>NW_026695360.1:0-316993 GCF_029851405.1 Lichtheimia ornata
TGAGCGTAACTCAACCAAATCAGCTCGGATCAACCTACTTTAATCATGGAAATGAATGTCTAGAGCAGGAGCATCGTCCACCTACAATAGAATACACAAAAGTTGGGAATGCACAAAAGTGGCTATTAGCTGCCAATGTATGACATCAAAGTGAGGGTTGCGTACCTTTCATGCATTGTCTCTGAAGTCCTGACTTTTTAGCTGAGTTACACAAAGAGGTCCTTCTGCATCTTTGGCTCTCCAGGGTCTAGCTACTTGGCAATGAACAAAGACCACTTCTCATATAGCATCACGCTTACAAACATAAAGGTGCCTGTATCTCCGAACTTTACAATGAAACGTGGGGTCTCTGATAGAACAATGTGCTCGGCTTGGCCAACTGCATCTTGTGTGTAAGTTTCACGATCAAGCTTGCCAATCCCAGATTTCGCAATGTCGCTACCGGCCAAACTGGATCCAGGGGTCGACCTCTTCGACGACTACGACCAAAAAATATTTTTTGGGCTGTTTGCGACATTGAACGCGAAACTTTCACACAAGGTGCTGTTGGCCAAGCCGAGCACATTGCTCTAATGAAAACCCCACGTTTCATTGTAAAGTTTAGAGATACAGGCGTCTTTATGCTTTACCTATGCTGTAAGCGTGATGGAGTTGCTTTTTCCTAGTGGATGGTGTCGGCTGCATTAACGGAACGATGAAGAGCTGAGTGAAACGGCACGTGGTGGTTACACAGACACGTCCTTGACAGGTTCCTGCACAAATGGATGATGCTGATGATTGCCTTTTGTGAAGGTACGTAAGTAAACAGCATCCAATAATGAAGGTGTGTCAAGGTATGTATCACATTTGCATGTAGGAGAAGGTCGAGCTGCATAAACCAATTTGTACATGTAAAAAGATACGTATACATATTGAATGAGTCACTCATCCTGAAACTCAATGGAGGGATCTCTTCACTTTTTCTCTTCTCAAGCTCATCCCACTTCCCACTCCTCCTTATTGTATCGCAAAAGCCATGTACTTCTTGCATGACCGAGAACCGGACCACCTTTATTATTCCATCTTCGAAGCAATAGTATGTAATCCACAAGCTAGCAAAGTCCAACAAGTGGTGTGTAATAAATAAACCATGCTTTATTTCATCTAGCTATCTTGCTATGTACTGTACATTGCCACCACCATCGTCGTAGTCGTCCTCCGTCATCATTCGTACTCGTACTCGTCACCAGTCGTCAATCTCATCCGTCACACCAACATCCATAAATACACAAGTTGAAAAGAATGGGATCTTGCAGGCTTCCTTTTGAATCTCATTGTCGTCATCATTGTCATTGTTGTAGATGGGGTGATCATCGTAATCGTCATTGTTGTGAATGTGGTAATCATCGTAATCGTCGTCTCTATAAGTAAAAAGGAGCCAAGTTAGACCATCTGATACCGGGAATGATGATGATTTGGTATACCACTAGGCGATCCTCTCTAAGGAAGAAAGCAAATCAGAAGGAATTCACAAACCAAATCACCACCATACGAGCAACGTCGGGCGATCCCTTGTTCTTGAGAAAGCACTGCACGAATCACGCAAGGCCAGTTCGATCCATGGCAAGGAAGGACATCACTTACGTACAGTCCAGGCTCATAGTTGTCATCATTCATCCTCTCCAAAGAAAGAATGATCCCCAATCCTTCCAATCATTTTCCCACCTCATGAAAAGAAATCCTCAAGGGAAAGAACGAGCCTATCACGAGAAGAGCGTGTTGGTTAAACACATTCACAAGCTGTTGCAAATCCCCTTTTACCTCAGCACGGTGACCATGCTCTTCCAAAAATCCATCGTCATCGACCCATCCTCAACTCAACGCAGGCCTATAGAGCCCTGGATGCGTTCCAAGAAGCTTTTCCAGCACACTTGGCTAGTGCACAGCGACGCAGCTGCCACTTGATACAGGCTGGGAAGTGAACCCAAAGAGATGATGATGCCCCAAGTTGCATTGCCTGACCAAAAACCTATTCGATTCATAATTAGCACACATACACAATAAATGCTCTTTTCATTGTGTTTCATTGCACTTGCCTTTTCCATATGCATGAAAAACCCGTTGTTGTTGGTTACTGGAAACCGAAAACCATGGTGTAGTGTTGTCGAGCCGAAACCAAACTTGCTCTCTATACCAGCTAACACGTCAATGGAACCAATTCAGCTGCAACATTGGGCTCTGAATGTACCTGTTGACACCAAGCGTAGAGTGGGAATAGAACGAACAAAAGGGAGCAACGATATCGCCATGGCTACCACTCTCATTCCTCAACACTTGGATACTCACACACCCTGACAATGCATGTTCAGAAATACACAACCAACAAGAGCACTCTTTTACAATACATTACCTCGATCGGGATGTCGTGAATGGGATAAAAGCAGAGAAGGGAGGAAGAGAAGAGAAGCGTTGTCCCAAGTAGTGCAGCTGCCGCCGCCATATTTGATTTCCATAGCGACAAGTTAAATTCTTACACTGGGTGCCAAGTTAAATCCCTCACTGCAATTACACTGAGCCCATTCACACGCCCAACACACCCATCATCAACCTCATGATAGACAATAGCCAATAGGTGTATGTAAATAAAATGCATACTCCTCACGTATAGCCGAATGGAGTGCGTGATTTTACAATTTACATGATGATAGATGATGCTTCAACAACAACAAATAAGGATCATGGAGTCATCACTCATCAGCAGTGCAATGTTAATCCCAACATGCTGCTGGGTCTCAAACTGCACCTGCCAGCTGGTCAACCTTGAAATCTACCCCGATCTGAAATATCTTTTATCCCAAATTACTCATTGTTGACCTCCCATACAATAGCATGCGTTTCACTGTTCACTTTTAGAAGCATTCCGCTGCATTATGGTGGTACTTTCATGGAGTTTCCAAAAAGGGAAGTTGACGGGTATATATAGTTGTTGCTGCAGCAAATTAACAAGAAGAAGAAGCGGTCTTGTGATGTAATGGTTATCATACAGGACTTTGAATCCTGTTATCCGAGTTCGATTCTCGGCAAGACCTTCAACGGTTGATTCCGATCAACCAGCTTCGTCTTTTTTATTTTTGTTGATGTTGGTCACGTGATTCAAAAATGCTTATTTTTATGTTGAATACGCAAAGGAACAAGTAGGTAAGTTTTTGAGACTTGGAGGATTTGTTCTTATAATGACACTTCAATGAATGGATATACCCTCCTCTGATGCTAGTGAGACCTTGGAATAAAGGAAAACCGAAAGATGCAGGAGATAGAAGGGTCCCGCATCATCATCGCATTACCATGTACTACATTGTATATGTAATACCTTGTTATGATGTTGTTGCATGAGATCGTACTATATATGGGTAATCCAAACACTGTGGGGCTTTCGTTTTGTAGAAAGGTCCTGATGGACAAGTGATATATAGCCGTAGTACTTCATACGTTGTATAATACGGCATGCGGATCACGTAATGTTGTGGATGGAGACCCATAGTAGAGGCCGATGTTATCAATGGGTTGCTTGAGAAATGCTCATTGATCGCTTTCGATTACATGTAGAACATAGAATCAATTATCAACGCACGAACCAATATGATCCTGGATCATTGTTGCATACTTTGATACACCTTAGAATGTTACTTTTGACATGCCATCTTATCGCAGCAATCATCATCATTCTGTGCAACCTGTCATTCAGGAATACACCATCAAACATCAAAAGCAATCATCTATTTCCATATCCCTTCAGCCATGACGTGCGACGTATTATGTTTATTTCCTTTTACTTTTCATGCAACAGCTCTGCCATCATCCATTGAGCACTTCTACAAGAATCACACAAAGATCTAGATACACGTTGTATTCACGCAAACGTTCCAAGGATATTGTTCTAGGATAGCTTCAGGTTGTATTGGATGTTTTGGCGTATGAAAAGTGTGCGGGCGAATACATTATAAAGATGCAGTGTACTGATCCGGCAGACACAGTATATACAAAAAGAGGGGAATTGAGATGAGGGAAGGTGGGGGATCTAGTTACTACTGCTGTTATTATTAAAACATGCGATAATCGTTATTCGACCATTCTGGATGTTGTGACAAGGATGGACCAAAGGTGGGAGAATATGCACGCGAGGATGCTATTGGGGATGTAGAGCCGTCATTCTGTTGCCTTCTGACGACGTTGGAGGAGGTATTGGCAATAGATGTAACGACTGGGGGAGGTCGATTCACGTTTGATCGATGATGCAAGCCCGTATCCATTGTGGGTGACGGCGTTGAAGAAGGTGTTTCATCAACAGGAAGAGAATGGGAGTTTGTTGTAGAGGTTTTAGCTGCTGATTCCTCATCCAAGGGATAATGTTCCTTCATATCAACACCGTTTGATTGCATATAAGAACTCGTTGGATCGTACAAATTGACTGCACGGAAGAAGCTGTTATCATTTCCCAATTGCTGTTGTCGTTGGATAGCGGCTACAGCTGCTGCTGTAGATGAAGTGGATGAACGTCTGCTCTTGTTTGTGTGACGTGATAGAAATGATTCTCGATGATTGTTGCTGTTGTAGTGGTCTTTGCTGTCACGAACGCTGTATCCCAGATTGATGGCCTATGTATGACAAAACTGTAAATGTCCCGTTTTCCTAACCTACTTTGAGTTACACAACATACCATGCCACAATTATCACAAATGGATTGATTGGAATATTTCCCCGTCTCATCCACCCGAAGAGCTTCAACGAGTAACGTCGATTCAATCAATTCAAAGTATACGGTGAATGCCTATATCATGATCCAAGGATGAGTGTAATGCCCACATGAGGGTGGGTCTTTTGATGGACCTACATCCGATCGATCACCGATAAAGCGTGTCAATTTGAGTAAGTTCATTGCCAAGTTGATGACAAAGGTGAAAATAAGGCACAACAATGATTTGCGAGCAATGTGTTCGATAAGACGATTTTGGCGTGTCATGACCGATTTCGAGAGTCTGATATGCAAAAAGAGTCGACGCACAAACATGCCACTGAGGAATAGATTGGCTAGGACATCACCAACAAAGTTCAAGATGATGACACCTGCTCCCCTATTTGATAAGACAAGGAAAACACCCATGAAGTGAGTATATTCGTATTCCATCCCCCCGTTATCCACACTTTGTCACCTACTACGTACCATTGCACCCAGCAAATACCGCCTTGCATAAGCGGCTGTCGCATAATGTCTTGCTGTACGGAATAAAACGCAAGCTCATACGGCCAATCGGCAAAGCGTACTGCAATGAGGAAGACGCCAACGACCTTGATCCATAGCGAGTGGTGATCGGCTTCGAGAATGATAAGGCGCATAAACATGACAATGTAGAAGAGAATGTAGGCTGTTGGGATTGCGAGATCGCTTTGGTGAGTAAACGTAAAGGAACAAGAAGCGTTGCCAGGACACTTACTGATATGCCATAGCCTACAACATAGCCCGTGTTAATAAATGTCATGGTAGCATTTTAGAAGATCAAATACTTACGATACGAGGAGTGGGAAATAAATACATGTGCTTATTTCAAACAAAGGGATGATACCATATAGAAAACGATGGACGCACAAGACGGCTACTTGAGCCATGTTGACAATATGACTATAAAGCGATGATGAACCATAAGCATCAAGAGCAAGATGAAAGGATGATGATAGATACATTTTACCACGAGTACGTTTGTATTGCCTGAAACACACATAAAAGTTGCGGATGGAGACTACAACAGCTAGCCACATGCCCAGCATGCTTAGTCGATCAACGACACGCTCTCCATAAGCTGAAAGCTGTATCATATATGAGAAATACGATGATGGAGGATAAAGAAAAAGAACAACAGCTGTGGGGATGGAAGAAAAGCGAGTTTATTCGGAAAGTACGTGGGGCAACTGATTTGCCTTAATTTCTCAATTTCTCACCTCTATCCGAAAAATGCAGGTCCGCAATATTTTAGTCCCATTGTGTGGGTGTGAGTGTGGGATCGTGTGTAGTCATTCGCTGGATTGCAAGCGGGAATCAAGAGTACCCGCCAATACACAGCCTCAAGTGGAACCTCTTTCCGAATGCTCCCAAACGGGATCCACCTACCATGGAAACACACCATGCACGATATTTAGCGGCGATGGAGGTAATAGTAGCTACTACAACGATCATTGGCTTGTCTTTATTGATTGCTATTGTCGTCTCTGGTAACAATAGTAATCGGAATTGGATAATAGGAATACCTACCTCTTCTCTCAAGTGTCCCAAGACCGGGGCTTTTCGCTATAGAAGTTCCTAGTGAACAAGAAACACATGGCATATGCATGCATGCAAGAATGCATCGGTCACGATGCAAAGTGTGTGACATTGCAACACCTCAACCCATATTGTTTTCACGCTGATGCATCATTAGTACCCAAAACTGTCAAGTAAAGGTGGTGGCGATAAATAAAAGTTTGGCAAATAGGTCATGTGTGTCTATATTTGGATGTCTCCTTTAAGAGCGAAGCGGCCGTAAACCAGCAGCATGTGCCAGGAGAGGATACATACATACATATTAGTCACCTGCAGCAATAGAAAATGAACCAAAAGAGCAACGTGGTTACGGCTGATTATTCATAAAGAGAAGTTGAGACATATACCCTGCATCATCATCAGAGGCACGTGCGCGGCAACGTATCCATTGCGTTATAGTGGGTGAGATGTTTGTTATATAGGTGGGCCACACAATCAATAGTACACAGATCGACATTTGTATCTTGTACCTGAACAATTTTACACACATTGGATTGTTTCATTACTCAAACAGCGATCAACAGCAATTGTGACGGAGGTATACTATCCAAAAAGGATGCACAGACCATAGTGGCTAAAAACAATACTGCAGCATGCTCTTTTTAACACCACCCCCCTCCTATCCCAACATGATGTCGGTTATTCCCACTCCTGTGGACAACATCATTCCCGTGCATATAGTTGTACCTCGAAACAATCGAGGTTTCAGGAGGCAAAGTCATTATAGGCGATGACAAGTGCTGCAACAGCAGGTCGTCATGTTTGTTACTGATATAAAACATACCGATCTCAATAACAGATCACACACATTTATCATCCACTCTTTCCTTTTCATTATCGATTGTATACTTTTTTTTTCGCTTGTTTTTATTCATTCTAACAAATGTCGATCACTGAAAAGGAGCATCCTAAAGATACTGTGGTGACGCTTGAACAAGTGGGCACTGGGGTGGATGTTGAATCGATACAAGCGCATAGCACGAATGATGATGGTGATCAATTTGGTCATGGTCAAGGCAATTTCCTTACGGCGTACTTTAACGTGGTGTGTGTTGTCGCTGGGACTGGCACATTAGGACTTCCCAAGGCGTTCGCGATTGGAGGTTGGCTTGGCATCTTGATCCTGCTATTGGCGTATGTGATGGCTGTATATAGTGGTATCATTTTGATCCGCTGCCTGTACTACAAGCCGGGGACTCGGTTGCATGATTACAAGTCAGTGGGCACAGCTGCCTTTGGAACCATTGGATACATTGTTGCTTCGATACTTCATTTCCTCAACTTGTTTGGATGTCCTGCTTTGTATCTTGTTTTGGCTGCTGGCAACATGCACCAGTTATTGATCAACACAGTAAGTGAAAGGAGGAGGTAGAGGACTATATAGTCAACTTGTTATGCTCACGATCCATCTTCTTTATCAGCCAGCTGCACTTACCCAACCTATTTGGACCATCCTCGTTGGCGCTTTCTTGTTGATCCCTTCCCTCGTTCAAAAGACTCTCCGTGAAGTCACTGCCACTTCGGCCATTGCCGCCATTTGTACCATGATGGCTGTCTTTGTCGTCGTCATTCAAGCTCCCATGGATCGTCAAGTCGATGCTGTGCACGATGGTGTCATTTGGACCGGATTCCCTACAGCTTTGTCAACGATTGCATTCTCATTTGGAGGCAACAATACCTACCCTCGTAAGTAGACTTGTATGTGTATGTGTGTGGAAGAAAAGGATTTGTGGATGATTGACATGGTGATACAAAGATGTCGAACATGCATTGAAGAAACCACAACAATGGAAATGGGCAGTGTCAGCAGGCCTCTCGACTTGTACTATTCTTTACCTTTTGACTGCTGTACCCGGTTACTATGCATATGGTCGCGATACTGCTTCACCCATCTATAATTCACTACCTCTCGGTGCAGGCCGTACAGTGGCCATTATTGTGATGACCATCCACGTGATTCTTGCTATCCCCATCTTTACAACATCCTTCTCGCTCGAATTTGAACAATTCGCAAGAGTCAATGAAGATCGTCTTGGCCGCGTGGGTGCTTGGTTTGGACGCGCTGCTATTCGTACAGCTACAATGGTGTTCTTGGTCATTCTTGCTGTCTTTGTAAGTGTATTGGATTGGGATCATGGATGGATCAAACGAATCAACCTAACATTGTTATATGATGTAGGTCCCTTTCTTTGCCGATTTCATGAGCTTGATCGGTGCGCTTGCCAATTGTGGTCTTGTCTTTTTGCTTCCAATATTATGCTATCTCAAGCTGACAGGTTGGCGTAACAAGAAATGGTACGAACTCGTGTTTTGCGCAATTACCATATTCCTAGGCATTGTCGGCTGTGTCTTTGGAACCATCGATGCTATCCGTGCGCTCGTACATGATTTCGCTACTAGCAGTCTTTGATGCTTTGTATTCTATATCCCCTCAATTCCAGTATATCCACACCCTTATTTGTATTCCCTCCCCTTCACCCATCTCAATGATGTAAATACATAGATAGCTTCGGATGGATTCGTCTTTGAAAGGCGAAAAAAAAAGTTGTATGACAATTTTTACACGATGACATGTATGAAGAAATAAAAACTAGAATGATGATAAAAGATATAAAGGTGATGAATGAAACGAATGATGGTGGACCTAATACTGATGCGGCGAATGCAATTCAGTTCCTGGCGTGTGTGGTTTTTCTGAAACAGAGTACTGCGTCGAAGAAGCTATAGTAGCAGCTGCTGTAATGTTGGTGGCTGATGATGGTGGTGGCATCATGTATGCATCCGATCGCATGAAATTGGATGGGGTAGGTGGTGCGTAACGTGGGACAGCACCCACCATGGGTTGTTGATCAATGACATATCCATCATTGCCGCCATCGTTATTCTCATGATTGTAGTAAGCACCATTGTTTTGCAAGTTTCGTTCACGGCGTCGTCGTGTCATGAAAACAAAGAGCCCTGCGATACCAGCCTAATTAATAAATCACTAGGTGAGTCATGTGTATTTTTCTTTCTCAATTGCAATTAGCGATTGTACCACAGCAAAAGCTCCAACGACCCCAACGACGATGCCTGCTACTTGTCCTGAAGTCAATCCTCCATTATCGTTGTCATCATCTTTACTCTCATCCGATGTAGCGGTAGGAGAATTGGAATCGGAAGAGGAGGATGATGACGAAGAAGATTGAGATGAAGATGAAGCTGCGCTTGATGAAGATGAGGATGCAATTGACGATGATGCTGAATTACTGGCAGATGATGATACGGCGGATGAAGAGGCTGATGGAGCAGCGGATGATAATGATGAACCATCACCACCAAAGATGACTGTAATTGGACCTCGAGTAGTAGAGGTGTTGTCATTGCCTTGCAATACGATAAAGTAATCTGATCCATTGGGAGTATCGCTGGGCATCTTGACGTTGGCTGATTTGGATCCAGCATCGACATTGCTAGCTAGCGTTGCAATTATCGTTTTGCCTTCGTCTTTAGCTAGTAGAATGTTGACTGTTGTCACGGTTCCAACGTCGCCCCAAGTAACAAGCAAATTCACATTCGCAGCATGAAGTGTGTGGGGTAAGGGCATGTTGATTGATAATGCTGCTGCAAGTGCAGGGAACAGCAAAAACAAAAACAGAGGCCAAAGGATTGGACTGGGGTTACGCATAAAAGGAGAGTGTTGGGAAGAAAAGGAAAAGAGGTGTGTGTTGTTGGGTGATAGTGTTCATCGTTGAAGACAACGAAAGGCGGTGTTTGCTGCTCCATGTGAAAATCCTTACACAGAGCAACGTGGCACAAGTAATTTGTTGTTTCCCCAGCTAGTTAGACTAAAGGATCGACAAGAAGGTCCCACATTCACTTTTCATATTAGCTATGTGCTTTGACGGTAAATTCTCTCGCCCATGTTGCAATGGATGTATTGCGATTACATGGTAAAAGCAAGCAGCATATAGACGCATTCCCTTTATGGTGACTCTTACGCTTGAATAAACATGCTAGAATAGGCCCATTGTGGCTTAATAGAGATGAGATGCAGTGAAGCAAAGGTCAACCTTGTGTTCTGAAACCTTGGTTAGCCCAATTGTTTGTTGCAATAAGCTGATGTTGCTTTGTGAATGTAATGGCTTAAACATCCCCTCTCGATTTAAAGGATTAAATTTGCAAGAGGAGGAGGTTATCTCCGCATACACAAGACTAGCCTTGTTTGCTGTAGCTTGTCATCGTCATATTGACATTGGCTCTTACAACGCCAACAGCATCCCAAATTGCGTTGTTTGATGATTTGATGGTAGGTTGACGTCTCCACACTATACATGATGTGATCCTCTTGTGATTATACTTAATCTTTCAGCCATTTATTAGCTATCCAAATTGCTTCAATGTGTTGTTATGGGAAGTGGAAAATAGGCTTGGGTCGTAATGTTGGCAGGGCGTGAGTGTTGGTGTGACAAAGTGTGAGGTATGCAATAGGAGCAAAGTGAGATCGGGAGAGATGATGAGCTTATCTCAAGTAAAAGGGCGGGAGCTGGTTGTAAGCCGGATTAATCCGGATGCAAGATGCAATGCAGGGCGAACGAATGAGAGAGGAAACAGAGAATCAACCCGACAACACGTTTGCAGCATCAAAAGCAGCACGAATTACGTGTGTGAGAGAACGTGAGCGAGAATAAGGCGTAAACAAACAAACAAATGAACCCTGTGAACAAACAATAACACGCTCGAGAGGCATGTTGTTATCATCGTCACTTAGATTGGCTCGCTGAGTGGATCGTCATGGCGAACAGCAAGTTACTTTGGTCATTAACAAGAAGTTTATAATACATCTACGCACATGACTTGGAGCACCCATATTTGAGAAGCGATGATGTGGACAAAGAGGATTGCCCCATCACCCAGAAATATCACCACGTGTATTCACCCACGTCGTGACCCTTGAATAGCCACGTTATCCATCTCACAGTTTGCCATGGTACCCATCGTGCTATCGTTGGTTAGCTTGCTTTCGCCACATTACACTCTTTTGATCTCGGCACCTTGTGTTGTGTTTGCTCCGCGACGATGATGTGTGTGATATGGCTGTGGTTGTGGGTGATCAGGTGGTGTTGGTGCTCTTGTACACAACGCGCTTACACAAGTATCGTGGCAGTGCAAGATGTTCAAATTAATACGTTATCACGATTTTTTGAGTACCTCGTGCCCATATCATCTTTCCAATAACAAATGATTCGATATACACAAACACAACAACGACCAGGAAGGAATGTATGGAAATAAGAGGAGAGAGAAAAATGCCGCGTTTGTACAACATGACCATTTCTCGCCTGTTATTGAAAGTTGGGATTGGATGATTCTTGTTATAAATGATGGTGGTGCACATAGCAGACATAATAATGTGTGTATGGTTGCAATAGTGAATGATTTTGTACGTGGAAATGGGTGATGCAATAGGCGTGTGCTAACGCACAAGCCAATGAATGAGCGACTTATCATATGACTTGGGCTAATTGAGTAGTTAATGCAATTGCCCCGTTGTAAATTCCCAAATGTTGCACTGATACCAAAAACGTGTGAGCGTGCAAAAGAGCGGCAAGTAAGGTCATGGACGGAATGTGAATCGCCCTATCCTTCTCCCCACTTCCTTTATCGTTGTCGATACCTCCACGAGGACACTACTTCATGTCATTGTGCAGGTGCGACATTGTAGCACATGCGTATCACTCACATGTTAGGATTTGACTTTTTTGGGGGGTGGGACTAGGAGTAGCATCCAACAAGAGCTTGGGAAAGGGGAAAAATGAGGGCACCAACAAGGGACGATAAACGCCAGCATAGATTTGGGGGTGGTGTAGTGAAAGAGTGAGGAGAGAGAGAGAGAGAGTAAAAGTGTTATTCAAGGGGGGTGGGGGAGTGATGCTGTTGGTGAAGCGTGCGTGCATGTTGGTAAAGCAAGCTGATAGTAGAGTGGTGGTGGGAGACACATGCCTTTCCAGAAAAAAAAGAGTAAAGTTGACACCTTGACACGCATTGTAAAAATATAAAAGGACAGCAATTTTCCCTTTCCTTTTTACTCCACCCTATCTCTTTCTCTTTTTTTCTTATCGACGACAAACAACAACCATGCCTGCCACTTGTGAACTTTGCGGAAGCTGGCTCCCCGATCATCAGGTGCGTTCTTGTTACAATGCCAACCATCATCCACCTTCGCTCATCGTTTTCTCTCTTTCATCAGGCTTCTTGTCCCAGAAATGGTGTGCACCCGTCTCAGTGGACTTGCCTTGCTGATCCCTTGTACCAAGCTGTCAACATCGATAATGCTATCATCATGACCCACGATGACGAGGATGATTATGACACCATCTGTGGCCCGTCAACGATAACACAACGCCTTCATCACCAGGATACACTACGCTTTCGGTTGCCTCCCACCGATCACTATTGAGCGGAGCATCATCGCTACATCACTATGATGCATTATTATACTCCTCTTTTACACTACTCAACAACCTCCACTACTACTATTCAGCAGCACCCTATACATACTTTTTGAAGCTTCCCTTTGGATGTACCATAAGCACCCCATATACTCGGTATTCTTATCGTCCCCCAGCTTTTTCTTCATCTCTCCCCCCACTATGCACATATCAACGCACAGCTTGTTCTCTTTTTTTTTCCTTTACTTTTGAGTTAGTTTCACATATACTCACATCACGGCGATAAGACATGCGGCTTGATCCCCTCT
The DNA here is from genome assembly GCF_029851405.1 of Lichtheimia ornata. Taxonomy (NCBI): domain Eukaryota; kingdom Fungi; phylum Mucoromycota; class Mucoromycetes; order Mucorales; family Lichtheimiaceae; genus Lichtheimia; species Lichtheimia ornata. The sequence continues at coordinate 13,071 of NW_026695360.1, forward strand.
CTTATCACTTACCCCCTTCTTATACATACATTTCTTGTTTCCATTCCTACTTGAACTTTGACACGTCATTAGAAGTTCTTGATACATAGTTATGCATCATGCTTTCTTTTCTGTTTTTTGTTTGTGCTCCCACACCCCCCTATGGAATAAAAGACACGATAGCGCACAAAACAGCCTTACCTCTCTTTTGATTGACAGGGCGTACGGATCTCACATATAAAGTAAGAAGAGCCTGATGTCATGGACCAATCTTTCGTCTTCCCACACACGTATACACAAAGCCTGGTGGTTGTGTCGTGCAAAGTACAGGATAAGTGGGCGTCGGACTCTTTATAATGAGTCACATTTACCACTGTGTGTGTGCGTGTGTGGCAACAGAGAGAGGGGAGGGGCTTGAAGAATGTCGTGCTCACATAACCTTTTTCTTTATTCAGATGTCCCCGCATCTTGCCAACAATTTTCTGTTTTGGTTGATGACTCTTATTGACGCGTGGCGTCATTCATTGGTCCCGTCCCCTTCTTATCATCCATGTCATGATACTCCATCATTCAGCTATATGCCAAAAACAAAGGGCATCTTCATTTGATAGAATGACGCGTGCGTGCTTTTGTGTGTGTGTGTGTGTGTGAGAAAAAAAAACAAGGAGAGAAAGCCTTTTCATTGTTCTTGTGAAACCTATGCCTTGACGACAATGAGCTGTGTGTGTGTGTGTGTGTGTGTGTGTGCTATCATCAAACAACCAAGTCGACAATCAACAAATGCTTTCCTCTCCGCTGCCAATGCATCTGAATATGAGAAGAGCTAACGTGTTTCCAATATCTTGGAATAAAGATTGTCCCCAACAATAAATATCAAAGTAGGTTTATTCTAATAGAGTTTTCTATTGATCATGATGATGATGATGATGGTGATGGTCTTTTCATTTTCTGTTCTGCAAGTGATCGTGGTTCATGAGCAATGATAGCTGTACCAGTGAGGCCTGCATCGTCAAGCGCTGTATCCATCCATTGAATAGCTGTGATAGTTGTCATACGGTATGCATCGCCGGAACCAAAAATGATGGCATGAAATTCGGAAAACCGGGATCTGATTTTACGGCCATTATTGAGTTTTCCTTTACGAGAGGGTGGTTCGAGTAGTTGTTTGAAACGATCGGAAGTGTTGTCAGGTACCACATGAACCGAAAGAGGCGGTAGCTGTGTCCATAGCTCAGGGTCGTACTCTTGATCGATAGAAAGTTGATCCCGGAATAAATAATGGAATCGGGCTTGTTCCCGAGGACCACCCACCACGTTGACAATACTCTCAAGTCGATTGAAAGCACTTTGCACCATATATAGCTCCTTGTCGACCAACAAGTTTTTGAGTACTGGCAATTCAGGGGATGTCATTTCACGCCTGGCTTGGATTTGTAAAGCTTCACCTTCCACTTGATCAGGTTGACAAGGCGCATGTGCCATCTCCGATAGCACAGCCAACACTGTGCTCACATCCAGGTTGAGTTTGGAGGTTGTCAATGATTCCACAGGTACGGGTTCACCAAGTGCCACTTGACATGCTGCCTGCAAGTTGCTTTCACCACCCGCTGTATAGACCACAATCCCCAACGAACGTAAATGATCAAGAATACGCCCAACAAACTCGTCATTCTCCTGTAATCGCATAAAGGCAAATATCACAATAGGCGTACGGAAATGGATTTGATGCGCCTTTGCACTCGCAAGGTAGTCTTGGGCCTTTTTGAAGATGGGTAGTTGATCGAATCCTTCGCTGCCAACATGTAAGCTGCCCATGGCTTCTTCAAGTTCTTCTTCGTCGTCATCCTCCTCCTCCTCTTCATACATGTCATCGTCGTCAAATTCGAGTCCAGCCATATCAAAACGTAAGCCTTTGGCGTTGCGTGCAATGACCTTGATCCATACAAGACCACTCTCAGCTACCAAATCCACCTTGACGGTTTTGTTGCGCATCAATTCAGCACGTGGCATCCATTCCTTCTGATCTGGTGGCGGAACACTCTTCAATGTCATAAGCTCTTCAATACTGCGTAATTCACTCATGGCGTCGTGTACTGCATCCAGGTAGCTCATATTGGAGCTTTGGATATACTCCTCCTTGATCAAAGTCGGCTGCCCCAGTAGCTAATGCTTGATAAGAGATATTGTTTTGTTGGTATGCTTTTCCCCTCCTTTAAAAGTACCGTTGAGTATTACCTTGTCAAGGAATCCAACCTCGGCATGTAACGAATTGGTGTATCGGTAAAGCCCTTCAAAGCCATGCTTCCGCTGGAGGTCTTCGGAATCTTGTAGAATGGTCTGGCACCGGTTACGAAGCGATTCAACAGCAACACATCGTTCCTTCAACTCGTCTTCGTCAATGTCGCTCATGAGATTGCGTGTCGCGTGTATGTGTGTGTGGAGAGAGCAAAGTGTGGGATATAAAAGCAACCTTGCTGCGCGCTGACAAGTTTGGCAACAAAACCTGCGGGATCAGCATCACGTGTATTCACTCAAGGTGACTCACAAAAGTAGTAGTAGAGTAAGGTAGATAGCTTAATGGTATCCAGTGCTTTAAATAAAAGAGAATGAAAACATGATCGCCTTTTGGTTGGCTAGCGATCTTGTTGCTAGGCAACGATCACTGCTGATGGGAGTTATTGCAATGTTGAATGTACTGATAAAGAATTTATGTAAATGATTTGTTCAAAGGAAGGATAGAATACAAAGGAGGAGCTGATAAGTAAGAGAGAGAGAGAGGAAGGAAAGAGAGGGAGTTTCTGCTGCTACGAGACGAGGATAAAGGGTATAAACACATGGCAACTATAATAGACATCACCTATTCAGACGACAGCAAACACTGCTTCTTGTTCTTGCTAAAGATGGTCTGCACAAGATACTTTTGGTCGCCAACTTCAATGTTGTACTTTGCATTGTTGTCCGTTTGTTGCATGTTGCCAAACCACACATCCTCAGGGACATTCAAGCCAGCACAAAAGTCACCCAATTCAATCGTGGTACCATTGGCATCCATTGTCCATGCATCTTTACGTGGATTGGTCAAGATATCCTGAACCTCGTGTGAAAAGATGGTGACTGCAGCGTCGATAGCAGGGTTGTTGTTGGGAGAAGTTTGGTTGATAGGTGGAGGAATACAGCTATAAATGGAATAGTGTTGTCAATTTCTGTAGATCGGTTGAATCAATATATCCCTTGTTTGATATACCTTTCTGAACAGGTTCCTGGATAGCCAATAAACATGTATTGGAATTGATCGCTATAGCCGTTGTATCCGCAATTGGTGTGGCAAAAGTCTTTATCCTGCACATCGTTGCCTGCCATGATCACGTAGATGCCATCCGAGTCGATTTGATTCGTTGCTGATAGATAACCCGAGTTGACAGCATCAACAATGATTTGTTTGTGAGCATCGCTATCGTTCAATGTAAGGCCATGACTACCGCTGTCGACCACACCAGCTGCAACATTCAATGGTCCTGTTACTGCATTGCCGTCATTGCCGGTATACTCTTTCACTAGAATGATAGATGATAAGTCGTGATGATAGGAGACACCAAACTCCTTTTAGGCTTACATGTAGTGAACCAGCTGGTCGAAGAGACACCATTAACAAAGTTCATAAACGTAGTTTGCTCGGCTTGAGACTCGCTTGAAGACCAGTTTCCATAGAAGACAATATAGACTAGAATAGAATGAGTACAATGCTATTGCATGGTCGTCTATTGTTTCCTACCATTGACTTTGTCGTTGAGAACATTGCCACCAGTGTTTTTAAACGAGTCGCCATAGTTCGAGATGAGAGGCGTCGTTTGATTCGAGATGGTTGAAACTTGGTCTTGAGCGCTCACAAGGTTCAGGGCAGTGGTGATCAGCAGAGCTCCCAAAGTCGAAAAGCGCATGATCGCTAAATGAAGGTAATGGGTTGGTCAAGGAGAAGAGAACGAGGAAGGAGTGAGGCCGACGAGGGCACACAATCATTTGGCAGTTGACTTGTGATTGGATGAAGGCACCTGTTAATTGTCCCAAATGCTATTTTCGGCTCTCCCTCTCTTTCTCTCTACATCCATCCTCTACTTGCCTTCTTTACGTCTCTATGAGATAGAATAGATATTCAATCACTCGTCTTCAATTACAATATTACATCTTCTCAACATACCACAGCTCCCAGCCATCTCAAGTCTACTTCATCCTCCTCCCTATTGTCTTCGTTGTCAACCTGAGCAGGGATGTATAAACCACCATTCTCTATAAACACTCTCTCACTCAAACCATATGATTCAAAATGCTGGTGATTATGATGGTGTGATGGTGGCGTCATATGCATTTGTCAATATCATTACTCCTTATGAAGCAGTTACTGGCTTCCATGAACTGAGAAAGAAAAATGATCCAAGCACATGGCTATTGTAGTAGTATAGAGATTATGCTTCACTTGTATGCATAGTAGCGGCGCTTGCATGAACCCAATAATGTTGTACAAGTCATTTCAATTACACATGGGCAGAAGAGATGAAAAAAAAGGCGCTACTAGAAAATAGGAGATGTTCTAGGAGAGGATTTGAGAGAGGAAGAATCAAAGTATTGGATGTCATGGTTGTCGTTTAGGATGATGACCATGAGTTGGGTGACGGAAATGGAAGCATCACTTCCCGCCTACCAAGTGCACGGCCGAAGACGCATGATAAATAAGGGGAGCAGCATCTAAGGGGATAAAGAAGAAAGCAAATCACAAATAATATTTGGCATCAGTGTAGCTGTAATAATGTACTACTGGGATTTCTTGATCTGACTCCCCCTACAAAGGGTGTTTTTACACAAGATGTTAAACATACACTCAGGCATCTCCTTATCGGACGGGATTATTAGGAAACCCCCATCTTCACCTCCTCTCCTCATGAGAAGATAATCCTGGATACAAACTCATTTCCCTTGTCTTTTCTTCTCTTTTCTTATTTCTCTTCTTCTATTGACATAATGGTAGCCACACATCACCGCCGTCAGCCAAGCGGCGGTGGATCTTCTATCACTAGACGCGGATCTGAGCGTGGGGGTGCTGGCGTAAATGGTGGGCGTCGTCGACCTTCATTACGTAGACCATCAGATAGACCACCTAGAGTATCAACAGCACCACGTCGAGCATCAGGTGGAAGTTTACTCAAGCCTGGTAACACATCTTCACATAACGACATTCGACGACCATCAGCACCAGCACCAGCTGTGCCACGATTATCGATTGCGGACCAATTCATGTCACCTAATTATCCACGCTCACCATCACCTTTGAAAAATCAAGAAGCAAGCAGAGCATCTAGCATTGCAGCATCAACAAGCGAAATGTCCAATAGCACATCAACACCATCATCCCACCAACAATCATTATCGCCATCAGTGGAACCTGATCCTAATCGATTGACCATTGCCGATATGTTTACAAAGGATCGAAAACCTAGCTTTTCAAGCATACGCACCGTGGATGATGATCAACCTACTGCCACTGAAAATTCATCACCAGGTACCGTAGGAGACATACACAACACACACGCACCCCTTCAAAGGGCTCCTTCTCATAGCAATAATACTAACCAAACCTTTTCAAATAGCATCCACACAAAATCAAGTGCATCCATTGGAGTCATCAACCCGAAATCCAAATAACAACAATGATGATGGCAATGGCGATACCTTCGAGAGTCAATTAAACCTTGACCTTACACTTCCAAGTACATTGGCAGCACCCCCTGATAGTGCATGGAATGGCCGTCGATATAGTCGACCCTTTGGTAGTCAAGATACGCTTGTACAATCACCATCTCCAGGATCCCAAGAGAAGCATAAAAAAGATAGTGCTGATTATTCGGTAGCCGATTACTATACCGATAACTCATGCTCATCCTCTACGGTGGATCAACATCACGACTCTGAAAAGAAAGCAACACAACAGCATCGATGGCGTGATATGGGTCGTGAAGAATCAGGCACGATAAGTCACTATGAAGACGACCTTCCACCACCACGAGGTGTATGGATTGGATGTTGTTTCTTGAGTTGTGGTGGTGGCGAACGTAGTTTAATGCATGAAGAACGTAAACGACGACGACAACAAGAACGACAACAACAACAAAACAAAAAGCAGCATGGCAAAGCTGGCCTATCATGTGGACGTCGAGGTTGGGTTTTTGGCATTTTCATTGTCTTTATCCTTATGATCGCCACCGGGTATATACTATGGCCACGTACACCGTTGATGCGTATTGAAGGTGCCTCATTGGTTTCTGGACCCAAATTGACCGAGACTCATCAAAATGTGATGGTTGGCAATGTTGCTTTTGAAAGCCAATGGGTTGTTAATGTCACTGTTGATAATCGATCCAATCGTGTGCCTACGCATTTGACGCATATTGATGTACTTGCCAAAGATGCATTGACGGGTCAAGTAATTGGTAAAGGGCCAAGCGATGTATCCAATGACATGGTATTGCCAGCCTCAGACATCTCCACCATTCAATTACCCGTGGTATTGGATTATCAAGCACGTGACGATACCGATACTACGTTTGCCAACTTGAAAAAAGCTTGTATTCAACAACCACCCAAGACATACCATGATGCCAAAACCAACCGTACTATTACCGAGCAACCAGAACGTGAGTCGTTGCAACTCCATTTTTGGATCACACTCCACATCTTTGGACTCGATTGGGTTGGATACAAGCCCACAGTGATTGCTACCCCAGCTACGGGTGGATTTGCTTGCCCATTATCTTGATTCATCTTTTTACTGTTTTGATCCCCTCCCTCTCCCTTTTACATTTGTCAGATGTTTTCTCCTTTTTTTTTCTCTTCTTTGCTATATAATCAATGTATACGTGTGTTTTCTCTACCATTGCGGATGATATCCTTGTCATCATCATCCATCCCATACTAATAAACTGTTCAAGTGATCCTTCTCTTTCATGACACGGTGCATATTGAAATTTTGGGGAGAGGGCAGCAATAGCTTCTCGTTGTCTATATAAAGTATCCCCCAACCTATGTTTATCCGGGATTTCAACTTGTTAAGGGGAGTGTGGGAATGAGTTTTAGAAACGAGGGCATATTCCATGTCATCCTGCAGCTATTCAAACTTCAACCCTAAGGATAAAAGTGGAGTTAGCTATGCATGCTTCATTAAGAAGCGTTGTTTTGGCATGAGGGGCTGCTGCTATGATGTTTATTCATAGGTGCTTATAGTACTCACAAAGCCAATTACACAATTACTACTAGCATGAAACACCTGCCATGTTCCCAAAATGAGCACAATCAATAACATTACATACAACAACATCGAAGCTTATGGGTTAATACACAGAGATCCTTGTGCATGCGTCAACTTGACGCATTCGCAAGACAAGCGGGGTCGGGGAAACAAGCCCAGATCTGCAGAGGATGATGATTGACCAATAATGTATCATCACAAAGTGATCTGATCACCTAGGTTGTTCAAGTCAGACATCAAAATCTAAAAGATTGTGGGGAAACAAGCATTGTTGTATCATAGTGGAAATGGATGTGTTCCTGTGAATAGGAAAAGCTTGATAGTAATGCTCATTCAACAAGATCTTGTGACTTTCAGGATGTGGGTTATAAATGCATATTGATGTTGAATGTGAGCCGTGCACGTTATAGCGTGGTTCCTGTTCCCCACAAGAAGGTAGTGGTTGTATAATGAAATTACAAGATTTGGATATGATGTGAACGAGTTGATGGATGATAGGAGAAATGAATGCATAGCGAATGTGATGTAGTGTAATAGTAATAATAAAAGTAAAAGAGTATGAAAGAAAGCAAGGGGCAAGTCGGCTGTGTGTAACTGTTGCCGAATGGAGAGGTGCACCTGCTCCTTTTGTGCGAACGCGCAACATCCAGTGTGAACTCTCTTTTCCTTTACTTTCTCACTCTTTTCTAATTCCTTGACCTTTCTCTCATCTCTCTGTACCAAACCCACAATTGCATGCTGTCAAAAGGATAGCAAGCGACCTTTCTAAACACCAAGCAGGCACCAGTTGTCCTTGACAAGCAACAACAACAACGACACTACTCACACGTTTCCCCGTATATTTGTCTTCTTTGCAATCTCAGCTACTCTACCACCCTTTTCTCTCTTTTTCTCTTCTCATTCGACCATGGCAGACAATTCCTTGACACCTAATCTATTGGAAAGCTTTGACCGGCTTAGTCTGAACCAACTCTCCAAGAGCTCACCTTCTCGTCTCCCCCCTTTCCAACTCAAGAGGTCTCGCAGCCAACAAGGACCCGTACCTCCGTTGCCGGGAAACTCAAATGATCATCCTCCGTCATCCAAGCAAAATAATAATGGCAATAATAGTAAACGTAAGTGTGTGTGTGTGTATGTGTGTGAATGAGGATGAGGATGATGATAAGGAAGTATGTTGTTATTAAATGGTGTGGGGTTTATAGCATCGAATCTATCGCATGTGCCTTGCAAGTTCTTTAAACAAGGGACCTGTACAGCTGGCGCCAACTGCATATTTTCACACAACCCTGACCCGACATCGGAATCGGCTGTTTGCAAGTACTACCTGAAAGGCAACTGCAAGTTTGGATCCAAGTGTGCTTTACTTCACACCATGTCGGCTTATGCTCCTGATGGTCGTAAATTATTACGTGGTCCCTCGGCTGCTGCTGCTGTTGCTCGCTCGCCACCTGTAGGGAGCCCGCTTGATTTTGGTCCTCACATGTATTCACCTGCACGTGCAACAACATCCAGCAATACCAACCCTATCAGCACTTCCACTTCTTCTACCACCACAACGCATGGCTTCCACCACCACCACCACCATCATCATCATCAGCAGCAGCAGCAGCACCATCAATTATCGAGTAGTGCGGATGCAAGACCATACATGATGAATGGGGGTAATGGCATGTCACCCGATAGCTATCATCAACAACGCTCCTTGTTTTTGCATCCGTCATCCACCTCAATGCTTTCATCCTCCTTATCCCGCCTGCACAGTATCCCCGAGTCTTCTGGTCAATATTATGGCTATGGTTCATTGACAGCCGCAGCAGCTGCAGCTCCTTCTTCCACACCCACAGGTGGTTTCGCTGATTATTACGATGATAATGATCTCAACGATGCCATGTTACCATCCTCCTTGAATGAATTGTTGACGCCAACAGAGCTACAAATGCGTCGAGCACGAGAACAACATCACTTGCACTCACCATCAATGCGCTCTCCTCTTGATTGGCCATCACAACAACAACAACAACAACAACCAACACGGCTGACAAATCGATCTGATTATTTCACCGATGAAGAACCTTCTGCCATCAACATCCCAGGTACCAGTCGTCATCATCACATCCGATCCAATATCGGTACAGGAACAGGGTTCTTTGATGAAACCCGTAGCAGCAGCACGAATAACAATCGGCTTTTCGATAACGATTCCTTTTCCCCATTCATGGATGACGAGGGTCCATTCGTTATGGAAGATACAGGTCCAATTCCACCTATAACAACGGCTACAACATCCAATAATTCCATCACTGCAAGATCGTCGTCATCATCGTCGTCGCAGCAGCAACAACCTGGTGATCGTCGCCTGACACCTTTTGAGTTTCCTTCATTGATCAGTATTCCAAAATCATCTTAATCGTCGTCTCCTCTTTATCTCTCTCTCTCACTCTCTCAATTCGTCATCCCACCAACAGCCATCCCTTTTTGTCAAAAAAAGTTTTCTTTTTCGAGTTCTTTCCCTTCTTTTGTATCTCTTTATCTAAAACAACACGCACACACACACACACACACCCTCTCATAAAAAATCATCTCTGTAATCATGTTGAGCCGTTTACAACAAAGATACTTGTTTTCTATTTCTAATCATTGTCCTACCTTATCGCATCGTAATGTGTCCCAATTGTGAGAAATAGCATTATCCCGCTTACATGGTGTGAAACACTGCCAGCGATATATCAAGGGGCAGGGACCAAGTTTGGATAAATGCATTTGTCTTGTGATCAAGTGATGACTTCATACTCGGGCCCATTAAAGGGAAACCAAAAACAAGGCACGGCTCTATGCTCATGCTAATGAACCAATAGAGCCACCGCCACACACTTCCCCCATTCACCGGGCTCATCACTCACACATCGTGTGACATGGTAACGCACGGTTCAGCCCATATTAACATCCACTATTTCTCACATGGATAAAAGTAAAAGCTATCTTGTGCATGTAAAAAGCCATGTTTCATTGTTACAAAAAGTAAATCTCCAATGTGTGTATCTATAATGGTAACAAAGAGACAACAGGGAGGTAGCACAAAATCATAACAAGGTACAAGCATTGACCTGCTGGATGATATTCACGAATGAAAAACAATGCATGATCGATGCTAAACAAATGCAGCATACCACTATGCCAGTGCATGTCCAATTTTTTGTAGAGGATAACATTAAAAGAGAGCCATAAAGCAACTTTTGCAACACAATATGGATATCCATATAAAGAAACCATCCATGCCTGTGAAGCAAATGTATCACCATCATGATTGATCTCACACAAGATAACGAAAAAACATAAATGTTGTTTCCAAGGGGGATTGAAGATCATTCTTTTTTTTCATTTAGAGACCAAGTTACAGGCGGTGAGTATACGCTTGCATCATCAGATTGAAACATGTATCCTCGTGACATATACCAACAAGAGACACATGTGGTGCTCTTCTCCTTTCTTTCTCAGCAGTAAGAATCCCATTCATCCTTCTTCTCCATATCTCGTCAAATTGAGTATATTATTATGGTTAAGCATTAATAACAGAGGAAGAATACATGGAATCTAAACCTACGAGAGGTATCCACAACATGATAGAGCTTACAACAGGTATCACCAAGTTGTCGTCCAGACCAGCTGAGTCACCCAGGGCTTCGGAGAAACCTGCCACAAGGCCACCGTATACAGAGTATGCGAGTGCACGCGACAACGATTCATGTTGGATGAGGAATCCAAAAGTCACGAGCGCACCAATGATGATAGCACCCGATGTTCCTGCCAACGACTTTTTACCGAATCGTGGTGTGTATCGACCCCATAATCGACCGCAAATGCTGGCTGTTGGATCCGCCCATGACAAATAGATAATAGACATGGATGCAATCTCCGTTGGGAAGAAGTAAGTTGCGAAAATACAGCCTATAAAGCTAATATTAGATGGCTTGTAGGATAGGTAAAACATGTACTTGCCTGCTAGATAATATGCTACACCATTTATCCGTGATTTGACTTCACTTTGACGCATCAGTGGTCCACATACTTTGCAATAGAGTACATTGAAGCTATCGGATGAAAATCGCATCACCTCGGTCGTCAAGACGACGCTCAAGAAAGCAATAAGCGGTGGGTATATGCTCTTGGCCTCGACTCCTTGCATATATAGATAGACAACTAGGAATCCTAATGTTCGGGATAAGCAAAACAAATACAACGCACTGTGCAGAAATACAAATAAGCCTGCTCTTGTGGCAAATGACTTACCGATAGAGTAATGGAACGCCTTGCGTGGAATCTCCCAGCTGCCTTCAGGCTGAATGTGGGCAAATCGACGATCGATCTTCTTGATGGACAATCTCTTCTTTTTCGCTTGCACTTGAGCTGTCATATAGCGAGTCTATTGCTGCAGAAAGGGCTTTGTATGTTGGTTGGCTCTACTGGTTCTCAATTTATATAACTATCGAAAAGCCCGCATCACATTGGGGGGTGTGGGAGGTCTTGGTTGACTGGGAAATAGGATATTAATCCGCAACGTGCCCTTTTTCTCTCTCTTCCTTAGCGACATGAATTCGAATTGAGTCAAATAAATCGTCCCAGTATCTGAATGATAACTATGGATGTGTCCATGCTTTTAATTTATGGATGTGTCGGTTGAATTATGAAAGAGCAAGCAAGCATCAACGTCAATGCACCTATTCAATACCTCTTTGATCATTTTGTAATTTACATATGATGGACCCTGGCAACGGAATGGAAATAAAACCTTCATCCATCATATGATTGGTCTTGTTTACAGCAAGCATACACCACCAGAGCCTTTTCAATGTACCCCATACACAGATGCTGGGACATCTTATGGTTGTCGGTCCGCTTCCGCAGTGACACCTGCCTTATTGAGTTTGCTTGTCGCTTCATTTTTCATGTGAATCCTTAGCGAGCAACCACCTTACCGACACCAAATGTTGGGTTACCATGGTAACATGTCAAAGGCAATATCATCTTCATGATTTAATTGGTATCTCAAAGTGATGTAACCAAGGTAGCTACGTAAACAAATGCAATGGACGCATTCTTCAATAGAACTTTGGGTACAACAATAGTAGTATTATACTGAGGAGGAGGTAAAAATGGTGGGTAATGCTGTCCTTTATCATCATTGCAGCAAATTAAGCGCCGTTGGGAACAATGTCACAAGTCCAAATGTCTGTGTGGTGGCGACCATTCTTAGTAATACCAATGAACGTCATCACTTAACAATTCCCAGGAGCAGAATGATGCTTGTGGGTTGAACCTATTCTCTTGGCAATGAAAATGCAGCATGATTACAATGGCTGTACATCGGGCTTTTGGTTGGCGCTTGCTATTGTTCATTTGACGTGACATAAATATCAGATTTTAGTGCTGGAGAGGTATTCATATGGCAATGCTTTAATTTAGGATGAATGTGAGTGTCTTTTTATTGAGTGTAATGGATTGACGCTTCTGTAATTGATCATTTAGCGGCATACGTAGGCAACAAGAAGTAGTATCCATATCATTTACTAATCAGCATGTCAATTGAGAAACAAAAGGAAGACATCGTGACTATTTTAGGAGAGCAAGCTAATAGAACAAACCGAAGGGATCCATAGCCGCAGTAATAGTGAGTGTGTATGTTGCCGCAGTAAGGATTTGATGTGGGATGTCAGCTGAGAATGGGTGCCATTGTTCCATATAAATAGGGAATCCATGCCGCTGTCGTGACCGCGGTGCTGCGGCAACTTGTTCTATTACACTCTTTTTACTCACCACCTCTTTTGTTCGACACTGCAATGCCCGCCATTACACCTACCCAGCTCTCGGCACTGCAGAAGAACGTCAAGAACATTCGCAACATTTGTATATTGGCTCATGTCGATCATGGCAAGACCACGCTTTCCGATTCGCTGCTTGCAACCAATGGCATTATATCCTCCAAAATGGCGGGCAAGGTGCGATATTTGGATTCCCGAGAAGACGAACAAGAGCGTGGCATCACAATGGAATCAAGCGCGATCAGTCTCTATTTCAAACTAGTACGAGCTGTGCAGCAGCCTGATGGCAGCGACAAGGCGATCGCAAGCGAATACCTAATCAACTTGATTGATTCACCTGGTCACGTGGATTTCTCGTCTGAAGTATCAACAGCATCTCGTCTTTGTGATGGAGGCCTTGTGCTTGTGGATGTCGTCGAAGGTGTATGCACGCAGACCATTTCAGTACTACGACAAGCTTGGATCGACAAGGTGCGCCCTATTCTCGTGTTCAACAAGATGGATCGTCTCATTGTGGAACTCAAGCTCACACCACTCGAAGCATACAATCATCTCAATCGCATTCTCGAGCAAGTCAACGCTATCATGGCAACATTTTATACGGGAGATGTCATGGAGGATGAAGCACGCAAGCTCGAAGCCGAGAATAATCAGGAACAGGATGGCATTGATTGGGAACGTGATGATTCGGATATCTACTTTGATCCTACAAGAGGCAATGTCATCTTTGCTAGTGCTGTGGATGGTTGGGCTTTTCGGTAAGTAACGCTTCTCTCGTTGATTGTATTATGGTGGATCGATGATACTAAATGCGTACATGTAGTATCCAGCAATTTGCCAGCATTTACTTTAAGAAGCTTGGTTTCAAGGAATCCGTATTGCAGAAATGTCTTTGGGGCGACTTCTACTTTGATCCAAAGGCCAAGCGAGTCATCCAGCATAAACATCTCAAGGGTCGAAGTCTCAAGCCAATGTTTGTGCAATTCGTTCTTGACAACATTTGGGCTGTGTATGATAGCGTGACAACACAGTAAGTAAATGGATGGGATGTGGGTTTTATAATAGCTTTTTTATAACTTGAATGACATTAGGAATCGTGAAAGAACTGAAAAGATCGTGTCATCTCTCAACATCAAGGTGCTACCTCGCGATTTACGTTCACGTGATACGCAAACGCTCTTGGCAGCTATCTTTTCTCAATGGCTTCCTCTATCGACTTGCGTATTATTAGCCATCATTGGTCAATTGCCACCCCCTGTGGATGCTCAACGTGTTCGCATACCAAAGATGTTATATCCCGAGATTCAATTCAACGACAATGAGCCACCCAAACCCACCGACAATGTTGAAGAGGCGTTGTATTCATGTGATACATCCGATGATGCACCTGCTGTCGCCTATGTCAGTAAGATGTTTGCCGTCCCATCCGAGCTTTTACCAGAGAACAGAAGAAAGCAATTGACTGCTGAAGAAATGCGTGAACGTGGCCGACGACAGAGAGAGTTGCGTGCTCAATTGGAGGAAAAGAATCTTGATGCCGGTGTTCCTCTCGATAAGGCAGCAATTGAAGCATCTGTTGCAGAAATGATGGGTGAAACGGACGAAGCATTGGATACAGCAACATCCAACGGTGATACAAAGAGTGAGCATATCATCGGCTTTGCTCGTCTTTACTCTGGCAAGATTCGTGTTGGTCAAAAGCTCTACGTGTTGGGACCCAAGTATGATCCTCGCTTCCCTGATAGACACTGCTCCGAAATCACTGTCCAGAACTTGTACTTGATCATGGGTCGTGAACTTGAAGCGCTTCCAGAGGTGGTAGCAGGCAACGTCTTTGGTATTGGTGGTCTTGAAGGTCACATTCTCAAGAATGGCACATTGGCAAGCACCAAGGAAAATGTGGTCAACATGGTGGGTGTTGGCAAAGAAGCATCGCCCATTGTTCGTGTCGCTTTGGAGCCTGTTGATGCACGTGATATGGATAAGCTTGTGGAAGGCTTGCAATTGCTTAATCAGGCCGATCCTTGTGTCGAGGTGTTGTTGCAAGAAACGGGCGAGCATGTGATCTTGACAGCAGGCGAATTACATTTGGAACGATGTTTGCGTGATCTCAAGGAGCGGTTTGCCAAGATTGATATCCATGTATCACCTCCTATTGTACCATTCCGCGAGAGCATTGTGAATTCAGGTAAGGGATTGGTTACATGATGAGGAAAGAAATGGGTTCTTATCATGTTATAATAGAGCTACCAGCCAACCGTGAAACTGACCATGGAGCCGTACCACGTGGCCTATTTGAGATCGAATCATCATCCAAGAACATCACTCTCAATGTTCGTGCGGTGCCCTTACCAGCTTCAGTGACCGAGTATCTTGTACAGCACACCGCCACCATCAAATCCATTGTTGATCAAAAGGCCAAAAAGAAGTCGAAGCATACCGAAGAAAGTGAGGAAGGATTGGAGCAGATACCCACTGGAATGGAAGCTGGTGACAAGATTGTGTCGGCTGAAGAGTTCCAAACGACGTTGCGTGAAAAGTTTGCGGAGGCACAAAAGCAAGGTGGTCCTCTAGCAGGTTTATGGGACGGCATTGTGGATCAGTAAGTTGACATCATTCCATGGGTGGATGATTTTGTTGTATTTATTTGCTTTTTCAACAGGATTTGGTCTTTTGGTCCCAAGCGTATTGGTCCCAATATACTCGTAAATCGCATTCCGGGTTATGTACGAAAGCCATTCTTTCAAGTGGAAGAATCCACAGCTCAACAAGGCGTGACAGAGGATCACAAAGATGAAGTATTGGAAGTGGCAGCTGAACAGCAGAATGATAGCACGTCACTGGGTATTTTGGACGTTGATTTCCCCATCCACACCGGCTTCCAGCTTTCAACATTGACAGGTCCATTATGTGCTGAGCCTGTGCAAGGTGTTTGCTATATTGTACAAGGGGTTGATTTCCATCGAGAGGAAACCGAAGGCGCTGATGGTAAGTGAAAATAGGATAATGGTATCAAGGAGGATCCTATGCTTATCATGAATGCTATGTCTAGTGCGTTCACGATTGGCGTTGATCCAAGGAAAGGTTATTTCAGCAATGAAAGAAGCATGTCGACAAGGCTTTCTCGATTGGTCTCCACGATTATTCTTGGCCATGTATGAATGTGATATTCAAGCATCTGGTAAGTTCTCCCTTTTGTGCGTTGGGTATGCAATTTATTGAGTACGCGTTATAGCTGAAGTACTTGGTCGTGTCTATGGAGTTATTTCCAAACGTAAAGGCAAGATCATCTCTGAGGATCTCAAGGATGGTACACCCTTCTGGCAAATCAAAGCATTGATGCCTGTTATTGAGAGTTTTGGATTTTCGGATGGTATGTCGGTGGTTATAAAAGTGACAAGGATTGCTCCTAACCATATTTCCTAGAAATCCGCAAGCGTACATCTGGTGCTGCCAGTCCACAATTGGTCTTCAGCGGGTAATTTCTTATTTTCTTCTCGATTTCTATGCACCTTTTGCTAACCGAAAATTCTCTAGATTTGAAATGTTGGATGAGGATCCCTTCTGGGTGCCCACCACTGAAGAAGAGCTCGAGGATTTGGGAGAGAAGGCTGACAAGGAGAACCTTGCCAAAAAGTACATGGACACGGTGCGTAAGCGCAAGGGCATGTTTGTTGAGAAAAAGCTAGTGGAACACGCCGAGAAACAGCGTACATTGAAAAAGTAGATAGACCTATCTGTAATATATTGCAATCATGATTTTATTTCATCTCTACTCTTCCCGCGTAAAAAAGGTTATGGTACACAGATGAAATTTGTTGTTGATGGGATGAATCGATAAGCGGACTGTGATCTACATTGGGGTGTGGGAAACCAGCAGATAGGTAACGGTTAATGTCGCCGTTACAATATTCTTATACACGTGCTTTGTAATCAGGCCCTTATTGTGGTTGTTTGAGATAGCAGCAGGACATGGCAAATAGTGATATGGACAAAATACTTTTCATTTAGGGTGATCAAACAATACAAAAGTTAAACATATAAATAACAAGGGAAGAAGCTATGTACAGGGGCGTTGATCAACAACAGCGTATATAATGGGGTAGCTAAGGGATATTGTTTAATACATGGAGCGGCAGACGTGTTCAGCAGCAGACTGAGGACCGAGCCAAGACTCAATGTTGACATAAAGGCTATTAGAAAGAAAAAGCAAATGTGAGTTGAGAGGTGCTTAAAGTGTAAAGATTGTAAAATAAGATGCTTACGTGTAGCCCATGATACCCAAACCCCAGAGGATTAAGATAATATCAATGATCTTGAGCCAGATGTTCTTGCCAACCTTGAGATGGAACATGCCAGGGAAGATAAAGCAAAGAGGCATACAAGCGACGATACCAACCAACGAGACAAACTTGTCAAGGTTGTCAGCACCAACGCCGAAACTTACAGCAGCCGAGACAATAGGGATGAGAGAGCGTACGAAATTCTTGGAGAATTTCCACTTGAGAGAGAGCTGACCACTACGCTTTGTACCAAAGATACCACGTTCGATAATCTTGATAGGGGGCCAAAGCATGAAAGGAGATGAGAGGATCATAGCAATAGCATACAACAGCTGCACTGTAACAGAAAGGGGTTCGGTGGCAAGATTGGAGACAACGCTAGCTTCAACTTCGTCGCCATAAGCAATATAGCCGATTGTACCAATGAGGACCATGACAGAGGTAATAATCACCATGCCAATATTGAGCACCTTTGGGAACTTTTTGGGATCCTTCATGCCTTCAACGACAGAGATCACCATGCCGATGCCTTCAAAAGAAAAGACTGCTGTACCAATCATAAGGCCAAAGTCTCGTTGATTGACAATAATGATATCAGGGCCGACACCATGAGTGTTGATTTGGGCACCACAATAGTAGAGGACACAAATAAGACCAAAAGCGATAAAGACATCAGCAATGATGGCACACCATGAAAGACGAGCGATTTTGCGAACCCAGGTGATAGGGATGACAATGGCACAAGCGATCCAGATCCAATATTTGCTCTCGAAAGGTGGATTACAACTTGAGAGGGCTTCAGCAACCAAGTTGATGTTTTGAGAAACGAACATGAGGTAGGAGGCGACAAATCCCATTTGCGAGATGATCAAGAAGAAGAGAACAGTGTAGCGAGCATAACGACCATAAAGAGTTCCAGCCATGTCACCATAGGAACCTCCAATTTGGGCTTGAACGGTTACAAGCAATTGGAAAGCAATAGTACAAATGATAGCGAGGATGATAATCAAAGCGATTGACAAGGCAAGACCACCATTCTTGAAGCTGTAAAGATTTGTTAGGACATGATTCATTTGTTTTTATAGTGGTAGCACTTACGATCCAGGCAAGAAGATGACACCAGTACCAATGAAAGCTTTAAGCAACATGAAAAGAGCCTTTCCAGCACCGGTGGTACCTTCAGGGACATGTTCGATTTGGATTTCTTGAACAGACTTTTCACAATCGATGGATAACTGTTCTTCGTGATGTTCAGCTTCCACTTGGTATTTGGGTTCAGGTTTCAAGTGTGACATTATTATTAATAGTAGAGGTGGAGGGGGCTGGGGAAGAATGGAATGAGGCCATGTATTTATACACTTGGGAGGAGACCTCCCCGATCATGGAATGGGATTATTTGACAGCCATTGGAGCACAAGATGTTGGATTGGTGGGAAACAAAGATTCCTTTTTGGGAGGAAGAATCATGACGTTGTAAACTCAATCAGGGTAGTACAAAGATTCAAAGACAGTGCACCCGCTGCCGGCTGCAGCTTCTTTGTTTTCCGGGAACAAACCACAAACCGTGTATGGTGGAGCCACTGGAACAAAGCGTCGCAAACCAACTCCGAGCGTAAGACAACTCCTTGGAAGACTCTAAGCAACCACTCAATGACACGCATTGGGGCTTGGCATCGACTTTAGAACACAGCACATTACCACATTACAGCAATGTCTG
The DNA here is from genome assembly GCF_029851405.1 of Lichtheimia ornata. Classification (NCBI taxonomy): domain Eukaryota; kingdom Fungi; phylum Mucoromycota; class Mucoromycetes; order Mucorales; family Lichtheimiaceae; genus Lichtheimia; species Lichtheimia ornata. The sequence continues at coordinate 32,160 of NW_026695360.1, forward strand.
GAGCAGCTGGTTTACAACGGTATATGCAGCACCTTGTTTCTATGAAACCATGCAAGTCTCACACATGCATTTCACGTAGCATTGGATGCACAAGCAACTCTCATTGATATCGCCTTTGACGCTGAAAAGTACTATATTTGTGTCCAAGATAATGGAAATGGCATTCGCTCTGATATATTACCACGTTTGGCACAACGACACGGTGGGTCTTTTGGGCATGATGATGGATCATAAAAGTGAGACTAATAATAATGATGCTATTGTATAGTGACCTCCAAATGCCATAGCCTTCAAGATCTTCAACAAGTCAGCACATTTGGATTCCGGGGTGAAGGTGAGACATCTTTTTTTTCTTTGTTCTGTGGGGAAAGGAGGAAACATTCTCTTGGTTTCTTATTGGCTTCTTTATCAGCATTGGCCAATCTAGCTGAACTTGGAATTCTTCAAATTGTCTCACGGTACGCTAATCAAACAGCGATGGCGATCTGGAAGGTAATTGCACTGTGGGAAAAGCACACACACACTCCATATTCATACTTATTGTCAACGCTTAGGATGGTAAATTGATCGAAACAGCCACATGCCTTGAACGCCAAAATCCAGGTACAACAGTAACCCTCCGAGACTTGTTCTTCAAGGTAATGATAATGAAAAGTGTGCTTCATTGTTGTCTTTTACTTACAAAGGGGTGGCGAATATTCTGTAGTTTCCTGCTAGGCGACGTATCCTCACGCTTACGGATCGGGCCATCAAACGCTTCGTCATTACAACAGCTCTCGCTTTTCCTCATGTTGGGTTTTCTGTGGTTGACCGTGACACAAAGATTCTTTCCACCAAAAGGGTAACCAAACGGTCTCATGACCTCACAGCGGGATCCATGATAAGTCTTAATATGGCAATTCATAGTGTTCCTCAGACATGAGTCTTTTCCGCCAAGTTTTCGGCCAACCATTCGCTCAGGTGAATTCGATGGGTGTCGATTGGTAGCACCAAACAAGTGACTTACTAACCACTGGACTTTGATTCACATAAACATTAGAACATACGCCCATACGAATGCTATTACGATAGTATCAAGATGCAAGGCTTCTTCGGGATCATTCCGTATCCAAGCAAGGTTTGTAGCCAAAACAGAAGAGGTCACTTGACGAGATCTTGAATCTTAAATGTCTCTCTTTCCCGATAAAGGCCCACCAATATCTATGTAAGTACATATTATAATCGTATATGGTAAGTGAATGATACGTCTCTAATTACCCCTATGTAGTTGTCAATCGCATTCACATTCCTCAAAATGAAGTCTACAAGATAATCTCTGATGTATTCAATGAGAGCTCCATTATGAAGGACCAGGTAAAAATGGGAGAGTTACACATAGAGTGGCATTTAAGGTTAATCAGTAAATCACTGATAGGATGGGTTCCAACTTCAGAAGGGGAAAACAAAAAGTAAGTGTCTTTTAAGAGCGTTGCATCATCATCATCGTAACCCGGTGTAACATAGGTAGAAACGTTGTGGATAAGCATCCTGTATTTGTGATTCATGTGGAGCATCCTTTACTGAGCACATATGATATCATCACCTATCGGGACGCTGTGCCTGAACATAAAGGGGTAAGTCTTTGTTTGCATGTGGGTGGCAGATGGCATACTTAAAGCATGTCATAGATTCATTCAGAGTTGGAAAAAGCAATTCGCTTGTTGACAGCTAACTTTTTACGATCCCATGGCTTCATCACCAGCACATCGTATCAGCGTTTTCTCGATAAGCAAGCAATCTCCTCCTTCCCAAATGCCGCGGCAACCCATTCAAGACAAGTATCGCCTATCAGTTGGCGTGATCCTATCAATGGCAACCTATACCAAATACAAAATCGTGGATCCCAGTCCTATGTTGATCGATCACATCTTCGCAGCAAAGCATTGAGCCCATCCACAGAACCCAATATTTTGCATATACCTCAACGACTTCACAAGGATTGCCTGAAAGATGCAGAGGTTTTCGGTCAAGTCGATAGCAAGTTTATCGCTATTAAGGTGGAGCGTGTTTTACTTATGGTGGATCAACATGCTGCGGATGAGCGAGTACAACTGGAGAGAATGCTATGGTCTTTAAAGGACACTATACAAGTCATTCAACTCGAACCACCTATCCCTATCGACCTTACTGACAAAGAACGTCAGCTAGCAACCAAATACGTGGATCATTTACAACGATGGGGTATCCACCTTTCTCTGCAACACCAACCACAACAGCAACAACAGCAACAGCAACGTCGCGCATCGGTCGAAACGATATTATTTGCATCGCCCCATTTTGCAACACCCGATGTATCACCTCACTTTCGGCAAAACCAGGGAGCTTTGGTGACACGATTACCCCATGTCGTTGCTGAACGATGCCTTGCCAATCATTCATTGCTCGGGGATATGATACGAGAATACATCCATTGGCTCGAAAAGAATCAACAACATGTCACAGACCCGGAATCAGAATCCTTTGCCTTTTTGCGTACTTGTCCCCCAGGGATGATGCAGCTCATGCGATCAACAGCTTGTCGGGGTGCTATCATGTTCAATGATGTCCTTACTCACGATCAATGCTGTGCACTGATACATGCTTTATCACAATGCCGATTCCCTTTTCAATGTGTTCATGGCAGGTGAGGTTCTATTGTATAGGAAAAAGAGACTTACAAGGCTGATGGATGTTTCGTAATAATAGACCTTCAATGGCTCCCCTTGCAACATTGTCAGATACATCTCCTCGTCGTCATCGTGCGATTAACTGGAACCGTTTTTGTAAATAGTCACCCACTCACTTAGACAAACACGTTATTCAAATACATGTTGGCTTTGTATAATAAATATTATCGCTGCGATGCGCGTTTGGTTTAAATAGCATCATGTGTTACGTTCCTTCCCCTGTAGGCCTATAGTAAGATCCGCCTATGATTGAAATACTTTGTTCTTATATGAGGTTGTATGAGATAGTGATAGCTGAAAACTTTCATAGCTAAGCATGGTATGTTCATGTACTATGTGGCATATAGATGTGTCACAGCTCCCTCTTCCTTAAGCATAATTGATTAAGCTTACAATGACTCAAGCTTATTTAACAAGCCATCATGTCTATGCAATACAGATGTTCGAGAATCCGCACTGCCTTTCATCTATTAGCTTGTGAACCAGAAAGCTTTAACGAATGTAGTAACAATGTTGAGGCAAAAGAACAAAAGCACCTCGATACGACGATGCAAATGATCCAATCTCGCTTTCCAATCATCAATTTCTATTCCCTCCCTTTCAATCCAGGAATCACCCAAGTGATCCACATTTTTACCATATGAGCTGATAGTATGATACCCCCAAATTACGTTGAACCCAATTTCATTCAATGAGAAAGTCGACGAGTAGGACATGATAGTATGGATGTTTATCAATTAAGGAACAGCATTGAAAACTGAATGAGATACTTGTGAATCATATAGAGGTAACAGGGAAATGGCGTCATTGTACTCTTGGTTGCTGCCGTCATAACCATCCTTCATCCATGATTGCAAAATAGCTACTGCATGCATTGATTCGAGTACTCCAATATCATCCATGGTTGTAAAACACCTTCCTTCGACAATCCCATCCCATCCATTATCATCCTCAGCCGTATCCATGTGATCGTTCCTGCTGACGACGCGCCAAGTAACCAAAGTAACGTTCCAGGATTCCCCATCACTGCACATGATTGCACCCCTCCATCATAGCCATTGCAAGTCCAATAATAAAGAGCCATCATGTGATCGCTACTGATATGCATCCTTTTCCATCCGGCTGTTGATCATCTCTTTCTTGGTCATTTTTTCATGGTAGCTCAACCAGATGAAGATCGTTGTATTGCGGTGTACTTGATAGCTGATATGGCATCATCCATTGGAGTTCGTATGCAACAAAGCAAGTTGCTATACGTATATAAAGCTGCTTCTATACAACGGCTGTCTGCTGTTCACGTAAAAAAGGATGTTGCAAGTAAAGAACGCTGTTTGAGACGACTGAAGTAAAGACTTTGTATTGGCGATGCTGTCACGCTTGATCGTGGCAGAGAAGCGTGTAAGAGCGTGTGTTGTAGTAGGCTGCAAGCATGTGAACGCTGTTTGAGACGATGGAGTGGATCTCGCTAATAGCAACTGCTGGAATGGACGCTATAACATTTGATTGTGGCAGAGGAATGTGCAAGAGCGTGTGTTGTGTCAAGAGACTCGTGTGTTGTAGTGGAGTGTACACGCCCATGAACTTGCCATTCAGCCAAAGACAATCGGATCAAGACAATTGTAGGATTGACATGATGCGTTGAGGCAGAGCAATCGTTCGCAGGTGGTAGTTGTATACTTGAATGGGCCAACAGTTGTGAATGGGAGGAAGAGACAAGAAGTTGTGGGAGTGGAAGAAGTGGAGATTAAATAGGTCGCACACCTCTTGTATAAATGCATGAATACTGTACATCAATTCTTGATTATGACATTGCCCCTCTCGAACGTGAAACTTTCACACAAGGTGCTCTTGGACATGCTGATCACGTTGATCCATAAAAGAACTCATGCTTCATTTGAAAAATCGGAATGAGAGGGTGCAATGTGGGGTTTACTATGTAAGTCGGAAATGCAGGTCAGCCCCAGATCCATGTTTTATCGATATAGTATGTATTATCTTGGGATTCCACATCTCGTACTTGAAACACGGTCAGAAGGTTTGCTGGTACCTGCATATCAACTTCATTCATTTAAAAGTCGCAGGGTTTATTGTGAAGATTTAAAATGCGGGGCCGTCCAAATGGTAGATGACGCGAACAAAAGAGCGGATGGCCCACCGCCCCGAAGTTGTCCACCTCCAACTTGAAAATTGGTCATAAGGGTACTCTCGAGCATGCTGATCAACTTTTTCTAATAAAGACCTCACGCTTCATTTGAAAATTTGGAATGGGAGCGTCCAAAAGTTTGAAAGACGGAGACATTCGCAGGGTCTGCGATTCATTAATTTTCGTGTTTGTTGTTCCAGCGTAGCTCAGTCAAATCGGCTCGGATCAAGAAAGTTGAATGATGGAAATGAACGTCTGGAGCAGGAGCATCATTCCACTGCCATACAATGAACAAAAGCTGTGATTAGGAGGAAGTGGCTGTTAGCTGCCAATCATAGATAATGTATATGGTATCATACATTGGCCATTTCAGTCATGCAAAATGGCTCCGTTACACAAACACGCCTCTCTGCATCTTTGGCTCTATTTGAGTCTATCTACTTTACAACGAACAACAGCCTCTTTTCATATAGCATCACGCTTACAGCATATGTAAAATATAAAGGTGCCTGTATCTTCAAACTTTACAATGAAACGTGGGGTTTTTATGAGAGCAATGTGCTCGGCTTGGCCAACAGCACCTTGTGTGAAAGTTTCAAGTTGATCGTGGCTGGTCCCAGATTCTCGCAATGTCGCTACCAGCCAAACTGGATCTGGGGGTCGACCTCTTTCAACGACGACGACCAAAAAATATTTCTTGCCAGCGCCATTACTGAACGTGAAATCCCTCACGCTAAAAGTTGTTGGCCAAGCCGAGCACATTGCTCCTCAGCAAAACCGAATGTCGTCTGTAAAGTTTGGAGATTGCTGGTGTTATTCTTTATGCTTGTGCCGGTGATGCTAATAGGAGAAGTGGTCTTTGTTTAATGTGTGCGCAGTAGCACCCTGACAGAGCAAAAGATGTAGAGGGTCGTTGTGTAACACAGCTAGGTTTGCATGAATGAAAGGGTCATTGCATTTACTTTAGCGGATCATCTAGGAACAGGTATTGCTAGCTAACGGCCACTTTATCCAATCGTATTGTTGCGGAATCCATCAGAGGAATTGCTCATCGCTCTCCTAAGGAATAAAGTAGGTTGATCCGAGCTGATTGACTGAGTTGCGCTCAAAGAGAGATTACATCACTTGCCGGGACATATTAATGCCTGATGTAGCTCAACCGATGTAATTCCTTGTGAGCGTAACTCAACCAACCAGTTTGATCAATGATTAATCATGGAAATGAATGTCTAGATCAGGAGCATCGTCCACCTACAATAGAATGTACAAAAGTTGGGAATGCACAAAAGTGGCTATTAGCTGCCAATGTATGACATAAAAGTGAGGGTTGCGTACCTTTCATGCATTGTCTCTGAAGTCCTGACTTTTTAGCTGAGTTACCCAAAGAGGTCCTTCTGCCTCTTTGGCTCTCCAGGGTCTAGCTACTTGGCAATGAACAAAGACCACTTCTCATATAGCATCACGCTTACAAACGTAAAGGTGCCTGTATCTCCAAACTTTACAATGAAACGTGGGGTTTTATTAGAGCAATGTGCTCGGCGTGGCCAACTGCACCTTGTGTAGTAGTTTCACGATCAAGCTTGCCGATCCCAGATTTCGCAATGTCGCTACCAGCCAAACTGGATCCAGAGGTCGACCTCTTGAAACTTTTTTCGACGACTCCAAAATATTTTTTGGGCTGTTTGCGACATTGAACGCGAAACTTTCACACAAGGTGCTGTTGGCCAAGCCGAGCCCATTGCTCTATTAAAAACCCCATGTTTCATTGTAAAGTTTGGAGATACAGGCACGTTTATGTTTTTACTATGCTGTAAGCGTGATGGAGTTGCTTTTTCGTAGTGGATGGTGTCGGCTGCATTAACGGAAAGATGGAGAGCTGAGTGAAACGGCACGTGGTGGTTACACAGACACGTCCTTGACAGGTTGCTCCACAAATGGATGATGATGATGATTGCCTTTTGTGAAGCTACGTAAGTAAACAGCATCCAATAATGAAGGTGTGTCAAGGTATGCGTCACATTTGCATGTAGAAGAAAGTCGAGCTGCATAATTTGTATATGTAAAAAGATACGTATACATATTGAATGAGTCACTCATCCTGAAACTCAATGGAGGGATCTCTTCACTTTTTCTCTTCTTAAGCTCATCCCACTTCCCACTCATCCTTATTGTATCACAAAAGCCATATACTTCTTGCATGACCGATAACCGGACCACCTTTATTATTCCATCTTCGAAGCAATAGTATGTAATCCACAAGCTAGCAACCTCCAACAAGCGTGTAATAAATAAACAATGCTTTATTTCATCTAGCTATCTTGCTATGTACTTTACATTGCCACCACCATCGTCGTAGTCGTCCTCCGTCATCATTCGTACTCATACTCGTCACCAGTCGTCAATCTCATCCGTCACACCAACATCCAAAAATACACAAGTTGAAGAGAATGGGGTCTTGCAGGCTTCCTTTTGAATCTCGCTGTCGTCATCGTTGTCATTGTTGTAGATGGGGTGATCATCGTAATCGTCATTGTTGTGAATGTGGATGTGGTAATCATCGTAATCATCATCTCTACAAATAAAAACCAGCCAAGTTAGATCGTCTGATCCGGGAATGATGACGATTTGGTATACCGTTAGGCGATCCTCTCCAAGGAAGAAAGCAAATCAGAAGGAATTCACAAATCAAATCACCACCATACGAGCAACGTCGGGCGATCCCTTGTTCTTGAGAAAGCACTGCACGAATCACGCAAGGCCAGTTCGATCCATGGCAAGGAAGGACATCATTTACGTAGAGTCCAGGCTCATAGTTGTTCTCATTCATCCTCTCCAAAGAAAGAATGATCCCCAATCCTTGCAATCATTTCCCACGTCATGAAAAGAAATCCTCAAGGGAAAGAACGAGCCTATCATGAGAAGAGCGTGTTGATTCAACACATTCACGAGTTGTTGCAAATCCCCTTGTACCTCAACACGGTGACCATGCTCTTCCAAAAATCCATCGTCATCGACTCATCAACTCATACGCAGGCGTATAGAGCCTTGGACGCGTTCCAAGAAGCTTTTCCAGCACACTTGGCTAGCGCAGAGCGACGCAGCGACCATTTGATACAGGCTGGGACTTGAATACAAAGAGATGATGATGATGATGCCCCAAGTTGCATTGCCTGACCAAAGAAACCTATTCAATTCATTATTAGCACACACGCACAATAAACACCCTTTTCATTGTTTGTTTCATTGTACTTGCCTTTTCCATATACACAAAGACCCGTTGTTGTTGGTTACTGGAAACCGAAAACCATGGTGTAGTATAGTTGAGCCGAAACAAAACGCCAACCAGCCAACGTCTTGAAACCAAACTTGCCCTCTATGCAAGCTAACACGTCAATGGAACAAGTTGTGCTGCAACATTGGACTCTGAATGTACCTGTTGACACCAAGCATAGAGCGGGAATAGCAACGAACAAGAGGAAGCAACAGTATCGCCATGGCAACCACCAACCACCAACCACGCTCATTCCTCGGCACTTTGGACACACTCACTACCTGACAATGCCTGTTCAGAACTATGTTAATGCCTCACAAACAACAAGCGCACTCTTTTATAGTACATTACCTTGATCGCAATTCCGTGAATGCAATAAAAGCAGAGGAGTGAGAAAGAGAAGAGAAGTGCTGTCTCAAGTCGTGGAGCTGCTGTCCCCCAAGTTTAAATCCCCTACTGCTATTACACTGAGGCCATTCAATTACCCTATGTGCGCTATGTGCGATATGTGCGCTATGTGCGCTATATGTATGTACACCACCCATCCCCATCATCATCATCATCATCCTTACGACAGACAATAGACACGCTTAAATAAATGAAATGATTATCCTCACGTATAGCAAAAGGGTGTGTGTCATTTTACACTTTACATGATAATGATGATCCAACAACATCCATTGTTACATACTACCATGTCACCTCGAACCAAGGAAGTTGAATGATGGGCATGCTGGGCTGGAGCAGGACAATCGTTCACATGCATTGGATTGGGCAACAAACGTGGTTGGGAGGAGTGGGTTGTTATTAGCAAAATGATTTTTGTGAAATTGGGTGATGTTTTGTGTTTGAGCGTAACTCAACCAAATCCTCTCGGATCAAGAGAGTTGAATGATGGAGATGATGGACTGGAGCAGGACAATCGTTCACATGCATTGGAATGGGCATAAAAGACAAATGGGAGGAACGGACTATCAACCAGCAGTTTACAAATAACTAAGCAATTTGATCTTTCTCATATTGGATGATACTTCTGTGTTTGACCGTAACTCAGTCAAATCCCATCGGATCAAGAAAGTTGAAGGATGCAAACGTTGGGCTGGAGCAGGATATTTGTTCGTATGCATTGGATTGGACAACAAAGGTGAGTGGGAGGAATGGGCTGCTAGCTGGCGGTTTACAAATAAGTTTACACAATGATTTTTCACAAGTTGGATGATACTTCTGTGTTTGACCGTAGTTCAGTCAAATCAACTCGGATCAAGAAAGTTGAATGATGGGCATGCTGGGCTGGAGCAGGACAATCGTTCGTATGATTGGATTGGGCAACAATCGAGAACGGGAGGAAGGTACTATCAATGGACAGTCTACGAATCATTATTCAAATTGATATGTAGCGTAGGTTGTTGTGTGCTATACAATGATATGGATCTAGTGCGTTGCCAAGGCAAAACAAGTGGACCATTATCCGAACAAAATACTTTGCATATGCGCGATATAGTTACCAAACACAAGGTTGTCACGGTTGGACGTATTCTCTTTCTTTGCGTATCATGGCAAAATCGCGTGCAGTGGATGGTCTCTTTGCTACTCCCAAGATTTTGGTGTTAGGAGACCTTAGCACGTAGTCTTTGTTTCATCCATAAGCGCAATAACAATGATAACGCATAAACAAGAATTTTCATTGTCAAGATTTACACAATGGTCTCACATAAAAGGGGGTGGTTGGAAGAAGTCTATTGATTGATGCAATGTGGGTGGTAGGCAGGGCATTTGGTGGCGGAGCCATGTTTCAAGTGCACTCAAAAAATAACGTCCAAGCGCAACCCAGCTTTGGAGAGCACCTTGTCCTGACAGCAGCATTCTCGGTAAACGACAGATCGATCGAACCCTTTGATATCCCAGTCTCACCAATCCAATTGCAGTGACGATGAAGGAGCAAGTTTATGACAACACTCCAAAGAAAATGTAAAGTGGCAGGCGATCCAAGTCGACGATCATGCAGTTATTGACACTTTTTATCCCATTGATCTCTATAGTCGCCACATCCAGTTTGGCGTCATGTCGCCTCAAAACATGGTCAAGATTGGTGAATTGGAAGTGACTCAACGCGACTTGTACCAACCTGAGAGTCGTACGCCTGTCAAGGGTGGTGTGCTTGATCTTCGGATGGTAGGCTTTCATGTGATCAAGATATCTCGCTGTGCCACTCACATTATATACGATAGGGTACCTCCAATAAGCAATCCACGTGTGAAACTTGTGGCAAAGGCATGCAAGACTGTGCCGGTCATTGGGGCTACATGAAGCTTGTTTTACCCATCTTCCATATCGGTTACTTTCGAGCTACTATCAACATTTTGCAAGACATCTGCAAGGTACGATGACGATGCCATGAACATGATTGAAGGCGAAAGCTAATAAGTGATATTAGACTTGTAGTCGTGTCATGTTGGAAGAACCAGAACGACGAATGTATCTCAAACGTCTACGTGCTCCCGGCCTTGACAACATGCAGCGGATGAAGATTGTGAAAGCCATCAATGAGAAATGCAAAAAGGTGACCTACTGTCCCCATTGCAAAGAAGTGAATGGTAAGAAAGGATAAAAAGCACCATGGAAGGTGGATGAGATCACTAAGGAGGATGATGGTTATTAGGCGTTGTCAAGAAGATTGGTCCCATGAAGATTACACACGACAAGTATCGACTTAAGCGTGTTGCAGCCGAAGCTGAAGAATTCCGAAAGACTTTCAGTACAGCAGCAGCTACGATGCCCGAATTGAAACCACACATCTCCAAAGCACAAGATGATCTCAATCCATTGCGTGTGTTACGATTATTCCAAAAAGTTACGCCTGAGGTATGAGCAAAAAGGATATCAATGGTAGTGGTAGAGTATTATATTGATAATAATGGGGGAATAGGATTGCGAATTACTTGGATTAAGCGAGGAGCATGGTCGACCAGAATGGTACATTTGGCAATATCTTCCTGTTCCACCAGCATGTATTCGACCATCGGTTATGCAAGACGACAATACCAGCAATGAAGATGATTTGACAGCCAAGCTTACCGAGATTGTTTTTACGAACGCCATTATCCGAGCAGGCTTGGAAAAGGGTATCACCGTGATGAACCTTATGGAGCAATGGGAATTCTTGCAACTTGCAGCAGCCATGTATATCAACAGCGAATTGCCTGGTGTACCCAATGCCAATCAAGGCAAACCAAGTCGTGGTTTGAGTCAGCGTTTGAAGGGTAAACAAGGTCGTTTCAGAGGCAATTTATCGGGCAAACGTGTGGATTTCTCTGGAAGAACCGTCATTTCACCTGATCCCAATATGCGCATTGACCAAGTCGCTGTTCCTGAACGTGTCGCCAAAATTCTCACCTTCCCCGAACGTGTCAACAAACACAACATCCACAAATTGCGCCAAAACATCATCAATGGCCCCGACGTACATCCTGGCGCCAATTATGTTCAGTCTCAACATGGTGGTTTCAAGAAATACCTTCGATTTGGTAATCGTGAACGGATTGCTAGCGATCTCAAGATCGGTGATACGGTCGAACGCCATTTATCAGATAACGATGTCGTCTTGTTCAATCGTCAACCATCACTCCATCGTTTATCCATCATGGCCCATTTTGCCAAAGTTATGCCTTGGAGAACATTCCGTTTCAACGAATGTGTATGCTCGCCTTACAACGCTGATTTCGATGGTGATGAGATGAATATGCATTTGCCACAGACACAAGAAGCTAAAGCCGAAGCCATTGAGCTTATGGGTGTGAAAAACAACCTTGTCACGCCGCGTAACGGTGAACCGCTTATTGCCGCCACACAAGATTTCATTACAGCATCCTATCTCTTATCTCACAAAGACACTTTTTATACCCGTGCAATGTTCTGTCAAATTGCATCATTCATGTTCGACGCTGAAATGCATATTGAACTTCCACCTCCAGTGATTTGGAAGGTAAGGTTTCTCCCATCATTTGAATCTTTGTATCACTGACAACATTTATCATTAGCCACAACGTCTTTGGACCGGCAAGCAAATTTTCAACCTTCTTTTCAAGCCCAATAAGGATAGCAAGGTGTTACTAAACGTCGAGGCCAAGAACAAGTCATTTGTCAAAGAGGAGGGCCGTGTACCAGATCTTTGTCCAAACGATGGATGGTTGGTCGTTCAAAACAGCGAGATCATGTGTGGTTTGGTGGATAAGGCTATTGTCGGTGATGGCAACAAGAACTCTGTATTCTATGTTATCCTTCGTGATTATGGTGCTGTGGAAGCTGCAAAGTGTATGAATAGGTAAGTGCTCTTTTATTGATATTCAACATCGAGTTAAATGTCTATATGAAATTAGACTTGCAAAGCTCTGTGCACGTTGGCTAGGTAGGTGTCAAAAGTAAATGGAAGAAGGGTATTTGGATAAAGCATTGCTGACGACCACAACAGCAAATCAGGGCTTTTCCATTGGTATCAGCGATGTTACACCGGGCAAGCGTCTACGTGAAATCAAGGATGAAGAAGTAGCCGAGGCATACAAAAAGTGTGATGAAGTCATTGCCAAATTCAAAGCTGGTCAACTGGAAACCATGCCTGGTTGTAATGAGGAACAAACGATGGAGGTGAGTCACAAGATCATATGGGCGTTGCGAAATGCGCCATTAACGCTATGTTTGATTTTAGTCTATTGTGTCTGGTATCTTATCCGGTGTTCGTGGTGATCTTGGTAAAGTCTGTATGAAGGAATTGAATATGTACAACTCTCCAAGTATCATGGCTCGGTGCGGTTCTAAGGGTAAGTCCACGTGTGAAGATGACATACAATGTCTAACATGGGTTGATGTTTAGGTTCGCAAATCAACGTATCTCAAATGGTTGCATGTGTGGGTCAGCAAATTATCAGCGGTAGTCGTGTGGCCAATGGTTTCCAAGATCGTTCCCTGCCACACTTTTTGAAGCACTGTAAGTACAAAGGGGACCTTACGTATGATACGTTGACTGATTCCTTTGAATAGCTAGGAGCCCCCCTGCAAAGGGTTTCGTTCGCAATAGTTTCTATTCTGGTTTGACGCCCACTGAGTTTATTTTCCACGCTATGTCTGGTCGTGAAGGTTTGGTCGATACGGCTGTCAAGACCGCTGAAACCGGTTACATGCAACGTCGTTTGATGAAGGCGTTTGAGGATCTTACCACACACTACGATTTGTCTGTTCGCAATTCGGAAGGTGCTATGGTACAATTCTTGTATGGCGCTGATGGTTTGGATCCTATGACTATTGAAGGTGATGGTGTGCCGGTTGAGTTTGAGCGCAATTTGCGACATGTTAGGGTAAGCAAGCTTATGGAATCTTGTGTTGCAAAAGAGTATTTACTTATTATTGTTACATAGCTCACACACCCTGCTCGATATGATGAACCATGCTTACTTCCTTGGCAAATCCTCCAAATTGCTGAAACAGAGATGGATCGCCCTATTTGGAAGACCAATTGTACACCAGCCTTTATTGAGATGACACGCAAGTTTGTTACTGAAAAGATTGCTCGCAAGCTTGCCAGCATCCGCAAAACGCATGGCATGCTTCCTGGTTTGGCTGTGCCGGATGAAGATTTCATGGATATTGATATTGATGAAGATGTTCCAGGTATAAAGCTACTGGTTATTTTTGATTTGGTCGTTCAAAAGCTGAACTTCTTTCTCTGCAATAGATGCTACAAAGGCCGCAGTACGCAATTTGTTTATCATCACCGAAAACCAGCTATATCGCTATTTGGAAGTGTGTTTGTCTAAGTATCTTAAAGCCAAGATTGAACCAGGTGAGCACTCTTCTTTCATGACCCAAGTAGGAATGTATTATTAACGCTACCTTCCTAGGCACTGCTGTTGGTGCTATTGGTGCGCAATCTATTGGTGAACCTGGTACTCAGATGACGTTGAAGACTTTCCATTTTGCTGGTGTTGCTAGTATGAACGTCACTCTTGGTGTCCCTCGTATCAAGGAAATTATCAACGCTGCCAAGGTTATCTCTACGCCAATTATCAAGTGTGAGTTGCATGCAAACAAGGACGTAAGAGCAGCTCGTGTGGTCAAGGGCCGTGTCGAGAAAACTACTCTTGGTGATGTGGCTATGTTTATGGACGAGGTGTATGATGCAAACGAGACCTATATCTTGATCAGGTTGGATCTTGATGCTATCAACAAACTTCAGGTATGATCCTACGTCACGTGTTGTGAGATAAAGCTAACATGCCCTTGATGTTGTCAGCTCGAGACCAATATTTATGATATTGCAAATGCCATCCAAACTTTCCCCAAGCTGAAATCAGGACAACTCGTAAGTATTGGATCCATAAAGGTGGTTCATCGCAAATACTTATTTCATGTATCTAGGATGTGCAAACCAGTCGCCCTGATATCATTCGTGTATATATCCATAGCAAGCAAGATGAATCTGTATACTATAACCTTAAGGCCGTCAAGCGTGTATTGCCATCAGTTATTATCACCGTACGTTGCCATCCATTGAGAAAGTATGAGGTTGGGATACTAAATTGCGACTTTTAGGGTCTTCCTTCTGTCGTTCGTGCTGTTATCAGTGAAAAGCAAGGTGGAAATGGTGCCAAGCAGCTGCTGGTTGAAGGTTATGGTCTTCTTAAGGTTATGACCACTGATGGTATCATTGGTGAGCAAACTACATCCAACCACGTCATGGAGGTTGCAGACGTTTTAGGTATCGAAGCTGCCAGGTAAGAAAGGAAGCAATACAGGACCATTTGTGGGTAGCTCGCTAACATTGTCGTTTAGAAACACTATCATCAACGAAATTCAAATGACCATGGAGAGTCACGGTATGACCATTGATCATCGTCACGTCTTTTTACTGGGTGATATCATGACAAGCAAGGTATGTTGTTGACTATTGACCGTTATGGACAAAACGCTGATCCATGAACAATAGGGTGAGGTGCTTGGTATCACTCGCTTTGGTATCGCCAAGATGAGAGATAGTGTTCTCAGTGTTGCCTCGTTCGAGAAAACAGCAGACCATCTTTTCGAAGCTGCGTTGTATAGTAAAAAGGATGCAATTGTGGGTGTGTCCGAACAAATCATTATGGTATGTTACAATGTCATGCATCTTCAATTGCAACGATTAACCCAAATCTATGTTGATAGGGTATCCCTATTTCGATTGGTACCGGTCTTTTCAAGTTACTACAAAAATCAAAGGCACCAAAACTACCAACCCCAAGACCCCTTATGCTCGAAGCATGATTTTAATAAACAACCTAATTCATACAATATGCTGGCTGATAATCCTTTTATTGAGATGGCTTCCCTACCATCGTATCTTATCTGGGAAGTATTCACTAATGAGCTCCTTGTAATACGGCTTGATGCTATCCAAATCTGGCAGCTCCTCTGAATACGAATATAAGTCATAACGCAGGAATGTCTTCACCCATTTCATCATTTGCATGTCTTGTTGACTTAATAACCACGCGTATGCACCTTCTTGATGGCATGAATAAAATGAATGGTATCGGATTATGAACAATGCTTCGGGTGGGAGATAATATTTGCACACCATGTACATGTATTCGTCGTGTCCAAAGCTCATATAAACATTGGCAAGACCACAATGTGGTTCGTATATGCCGTGGTCTGTTCCGTAAACAGGATGATTGGAATCTGGATTCTTGTCGAAAAATTGAGAAAAGAGAACACTCTCGCAATGCTTGCAACCCACGGGGAAGGTATCGCCAATGACCTTTGCAATAGCAAATAATAAGTGCATATGCATATTTACTACCGTATTATTAACACACTTACCGTCCATTGTTTTTCACCGAGAACGTAAAGATACTTGCCCAAGTCATGTATCAAGCCTGTGAGAATCATCCATCGTGGCATCCCTTCACGACGCATGGCTTCTGCCATTTGAAACGCATGCACCTTTTGCTGAAGTTGAACCGTGTTCTTGTCAAATTCCAGATTGTCGAGTTGATCAAGGACGTCCCATATGCTAAGCGTAGCTTTGTCCAATTTTCGATATTTCTCTCGAGCTTGCATAACATAATCAAATGTCTGCCGTTCTCGATTTTCTTTAAACATGTCTACGACGCTCGAATGTATCTTGCCGTCTTTGAGCTGATCATAAAAGCTATAAGTCTCCTTGCATGTGTCATAGCGTCCGTAATTTTCTTGCAATAGCCTTTCCCATGCATCAGCATCTACTGCTGGTGTTGGTTGTGGTTGTGAATCAGTCATCGTGAACAAGAGCAAGAAATGCGAAAGAGAAGGAATAGTTGTTGGTCATGCAGTGATAGCGTGGGTAATGCATTGTTTATGTTGCACAAGACACTTTTGCATATGTAAATAATTCTACTACACTACTTTTCCCAGCTGATCCTTGTTTTCGGTAAATGCAGCCTTCATGTCGACCACACCAAAGGACTGGATGATATCAATGGCAATATTGGTTGCTTTTCCAACAGGCCAAAACACCGGTATCCGACTTGGCAAGTACCACCTTTGTAACAATGGGATCGATACGTTGGGTGCAGTGCTGGGTTTCATTGTGCTCATGGTTGCCATGATGACATACTATCATTGCCGTTAGTTGCAGCTATCTCTTTTGCATAAAGCACACTTACACTTGGAAAGATCAAGGCAAATACAGCACCAGCATGTAGCGTGGATAAAAAGAACGTCAATAACGTAGCAGGAAGACCTGTAGTATGATGAGAGTAAGTGATTCCATGATGAGAAAAGAAGATAAAACCTTACCAAAACCGAAAAAGAAAGCCCAATGTTTTTCAACATGTGCTAAACGTTGATCCAACGACCATCCTAGATGCATCCATTTGTATCTATGATAACAACAATGTGAGCTTCTTCATATATCGAGCCTGGTGTGAGGATGCATACTCGAAGCAATAGTAAGCCATGAAGATACAATTGACGTAAAAGGACAATGGTGTGCCGATAAGTGGAATCACTCGTAAACACCTGATGAATGCAGCACAGCTCATGTAAAGTATTCCCATGCCGATGGTGGTGGGTGCTGATATCGATTCACTGTTATCGTGTCGCTGATACTCGCCGCTATGCATACTGAATGCTTCCTTTGCAATCCTTGAAAAGAACCCGGCATTTGTCATAAGACATAGCATGTACATTGGATATCCCGTCAATGTCTATTGGTTGGAAGCAGCGGGATGAATATGAGGATCATCATCCACCTTACTATCAAGCTTACCGTGTATGAATAGCCAAACAACGTATGCTCAGGTGTATTATAGAAGCTATCGATGAAAAACAGGATGCCGAGAAAGATAACACCATTAAGTAGCACCGTCTTGATCAAGGAGCGCTGTACAGTATGCGATCTGTGAAATGCAGTATAAGATGTCAGGTTGACATGGCAACAACTTGCGATCTACTTGCGAATGGATCAGAGTCGCAGCACGAGACCAGCAAAAAGCTTGACGGAAGCCATCGACAAAGCAATCAACGTGCTCGGCAACAGAGATGCGCACCACCGAAGTCATTGACGAGCTGCTGCACGGCGACGATAAAAATGGGATAACGGTTGTCGTCAAAGGAGATGTCACCAAGTAATTGAGACCAAATGATGTCCTATCAATGGACCATGCTTGCGTGCCTTGATCATACATCCACCCTGTTGGCAATGGATGACACCGTTCATTTACCTCCTCATCATAACCTCTTGAACTCCATGTCGGGCACGTGACGAGATCTTCCCTCCAAATGGTAGAAGGCAGCACACTTTAGTACTATGATTATGATAATCAGCTAGTAGTTTTCAATAAAAGAGGGAAGGTATCCTGACAATGGCAAGTCCTTTTGTGATAATGTTGTGGTGTTTGGGGAACAAAGAATGATAGATAGCTGATACGAACGCGTACCTCAGGGATGTTGACACCTGCCCTGATTTGGTCGATTTATGCATGCATATCATCACGTCTCCTAGGTTCTTTGACAAAGCATTCACTTGTTCATTGTCATCACAATGGCCCACACCCGCCTGCTATGCACAATAAAAGAGTGTGATCGCCACCCATCGCTATCTCTCCCTGCCATACTTTTTTGATTGCTTACAAGAGGTCGAATATCCAAGGTTTTGTGTATACTCCCTTTTTTGATTCCCTGTGAATAAGCGCTGATCTCTGCTGGCCATTCATGGTGCTTCATTGTTATCCAAGCTATCATTGTAAATGCATGATAGAAGGCAAACACGAGGAGAAACATCCTTGTCACCGGCTTTTTTAAGTGTATGTACGTTACAATCCAAGCGATTTTATCATCATATGTCTTATTGAACGGGAATCATATTACACTAAAAGTAATCGTGTGGATTTGCTATGTCGATCAGGTCATAATGCATAATGGAGGAGTGTCGGATATAAAAGCCACGCTGTAATTTCAAGCCTTGACCACCAACTTGTACACTTCTCCTTGAATGCATGGCTTGCTGTTGCATCGCATAATTCGCCATAGGCCTGCATTCCAGGTCCTACGTCCAACATGTCAACGCTTCTACTCGAAGAAATCGTCCACCGAGGTGCGTGTGAATACCCGATCGCTCAACAACTTGGAATGCCATATTGATACGTGCCTTCCTCCACTTAGAAACTGAAAGCTGCCGATCCTGCACGCAACATTGATCTCGAATCGTTTCCTGCAGAGAACATACGAAACTTTAGTATCATTGCACATATCGGTACGTCGAAACGAACGCTGTAGTCGATATACGTTGTAACCGTATCCTGGATAGATCATGGCAAAAGTACACTCGCTGACAGGCAAGTGACAACATATCATCATCATCATCAATGCCATCCTTCCTAACTCTCGAAAAGATTATTGGAGTTGACGAAGACCATATCAGCAACATCATCCAACAAGCAAGTACTCGATAAGCTCAAGGTGGAAAGGGAACGGGGTATTACAGTCAAGGCACAGGTAATCTCTCTTTTGATGCCAAAGGAAACCCTGCTCTTATACTCATTAATTGCTGCAGACCGTATCCATGTTTTACAATTACAAGGGCAAGGACTATCTACTCAATTTGATCGACACTCCAGTAAGGATTCAAAATTGAAATTACTTGGATTACCTTGATGGTTGATTGTTTGCCTTTCAGGGTCACGTGGATTTCAGCTATGAGGTGTCCCGATCACTGGCTGCATGTCAAGGAACGCTGTTGCTGGTAGACGCTGCACAAGGAATACAAGCTCAAACTGTGGCAAACTTCTATCTTGCTTTTGGTGAAGGATTGCATATCATTCCAGTGCTAAACAAAGTAAGCTCAGCTTCGGCATCTTTTATTCATGTGAGACTAACAGTGCAATGTACATAAAGGTGGATCTCCCTGGCGCCGAACCTGAGAGGGCCATGCAACAAATACAAAGCGCTTTCGAATTGGATACATCATCGATTTTAAAGGTACGTAACAATGCTTGAATTGGATATTCCCTTTGCTGATTAGGAAATGAATTATAGATCTCGGCAAAAACAGGCTTGAATGTTGACACTGTATTACCGAGGATCATTGAAGATATACCACCGTAAGTATCAGCATGGGGGTATTCAATGTTATATTCACACGTCTTTTAGCCCACCGGGATCACGCGACAAACCATTTCGTGCGCTATTATTCGATTCGTGGTATGACCAATATGTTGGTGTGGTGTGCCTAGTGCGTGTAGTGGATGGAAAGATTCGCAAAGGTACGTGTTCATATATACGATTCTCATCATCATTTACTAATTGAAGCTTATGCAGGTGACAAAATTGCATTCGTCCATTCCGATTCAAAATACGATGTATCCGAGGTAAGAGGCATAGCATTTGAAAGATACGGGTGATCTAATTTGTTCCAAACAAGGTTGGAATCATGCATCCTGAACAACTTCCCACTGGATATTTGTGAGTATTTGTTACCTAGAGATAAGGGATCTCCTCTTACCATTGGTCTAAATTAGGCATGCTGGACAAGTTGGCTATGTGATCTGTGGTATGAAATCAGCATCCGAAGCTCATGTTGGCGATACCTTTTATCATATCGGCAAACCAGTCGAAGCATTACCTGGTTTCCAACCTGCACAATCAATGGTCTTTGCTGGTATTTTCCCTGTTGATACGAATGATTTTCGTCGGCTGGATGAATCGATCACCAAGTTGACATTGAACGATGCCAGCGTATCGGTACATAAGGAGACAAGGTGTGTTGAGCTTTGGCACAAAGTAAATTTTCGCGCTGCATACTCATATTGCTGATAGTCATGCTCTTGGGCAAGGATGGCGTCTAGGATTTCTTGGTACACTCCACATGGATGTCTTTCGACAACGGTTGGAAAATGTATGCAGCAACTAAGACTTAGCACTTCATCACAATGGCTGACGTGATATCTTTAGGAATATGATGCCAGTATCATTGTCACACAACCTACTGTCCCTTACAGGAGTAAGTCTTTCAATGGATAAATGAATACAGCTTCTGACTATGGATGAATGTAGTCGTCTATCGCGACAAAACAACCAAGATTGTTCGCAACCCATCCGATTTTCCTGATGCAGATGAACGTGCACTAAAAGTTGCAAGGCTGGAAGAGCCCATGGTTTTGGCCACTTTGATCTTTCCAGAGGTGAGAACTTTATTATGGATGCTCAAATAGCGCATTACTAATAACATGAGAATAGGACTACATGGGTAAAATGATCGAGCTTTGCGGGGTATGTATACCACACACACCAATTGGAGGGATTGTTAGTAATTGCTCGAGTAGAGTCGCCGTGGAGAACAACGTGAATACGTCTTTGTGGATGAGACCCGAGTGATGATGAAGTATATGATGCCACTTGCCGAGGTAGTCACCGACTTTTACGATGAGCTGAAGAGCCGGTCTTCTGGATATGCCACGTTTGACTACGAGGATGCTGGTTATGAAGAAAGTGATTTAGTCAAGGTATGGGTTTTACTATATTACGAGTAGCTTTTACCTAAACAATTGACATTATAGATGACGGTGTTGCTGAATCATAAACCGGTGGATGCCCTATCTATTATTCTACATCGTTCGCAAGTTGATGTCGTTGGTCGTGATTGGGTGAAACGCCTCAAGAACGTAATCCAAAAGCAGCTTTTCGAAGTCGTTATTCAAACAGCTTTGGGGCACAAGATCGTGGCCAGAGAAACGTGAGTAGACTTTTTTGCATATTGTAGGATGAGCTTGATGCTGATGGATATTCTAGAATCCCGGCTCTGAGGAAGAACGTCACTGCAAAATGCGTAAGTAATATCCATTCATCAAAGACGCATATATATTAATGCACATGATATAGTATGGTGGTGATGTCTCCCGGAAAATGAAGCTTCTTCAAAAACAAAAGGAAGGGAAAAAGCGTATGAAGATGATCGGTAAGCAATCTTTTCCACATGTCATTGTTTCTTCACCTGACCATTGGTCTTTAGGTAATGTCGAGATTCCCCAAAAGGCCTTCTACGATTTCCTGGATAAGAAATCTTGATGAATGAGCATGGCAACTCCATTATCACCGTACACAGCATTCTCATCATTCCCTCACAACCCGAGCTAGTAGCGCCATAGAACTACCATTGTACGCATTATATAGATTCAACAAATGATAAACAAAGAGTGTGCTGGATACATTTATTCCACAACAATACAGCACGATGCACGGATCTTGCTCCATTGTCATTGTCAAAACTCATACCTTGTGTCATCAAACAGCTACAATGTACACTTTGTATCCATTTTTATCCCTACACACATGGTGTGCAATGATTCATCCTTATTGCCTTTCGTTTTTTCATGCAACAGCTGCGCCAATCAAGTGGGGATCTTGGTGGTTTAAGTTGTTTCTGCGAACAGTCAAAGGATTACACGACAAAAGATATATAAACCACAAGTTGGAATTGAATAGGTATTAACGCCTAGAGACTGAATACTGAATACTTGATCCAGAAAGCAAGATGATACCAATGAAAACCTTTATTCGTTGCTCATTATGAATGATAACCCCCATTAATGCCAAGTAATCAGCTACGTACATAGTCTTGTTGATAAACATTCATCAATCACCATTGCTGTTCCCAAACTTCTTTGCTCCTCCACTCCTTTTCTTTTTACTTCGTTCAACGTATGTGGTAGTTGCAAATAGACATGTGCTTGAGCATGAGTATACGCGATTGAGTGGTTGCCATTTCACTTTTCATACTGCAATGCAAGTCTTGTCTCCTTTCCCCGCCCCCATTTCCATACAGGTAATAAAAGTCACTGCTACTGTTGCTGCTGGATGCAGGTTGATAGGGTAACAAGTGTATATCGAAAAGCAGAGGGAACAACAGCAGCGTCGAATCCCCACAAAGGTGAACAAAATGTCAGCACCCCTGGGTTTGAATCACTCCTCTTTATGTACTTCCGCCACTCATTTATTGAATTGCTCGTCATGCACCCTCCCAAATACGTTCTTCTTTACATAAATGGATTCTATGTCATTTTCTCGTTACTATGATACCCAACACGTATAGCTTTCATCCACCTTTTTCTTCGCCTTTTTAGGAAATTTTTAGGTTTATATAGTACCGACGCGTTTAAATTATAAGAACAAGAGAAACATCCTCTATGGTCCAGCGGTCAGGATCCCTGTCTTTCACACAGGTGGCCCGGGTTCGACTCCCGGTGGGGGAATTTTTTGCGTTTTTAAAAAAGAATGGGTCAACTTGCCATGTCAAACGCATTTTTTTTGCATGAAGTACCTTTGAAAGAGGTTGTTTTGAGACGTATCGCTTAATACCAATGTCGTGGGGAACAAAAAACTTCTCGCCAATCGATAGCGGCTCCATTGCGACACGCAACACTTTTTGCGCGATTGTTGAGGGCTCATCTTTCGGCTTGCTCCTAAGTGAACGCTTTATCGCTTAGCTGCATAATACTCAGTTGCCTCGCGACTCTTACCTGCTCTTTTTTCAGCGTTATCGACACACCTTTTGTCACCTCGTCATTTCGCGATGAAGAGAAGCAAAAGAACAACGAGCACCTTCATGTTCCCACACACACACTAGTTAAACTTTACCTGGTGCCACATGACACAACAAAGGCTCGGCATCATCATCCGAGCGACGATGGAGACTGTCATATTTTCATGCTCCCAAGGTCCCAAGCAGGCATCAACGCATAGTTGTGATGCTACAAATCTCGTCTTCGGCTTTTACCATATCATGATATCAAGGAATTACATGTTCGAATGCCATTTATCGCGAATGCTGCACTTGCTACTATATCCACTACCAATGTTTTGTTTCTCTACCTTGTGGCGTTACAGCACAATCATAGACAGAAATATTATGTCAAACGACATCACCAATATAGAGAGTGATGCTGAAAGAATAAAAGTGGCAGCTGACAGGTGTAAAGTTGATTGCGAAGATTGATCCAAAGTTTATTGATGATCATGCCGTAGCAAGCTGAGAAGATGCTTGAGTCGAATAACAAAGAATGATGGTAATTGAAAGATGAATTCGAAGGTGAGCTGATTGCTTAGCTAACTTGTTTGCACCACCATTCTTTCTTAGCATAACTTATTACTGCATTGATTTCCTTTCCATAGCACTAGAGTATCTACGTATCCTTTGTATCGTATTATGCGAATCCTCGTAATGTAATTATAGAGTGCTGGGTATATTAGATGTCTTTATTATCAATTGGTTGTATGGTTTGTATATGGAATCAAATGGGGAAAGACAAGTTGCTTGTTAAATCGATGCGGGGACCAAGTACAGCAGGTACTATTAAAAGGCCAAGCAAGAGTAATGACATGGCAGTAAGCAATATACCGTACAATCCAGCAGTGCGTCGACGTATCCGTTGTTGAGAAAGTGGGTAGATGGGTTCACGTATTTGGCGACTGGGCATGAGCCAAAAAAGCATGAGAGAATGCCAACGATCAATTCCAGGTATCAGGCACACAATAAACAGGAACATCAGGATAAAGTGTCCAAGCAGAAAATCAGTAGCAAACAACGTCATCTCAACGATCTTGCATACATATTCACGCAATGGTTGTGATAAGGCATGCCATCCAAGCTATACAATGACCTTGTTAATATCGCTAACGAGCACCATAAGGTAGCTAATAATGCACTTACCCCTCGACCGTACCACCTGCCAGTCCACCATCCTTCATTGCTTTGACCTTCCTCAAACTCGCGTGTCAATAAAAAGATCGTCATGATATGGAAAAGGGCTCTTTGTATTGCGCCAACGGTCACCATGCCAAGTAATGTCCGTACAAAGTGCCATTCTTCCAACATGTACAGCAGCTCAAAAAAGACGATAAAAATAACCACCGCTGATCCATGAGCGATTGCTGCCACCGTTGCTGCAAACTTGACACCACAACAAAAGGATGCCATCCATCCGCTAACAAGCGACAAGCAAAAGAGCCCGGCTGTTATGGCAGCATTGAGAGCAATAGGTCCAAAAGCAATCACACCAATACGTAGCAATGCACTTGGTCCCTGGTTTGGTTGAGTGGAATCATGTGGATCAAAGCTTCGCACGTACAAGTAGGCAAATAAGCAAACAGCTGCAAGCATAATTGGCATCACAATCTCGGAAAAGAAAATGACAGAGAGCTGTGCCCGTGGTCGTTTGCTTAATCCAGTCAATTGACTCTTGTCCTTCTTGATACCCGTAATCCTTGTTCGAGTCAAGCGGCAGTAATCAATCCATGATCTTTGATGCGACTTGCCATTGCCACGTGATAGCCATCGAAGGAATTCCCGGTAGTCGACAAGGAAATCGGTGAGAGCAAACTGATGGGGATTGAACACAAATGGTGCGAGTATCAAGGCTACCACTGTGATCCAGAAATAAATCAAATGAGGGATCCATATCACCATAGAGCCAAAGAGAAGGATCAGAAAGCAACGTGCTCCAAGGTATGTACTTGTATCAGCAAATCGAGCATACAAAAGGGAGAATGGCACTCGTGATGTAGCAAATCCACGACCCGTAGCGATATAGCGTGCACCACCAAATGACAAGTTGTTGAGGATTGCATGTGCATAAGATTGTGTGACAAAGATCTCGAAAAGGGGTGACAATGAAAGCATATGCTTGGCAAAACGAGTCAACGCACGTAGGAAACCTCGTTCGGCTGTTTCTTGCAAGAACAGGGGCAAGAAGGAAACAAAGAAAACCACAAAGATAGATAATACAACACGCTTGAGCCATTCAATAACAGGTATCAAGTTATGACAGCCTTCGGGTATCAATGGTGCATCATCAGGGGCATCTGGATGAAACTCGCACATTGTCAAGGGAATGGCCATAGCAGAGAACATGAGAAGCACCAACGTAAATATCTGGACCGATAGCATGATGAAAATGTTGTTGATGTGAAAGCCAGGGTGTGCATAATAGAAAGTGAGGAATCGATCAAGAGGTAGCTGAGTGCCGAGATAGTAGTATTCACGTGACAACATTTGTTCTCCCATGCCAGTGCCAATCTTTGTGACAAAATTGACAATTGAACCAAAGCCGAGATCACGTCCTTTGCCGCATTGAAAGTATTCGATATGCTTGATCCTTCCACCTCGTTGAAAAGCGTTCATACCAGCATAAATGTCTTCGTTGAGATGCAATCCCTTTTGTGCTTTGCTGACACCACCACGCGTAGTCATGAACACAGCATTCAAGAAATCAGGATGGCCATAATGGAGCTATAACAAATTGAAATGTGAATAAAAATGTATGATAGACCCCGCATATGCCTTACCTTGCCACCAATGGTTGCCATGATACGCTGACTAAGTGTGCCAAATGTTTGTTCCTTTCCAGCTGCAATGTCTCCAAGGACACCAATGTTCTCCGAAAAGATGTACTCTCTCGCACCAACAATAGCTACGGGTCCTGGACTTGACTCAGGTCTTTCAGCATAAGGTGAGACGCTGGGGTCGTATACATCATCCTCAAATTCACCAAGCACGTTGCGAATCTTTAGGCATTCCTCAAGGTAGTTGTCTTGGTTGGCATCAATCAGCTGCAGGTATTCGCCACGATAGAAAATAAGTGCATTGTTCTGGTTGTCGGCCTTGCCATCACCGAGAATAGGGTTGCCTGGCAACCGAATACGATACTTTGGAACGCGCTCACGTGCTTCTCCTTGAATGGGACAATGACCATCAATCAACACAGAGTAGTATTCACCCTCAGGCGTCTTTTCAAGGTATGCAATCTGCAAGTCTGGATAGGCGTTGAGCAGGAATTCGGCACTTTCTTTCTCCTCCTTGGAAAATGATTGATAGCGTTGCATTGCCAATAGAAATCGAAATTTACGATTCGCCATCTCGTCAAGCTCACTTTCCTTTTGACAACGTTCAGGGGATTCGGTGCGGTACAAGAGCTTGATCGCCTTATGATAATTCATGAAACCCGTCACTGTGCGATACAATGTCTGTGATCGTAATGATGCCCAAATTCGTGTGCGTAACGTGTACTCTGGTGCTGATGATTTGAATCCAACGCAGTAAAATGGAAGATCATCCGCTACTTGGCTCGTGCATGACTTGTCAAAATCATTATCCACCATAATCTCGTCTGCCAAAACCTTGGTATCCTTGACAAAGTTCTCCCATTCAAAAGGATGCAGCTTTTTGAGATACTCAAGTAAGGTGATACGTGTGTTGCTGTCCTCTTCACGGATGATTTCCCTCAGCGACAAAAGAATCTTCTCTCCATAATGTGGCGTTAAAACGGTGAATGTTGGCATGCTGGGAACAGGCAATGGCTCGGGCATGGGCGTAGTCAAACTTTGTGCAAAAAATTGCATACGTCGCTCAGCTTCACTCTTTTGTGGGAAATACTCGGTCTTGAATGCAACATCCTCTTGAGAAACAAAGAAGGTTGGTGGTTTGAGGATTGTGCGCTTGTTGTCAGGATCAGGGATCTGTAAATGTACATGCACATGTTAATATCCAATCATCAAAGCGACTTTTTAATGATTTACATACCTGCTGATAAAGTAACTTGGCAACATGATCGGGTGACAACAAATGTTCGCGATACATTGAAATCACAAATGCATTCCAGATATGTGAGCATAGCTCCTTTGGCTTCCAATTGGGAACCTCATCAGCTGCAAGCACCTTGGCATAGATCCGCTTTGGCAAACGAGAGTACATGTTGCGCCATGGTGTCCAAATGGAGACTCCAAGATAGAATGATCGGATGACTGAAAACAAGGTATTCCAAATAATGTACCAGAGGTATGTATCCAAGAAAAACAACACCAATTCCATGAGCAGCATCAATGCAAGAGAAACATAGGGCATGATCCGGCACACGATATTCCCACCAAGTAGACTATCATTGCATTGATCGATATCAATACGCAGCATCACACGCAATGGGTCCTTGAACGAGAGGGCGACAAAGAAATAGGACTCCAAGAACTTGCAACCAAAGACGCAGCACCAAATGGCCATGGACATGTAACGATCGGCACGCTTCAGTCGTGGAAAATTGCCCATCATGGTAGCATCATCAAGTGACAAGGAGGATGCCTTTGGAACAAGTGCAAAATAGATGCTGACTCCAATGCTGATCAACAGCTGTATAATGGACACCAACATAGACCAACGGCTTGATCGATCGAAAATCACACAGTAAACGGAAGGGCCAGTCGTGATCAACCAGAGTGGAATAAGCAACCAAAGGCGTCGCATCAATCGCATAGAACGTCGCCATGTCCATGGGATATAAGAGTATTCAACAATGTTGGCAAGCATGACCAAAGAGACGGCCCAACTACCACCCAAGGCAACCACTGATAATCGCATCGGCATTTCATCTTCGCCATACAACTCATCCGCGTTTGCACTTATGTAGAACCAAAAAGGGACCACATGTATAATCCATATGCGAGTGAAATTGACAAGCAAATGAAGCCATGATCGCTTTTCTTTGTACGTTTTGTGAAAGATCTTCTTCCATTCGACTTGCTGCAAGATCTCATATTGCTGTTCAGTTGGATGCTTCTCGACACAATCGATCCACGATCGCCAAAAGTATTGATTGACATCATCGTATCCAATAATCTTTGCATGATCCCGTTCACGTTGCTGAGATTGATCACGTAAAAAGGTGTAAAGGGGTGTGACAATGGTATCCAGGAAATCGCCTTCAGGTGCCACCTTGGTTTCCTCTTCAGTCGATAGTGATGCGATGCGTCCAGATGCACATTGAAAGATAAAGCAAAGAAGTTCAGGACAAAAGCGTAATACGGATGCTTCACCCCAAATCAGGAGCCATAATGCAAGTTGTTGAATACGATCGTCGTCGGTGTGAGCTGTTTGTGGTGTGCGTCCTGTTTTTATGCACCATTGTCGATAGTTGGCGTCTGGTCCACCAATGTACTCAGCATGAAGAGAATGGAGCGCTGCTAATGCCGGCATACGCGATCCACGAGAGTCAAGCATCACCCTAAAGTGGTCGAGCATGTTTTGCATACTGTCATGCTGAAAGCCAAACGTGTTGGTCAACCGTACAAAGATCTGCTGAATGTTGCGTAACGATAGCACTTTGGCATTGTCGTTGAGGTGCTCCACCAATGTGTCGTTTGAAAGGCTGTTTGGAAGCGTGTCATCACCAGTCGCCATGACATCGGGACTACTGTATTTGCGTAGAGGTCGTTGTCGTCGAGCATCAATGTGTGCAACAAGAGTATCGGTGGAAGGTGCATAACGCAGATATCGCCCTGAGTTTTGAATGTCATCCCGAACATGATCATAGAGACTGTCACTTGACCTATATATCAATGATGTTAGAACACCTTATGCATCCAATAAATGATAATGTGCCACCATCACTCACGTCTTCATCTCATGATACATGGTTTATTCTACTGCAGGTAAAAGGGAACAAAAAAGAAGATAATGAATAAAGGAACGATAATATATACATGATCAAGCCTGTACACGTGCATAAATTCCAACCAAAAATGGAGTCCCTAACATCCCCTTTTAATTTGGCAAGATCGATTGATTAAAAAATCTACATTGATACGGGGGTAAAAGAGCGATCTGGGTCTACCGTTTCCATCCATAGGATATGACATAGTGTGTTGCCGAGATTTGCAATTTGTTCACGCATTGCTCCATCCACAGGTGACGCCCGATTACTTTCTCGGCTCACCATCCATCCCTGAATGTGCGTCGCAGATGAATCCAATTGAAGGTGAATCATAAAATCCATATAGCGGCCATGATTGTAGAGCAGTAAATGCCGTTTACCACTGCTATCACGGATATCCTTGACACTTTTTCTTTGCAGCAACACCGTAAGCAAGTCAAATACACGATGCCAATCCAATGGCACACTTGAAAATATCATGTTCTGATCCACCTGCCGCACGTCAATATGATCGAATTCACTCAGCAACTTGGTCAATCGAGCTGACTCGGCACCAGGGAGTGTTATTGAGCTTGCTTCATATAACTCACTCCAATCATTGTGTCGCTTACAATACATGATCACCTATACAAAATCTAATGAGTATTTGATTCTTTAAAAGTGATATGAAACAATACCTCTGCCACAATCGTATCCATCCTATCCCTTGCATTGGTCACAATATCATCCATGGTATAGCCATCAAGCAGTAGCATTGCATCAATAGGATCCACAATGATTGCATTTGGTTTGGGAGTGACACTTCCATTCTTGACAAGCATTTCAGGGTTGCTCTCGCCTTGATACACCACAAGAATAAAGTATTCGAGCCATAATCCATCATCCGTCGTCTCTGCAGGACATATAATCAATGTGTGTTTCCATAAGCCAGCTCTTCCACCATCCGATATAAATGAGAGATCATGGCTGGTCACAGCAGCGCCCACGGATTTGTTTCGAACCATCACAGGTCGCATGCCGTGTCGTGGTGCACTTTGTAAAAGCGTATCAAAGAACTTGTTGCGATTGATAGTATCCGTCACTTGATAAAAGCCATGGATCACACGATTGCGTGCATAGGATGCGGGTCGTTTGTGAACAGCGCAAAATTGCCGTAATACAAGAAGTAGGTTCAAATGGAAAGTCCCTGCTGGCTGCTGAAGATTGTCACTCGTATTGTTGGCAGCGCTGAGCAATTGCTGAATGTAACGTAAATGAAAGTCGTACACAAAAGAATTGATATGGATCAATTGTTTGAAGCGTCCACAGGTTTCCTCAAGCTGACGCACATTCTCATGAGTGCGCATTTTCGTTGTATCAGCCAATCGACCATACTGCCCATGTAATGTGTAAAGGGTGACTGATACATGGTTCCCTGTCAGCCGAATTTCGCCCATGATGGAACCTCCTCGCACAACACGTAATAGATAGAGAGGCTGGCAATCGATCAACAAGTTTTGGGTGGCGCAAAAGTATTGAATGTCGTCTTCTCCACCAGCATCGACGTCTGTGCTAACATCCACCTTCCTCATTTGTACGCCTTCCAAATAGGATGCGTAATCCATAACGAGTGTTGTAAGCATTTTGCGATACCAATCCACCGTCAAGTCGCGCGCTACCATATCATCATCCAGATTCTCCCACTTTTCATCGTATCGTGAAAACAACAGTGGTGTACGGCAATAATGAAATACTCGGGCAGAACGCAAAATGGCTTGAATATCACCTCGTGTCAATTTATCTCGTTCACCAGAAGAATAGTCATGTTGTTGTCCTTGTGCGTCGTAATAATGTCTACTCCATTTGACACATACTTGACGTGTCTTTTCTTGAAGGATACGTTGATTTGCTCGATACGCCAAGGCATTCAAAAAGCTGAGACCGTGTCGCTTAAGTACATCATGATCATGCTTATCTCGCTCGTAAGCAGTCAACCCAGCCAATGTACGATCAATGTCACTTGCTTCAGGTTGAATGATTGCTTTGTTTGCTGCTGCTGCTGCTGCTGCTGTTGTTGTATCATTTTCTTGATCACTGACACGCCAAATATCGCTGCCCTTGTCCGATACCGTTGCATACGAGATAACATCAGTGAGCTCATCAAACGTCGAGCCTTGTCGCTGTTGAGAAGGTCGTGAAGATGATATAGGTGTCATGTTGCTTTCTGGTGATGTTGTTTTGAGATTGGAAGCTTCACTACTCGTTGGTGTGGTGGTTGCCATGGATTTTGGCTTGGGATGGTGTTTTGGTGAAAGCATATGGATGTGTGGTGTAAGATAATGATGACCTTCCAAGAGATGTTGCAAAGATGGACATGTTGCCACGGTGCTGTAATCATCGAGAATCTTTTTGATAGGTTCAGCATGATGAAAAAGCCCAATCTTTTGATGTAAAATGTTGTCCAGCACGCAATTACGAGTCGCTTGGCGATTGACGGCACGAAAAATGTTTTCAAAGATGCTCGTACTTTGCTTCTCAGACCAATTGTACGTGTATACGCAAATGCTATGTGCATCCAATAGAAGGATAAGGAAACAATGTTTGCTGCCATCAGCACGTAGACCATGGCGAGAGCTGCGACTGGTCACACCTGACATTGATCTTGATGATGAACGAGAGCGTTCTTGGGTATCATTTTTGCTGCTGCTCGCTTTTCTGGAGGAATGATGCGAGCTGGTTGAGCTGCGTCTTGATCGTTGCCCTGTAGATCGGTCACTCGCCACACTAGTACGTCTCATTTCATGGCCATCGGATGCCACGTTGCCTAGCTTCTCCACAAAATCGCTCAATCCACTGATACCAACAAGCCGAATATTGTTCCTCAAGCCATCTTGTAATCGTTTTTGACCTTGGTATAGCTCCCAGCTATCAGGTCGATCCACTAAGGTTCCTGCAACGGTCATTCGTAGATTGGTGTCGATATTGCAAAGCTCGCAATTGATGTAATCCAAGATATCATCCATAGCCCATGGCATCACACGCACACTTTGCTCAAATGAAAATACGGTCGAGCTTTTCCATTGGGCGGCCTTTTGCAAAATGTACAAGATCGAATCGATGAAGCGTTTTCGAATCACCTTGGATACGCTCTTTGTTTCTGGTGATAAAAGGGCCCGTTGCAGTAATGCTGCTCCAAAGTCGACGGTTACTGTTTTCTCAATAAAGTAGTCGCATAGGCTTTGCCGGAAACATTCGTATAGATATTGCATTAATGGGTCCGCATCGGTTGATCCCGTGGTCCAAATCTCGATCCACACCTTGCACGAGCTCCTGATATCAGAGCCACTCGATTCCCGAAATTCCTTTTCAAGACAATTTTTGATACGTTCAGGATTAACATCCATGGTGGGTGCACGTGAGACTCGTTCAGTATCTTGTAATATGGGAATCGCTGTGATGCAAATGCCTGCCATGCCTTGACCAGCTGCTAGCTCCAAAGGCGTCGATGAGCCTGGAACTCGTTGTGTGCAATTGTAGTAAAAGCAACATTCTCCGTTTTTTAGTACCCTGAAAGAAAAGGGGAAGGGGGTAAGTAATCTGTCAATATATCCTTTTTATCCCTCCCCTATATATTTTACCTATCCTCGGGGATGGCAAATCGCTCCCGGTTATATAAGCCAACAATATCAGTGACGTAGGGTCCAGCAAGAGACTTGATGCTATCCATCAAAATGGCTTGCTTGAAGAAAGACATCAGGGTACTTGGATCATTCACTAGGATGGGCACGTCAAACACCTCCTTGCTTTTAGGCGGCTTTTCCAAAGGAAGAATGAAACGCACATCCTATTAATAGTAGTAATTTAGTAACCAACATTCTTCCCAGATCGATCCTCCCATAGAGGAATACTTACTGCGGGTGTGGGCTTGGTATTAGGATTTCGAAGAAATACTTGTTGAATCTCATTCAGGGTGATGTGTGATATCAACCGATTCTCCAATAAATCCACAAATTCTTGTTCAATCCATGAAGGAAGATCA
Organism: Lichtheimia ornata; assembly: GCF_029851405.1. Lineage (NCBI taxonomy): Eukaryota > Fungi > Mucoromycota > Mucoromycetes > Mucorales > Lichtheimiaceae > Lichtheimia > Lichtheimia ornata. Next base: position 65,278 of record NW_026695360.1, read on the forward strand.
ATGCCATGTACTTGTAGCACCAGCTCGCGTGCTGATTCACCACCAATAGTAGATCCAGTCGTACTTCTAGTTGCTGTCATTGAGGGTGTCATGCCTTCTACCGGTGTCGACATGGGTGATTTGGTAGGCAGAGGGGAGCTTGCAACTATGGTGGGTGGTTCTCCTTCAGTCTCAATCCAAGTGCCAACTTCTTGCTCAAAGATCTTGCAATACACAATCGAGCTCTCTCGTTCAATAACAAACATCTGGGGTCGGTTCATGACAACAAACAATCGCAAAACATCCGCTGTCAGATACTTGATAGCAACATTGGGTTGAAGGCGCCAATGCAAGGGGAATCGTTTGGTGTAGACAATAGGACATCCAAATTGACCAGGGGTAAATGTAGCATTGTCGATTTCATTGTCATCATCCTCATCCTCATCATCTGAAGAAACATTGCCATTCTCGGGTATGGGTTCCAAGAATTTGCTTTTTTTAAAAGAAAAAATGTGAGGAACAAAGATCGACAGCAATAATACAATGAAATGCTTACCTGCACATGCGTGTTTCTTGTAAACTCCTTAACAAGATGAGGCGATTGGTTGTATCTTGTACCTCCAAAAGCTTGTTCTTGACTCGTTGTATGACATCCAAATGTATTTGAAGCTTTGAATAAAAGAAAATCCGTATATGATCCTCTTGAGGATGCAGCACCAGCCAATAGAGCGGTCGTTTCTGGAAAGGTACTTTGTCTGAATCATTGGTCACGAATTCTTCATGATCGGTGTCGTCTGTTGAGTCGAGTGTGCTGATACCCAATCCATGGCATAAGTCATCATGCTCTACGGATGATGAGCTAGAGCTGATAACGGATGTCTCATCCAAAGGTGATGGCATAATGGGTGTAGTAGCAAGTAACTCTTCGTCCGACATGTTGTAAATGGCATCCAGGCTCACGTAAAAGTAATCACCCACTCGCTGCAATTGATAATTTCCAGGTGTCTTGCCTTGCTTTTCAAGCTCGTCCATAAATAGCTTACGACCTTCTTCAGGGTCCTTAACAAATTGAAACGGCACGTTGACCACGGTTGGAAATTTCACGAAGATGCTGCCATGACCCAGTTGCGTAGCAACGTAACGTAGGATCGACTTGGTAACCACATTCACTCTCAATAGGCCATGCAGCGTCTCTTCGGTTAATAACCATCGTATTCGAGCCTCAGTCTCCGCCAATCCTTCCTGCTGATCTCGTGTGAGCGATGAAAAATGTGTGGGCCTCGAACGCATTGAATGAATGAGAGATCTACAAAAAATAGACTTAGCATATGCAATTTGATATGCATCAATGGTAAGCTTACTCTCGTTGAAGTGGAAGCGTTGCATCTGTAGTGGCATAATCCTCATCCAAGGACCTTGGCATATTCAGGCACACAATATGAAGTGACACTGTCACGTCACCAGAAACCAAAGGTGACCAGCTAGCTTCTTCTTGGGTGGCAGGCTCAAAGTTGAACTGCTTTCCTTGCTGACTCTTCCCAGTGAAGCTCATTGGAAGCGACGTAATAGGGATGGTTGCGACATCGGTCTTCTTCCCTCGTGCTCTTGTGTATACGCATTCAAGTCGTACCAAAAGAGGTATCTGCGAGTAAGCTACGAGGTCCACAAGCAAAGCAATCTTTTCATCCTTGCCCATCTCAGTGTCAACTGGCTTGGGAAATGAAGGTCGATAATAGAATAGATTCAACGTCTTGCCATCTGTGGTATGTATCGGTGCAAAGTATTGCTGCAACACGGCTTTGAATTGCCTCTGGATCTCATCCTCATGATCGCCGCTATTGATAACATTATGAGTATATAGTACAACTTGAAACAAAATCATACCTACCTCAATTCGTTTTCTCGTCGTTGCAGAGTCATCACGTTGATAAAATCTGTGATATCGATTTCCATGGTAGATTCGTCGCAAAGGTCAAGCACCATCCCCAAGTCATCCTTGTTGACAGTAAAACCACGCAAGAGACAAGTGAAGAATGATCGAAAGAAGCTTCTGCAGTAGATGCGTTTGATATCTTGGGTGATTCTAAGAGCGCGTTCTGAAAGCTGTGGTGCTGTCGTAGCTCGTCGTTTGAAATGACCTTCATAGAGTTGTGGTCGCATTGTGATACCCAATCCATCTTCTTCATGCACTAGCCAGTCAATCTTGTTTATGGTGACACCACTATCCTCGTCATCCTCTTGAAAACTCGAGATGTTTTGCAAGGCGACGGCCTGAGTGCTTTTGCTGCTAGGCTTGATTGGCTTTTGTCGAACACACTCAAATACAACAATATCAACATGATGATAGCTGGTGGCCGTAGCATTTTCATCCTCTTGGTTGCTGTTGTCAGAAAGACTTTTGATGATGGAATCCATGGTTGGGAAAAGGATGATAACAAAGGAGCGTGGATCAAAGATTTTGACAAAGCATCTCGTGTCACATAAATCGGATGTCAGCCGAATTCCCGATGCATGATTATGGCCCATGCTTCTTGACATGGCTTTTGACAGCTCTCGCCAAAAGTCGGATCTCCTTTTGTGACTCTCCATAGCAATCTCGCCATCAGACACCTTTTTCAATCCACCCTCGACAAAGTAATTCAATAAAGCATAGCTTTGAGCGCACATGTCGAGATCGGCCAACTTTTCCTTTGCAGCATTCAACGTATTGTCCGGTCGTAAGCAAATTGTATGCGCCATTGATACGTTTTCAAATGCATCAGAAAGTTGGTCATAGCCACTGTCGCCGTCACTTGAATCGCATGTGCTGGTGGCATTCACCTGGAAACGAGGACTGGGATAGGATGCAACAACAAACGCATTCGTCTCCAATACTGAAACGACATCAAATAGTTGTGGCAGCATCATCATAATGGTAGCGTCTTGCGCCATGATAACGTCTTGTGATCTGAAATCCTCCTTAGACTTGGACCTGCCAAGTGCATGGATCTGGTCAAACGTCACCAATTGTGATATGGTCTTACGATCCGGTTCCACCGTCCATATCTTGACAAGCTCATATTGCTCTCGAGTCACACTTGGCTCCATCCATAATTCGGTTGTGATTTTGCCAGTATCTGAATCCTTCCAAATAAAGTATTGAATCGCACAAGGGGGTTCATTCTGATCACTTCCAGGCAACTTGATCTCTTGATAAAAATGAATGCTGTCAGGTCTCGGGGTCACCAATTGATAGCCCTACACGATGACACGTAGTGTATGAGTGAATAGGATAGATGACTGAATTACAACATTACCTGATCCAGCCGCGCTTGACAAAGAAATTGGAATGCAAGATCATGAATTGGCATCATCTTGTGCTCTTTGTGATATTGGTTTTGATGACTATCAGTCTGCCAGGACCAAGTCATATGCCGTAAGTAATCCCGTACAATATATTCGCTGGTCAACCAAAGAGCAACAGGCAGGTACCACGCCCTTGAATTGCCAAGTGACATCCCCTTCTCCACTGGCATGGTCTCAAAATGTTGCTCATCTCTCATAAGTAATCGAGAAAACGGTCGTTGGCATATGGTGTTGACTGATGTTCCAGCTTCTTCCTCTGATCTTTGTAGCAAGTGCAACATATGATTCACGCTTTTCCTCCTTGCTTGCACATCCATGTTGAAAAAGAGAAAGCGCAGCGATACAAGCCGACCATATTCACGTCGTATACGAATCTCATAGAAGGAAGGGGGATATACAAGGCTCAATGAAAAGCCATCTTCTTGTGGTTGCTGTCGATCATTGTCATAGTTGAAACGATTCAAGACTCGTACAAATGTGCCATCAGTGCCTTCAAAATCAGATGTTGTCCGCAATACATGCCGTACACGTTCCAACTCATCCGATATCTCTGCTTCGACGTGATACACAAAGTCTTGATTGTACATGGATGCCAATTTGGGTGCCATGTAAGGTGATACATCTCCAATAAGCAAGTCGATATTATCGTGATCGTACCAGCTGCGTGTTCTTGATCGCCCTTCCGTTTCATTAAGCCGTTCCCAAAAGTCGTGGAAATTCTCAACAAAGGCGTGTCGTTGCTGTATTGGATCGATTGATTGTGATGAACCATTGATAGCTGAAAGATATTTGGTGTTGAAACTAATAGCCGACTTGAGTGTCTCGTCGCCTTCAAAGATGTCATTGAGATAATTCTTGAGTCGTTCAGCTTTGGCGTAGGATGGTGCTGTATACGCGTCACCCACATAGGCTGCTCCTGTGACGACACCCATCATTTGTGCTCTTCTTCTGAATACGTCCCAATTCTGTAGCATGTGAGCAAACTCGGCTTCTGTTCGTACAAAGATCTCAGCACGGGGTGCTTTGGCTCGACAAAAGATGGTGCTTGGAACAAAGCGTTGCTCGGCCTTCATTGGACCAATGATAGCTGGTAACCATGTTGCTCGAATCCTGTATTCTACCACAATGTTGGGTTGCCATTGAAGTGTCATGACGATTTGAACGCGTTCTTTTTTGATGGAGCTGATATCGGGTGCGTCAAAGGATTGCATCACAACATCAGAGCGTTTCATGCCGCTATTGTCATCGAATGATACTGAATGCAAAGAAAATCCTTCACGTGCTCGAGATGCAATGATATGAGAGAATTCAGTTGGCAATGGATATTCTCTGTATCGAAGCAATCGCAATGCCTCTTGAGGAGGTTTAGCGTAAGGATCCCATGGAAAGTTGTAAGGAGCTTCATTATCTCTCGTTGTATCTGCTGTGTCATGTGACTGGAGGCGGGTGTCGTTACTTCGAGGTGCAAGGCATGATTCATGGAACAATAGCCGAGAGTGATATTCATTAGGTGGTGGAATGGTCGTATCGGATGCTGGTACTCTTTGTATCACGCTGTGTTGGTCTGTGCTCTCTGTGTGATCATCAAATAAGGAAGCAAGTTCTTGATCATCTTGGTAGATAGGATATTTTGTCGCAGGGGTGCATTGATGAGAGTAGATGAATGATCCATTTGTGGCTCTTGTAAGGAAGAGAAGAATCTCATTGTCAGGCACAAAACCGAAGTTGCGACCAGGGACAAAGCTTTGTGCTGATCCCACTTGAATAACGTGGCATGTGACATTTTCATCCGCAAATTGTCGTACAAAGGTGTTGTCATGAACGTTCGATTTCATTGCACCATCGGTGATAAGGATGAGCTGTGGGTTTCCTTCGGGTGGTAACAACTTCAATGCAAAATGACCCGCATGAAGAATACGAGAGACGTTGGCACCTGATTTACCCAGTCCCCACACTTCTCGTTTTGATGAATGATATCCTTCTTCTCGACGAGGCATCTCTGTAGGTCGATGGAAATCACGTGGTGTTGATGGTGGATTGCTTTCTGGTGTATCGGGACGTGGTGATTGTAATCCAGATAATGAAGTCGTATCCAAGATGGTGACATCTTGACTCGTGCTCACGTCAAGATCATAGCCGAAATTAGATCGCTTACGCTTGAGTAAGCTTCGAAAGCGCATGGTGTCTCGTTGAAAGGCGACAAATTGAGAATAAAGCTCTGAGATCACATCATCGATATTGTTGTGGCTGATTAAGACGTTTTGCATAAAGACACGCATGGTGGGATGTTCAGCAAGCATGGGTATAACATTGATGTTGGATGCAAATTGAGAACAATCGGCCATCACTGTGAGTCGGAGAATGGGTCGCAGCTGCATAGATACAATCAATTAATTTTGTATTACAATCACCCAAGCATAAAGAGATCACTTACTATGACTTTCTCGGACGCTGATACTTGCAAAGCAAAAGGCTGAATAACACCTTCCAAGGAATTGCGTAGACTATAAGGTTGTTTAGGTTACACAACACATAGACATCACACAAACTAAATCTTGATCTGACCTTTCAAATGCACCTGACAACAGGATTGTCGGGGTTGTACTACCAACGGTTGCCAGGCTAGAGCTGAGATCGACAATGTACACCAAGCGATATTCGTATGTCAATGTCATAAGATTGGTGCGTGGAGATAGTACATAAACTTCATTGGATGATGACGTTGATGATGATGATGATGATGCGTTTTGTGATTGCTCGGCATGATGGTGATGATGGTGCTGATGATGATGATGGTGATGGGATGGTGGCGAAGTATTGGCGGTGTCTACGTTGTAGCAGTAACAGTCGTTGAATAATCATAGTATACAATGAGAGTTGAGTATGCATTCATACCAAGATGTGCATCGGGTTTCCAAATAGGTTTGCGGTTCTTTGATAGATAAAGAAATTGCATTGACTAAACATTGATTACACGTGAGTGATCTATCATGTCAAATCAATCATTGACGTATATACCTCGTAGGTCTTATCATGAAGTGGTTGGAATAGAATCTTGAGCCTCCATTGCACGTATTCATTGTTGGTGAATATCCTCGAGTGCTTCAAGAGAACGACTGCTGCCTTCGCTTCAACAACCTATTGACGCTCTATTGATACACGATTCTCAAACCTTATTGACATTGTGCGCCTACCTTGGCATGCTCATCGCGTGGAATGGGTGTCGTGTTATTTTTGTCGTGATCGTCCACTTGACTGTGCAATGGTGAGGGACTCGGTTGCTCTGTTGGATTCATACCGACATTGTGGGACATGAACTGAAGGGAAAGTGTACGACTACTGCCACCAGCGAAATATCCCGAGCAAAGTACTCGTGACTGCAACCAATCTCACTTTATCTGTTCTTTGTTCTTGACCCAACATGCTACTGCAACGCAATGTGTTCCTTCGTACGGGGCGTCTTTTCTCGACCACGGCATGTCGCTTGAGTGCCAGCAAGCCTTCTACCAGTAAGACATTCCACCATGCACGATAAGCAATGGAGCTAATGGTGACTATTGCAGCACAACCCTACTTGCACTTCCACCCTTTACCCAAAGACGCGACACGGCCGTTTGCTGTTTCGTTCTTATCAAGCAAAGATCTTCCAAGCAACAGCACAATCACAGATTATTCCAATTTGATCATTGGTTGGTCCCCTGAAACGATCGACATGAAGACATTCGTTGAAAATCCCGGATACATCGACTTTATGACCAGCGTCTTGAAGCATAATATCCACAAGGTGAATGATTCAACTCTCAAAAGTCTTGCTGAATGGCAAAAGGAAGGGTAAGCTTCTACTTTATTGATATGATGGATAGCTCGTGCTCATTTTAAGCCATAATCATAGTTGGTTGCATATTGCAGATGAACGCAATCCTCCTCCCTGGGGAAGAATTCCATATCCAGAAGACATCATTGGCACCGTTCTAGTCAACAACGGCGTGATTCAACCAGAAACCTATCAAGAAATGCCGACACATCGCTTGGTTACATCCAATGGCATATTTCAGCTATCAGAACCATTAAGACAATGTATCGTTGATGCCGCCAAAAAGCTGGTCAAGCAATAAAAGGTCGTTGCGGATATCGTATGCATCGTAAATAGTGAAGGGGAATAAGGTCATTGAGTATCATTTGGATTGCATACTATTGGAGATCATGGATGCCAATGGTCAACATCCTCGTATTGAATGCTATGTATATGGGGCTGGGTAGAAAGGTAGTGAGTACCAGATACAGGGTAATAAGTAAGCTAAAGGTGAATGAAGGCGACAGTAAATGTGGTCAATGTAAGAGAGAATTGTGTACAAATAAAGACGTGCCTTTTATGAGGTTGCAGACCATCTTTAAAACAATCCTTTGGCAAATGCCAGCCTATGCATGAAGCTGGTGTAACAATGCATGATCGAGTAAACGAGGGCGAGGAGATAATCGCATGCTGCAGCCTTCTTTTACGCCATTATAAGCGTATTCAACAAGGTCAATGCGAAAGGGATAAGGGAGATCAATGGTAGTTGTTGGTGGTCGCTTTAAAAGTTGGGCTTTTCATTCCAATGCCCGTAATCCACAATGCAGCTATGGCACTCACTTTTGTCACCGAAAGCAATTCATAACGTACATCGCGACAGGTGGATGTAGCTCGATCTCTACAATTCACTGACATTATTCATTTTGGCAAGACACCATTGTATTGTCTATGTTGATGATATTTCATTATACATGAATAAAAGATACAAATCTATCATTTGTTGCTAAACTCTATAATCATCTAATTCAAAAGGGCCATCATATCTTCAACCTTTGCGTATTTCTCTCTAGGTTTGCCGAGCTTGTGACCAGCATCAAATTCAGCTTGTTCAATGATCTTCCATTCTTCATAGCTCACAGGTCGTATGTTGCGATCCTTGAATAATTCCGTCAATCCATCCGCTCCATCACTGTGTGAGTTTGCAAGCATAGGCTTCCCTTGTTTCAAATCGTAGGCAATAGTATCAGCTGTTTCATATGCATCGTTCATAGTAGACACAATCACACCAGTAGGACCACGCTTTAGCCAACCAGCAGTGTACATGCCAGGCACCTTTCATCCAAACCCAATATTAATCATCTTTGTCATATGCACTTTTGTTCCTTACAAACCTCTTGATTATCATTTGTCAGCACCTTGCCGAGATAATTGGGCACTCTTCCTTGACGATCATTGAAGGGTACACCAGGCATCGAAATGCTCCTGTATCCAATACTCCGCAACACCAATCCACATGGCTGATCTTCAAAGGCACCGGTGCCGATTGCTTTACGTTGATCAAAGGGACCCCCAAGGCGATTGATCTCGTAACGAATACCATCCACTTGGTTATCCTTTGGTAAAATCTCGACTGGGCTGCGTAAAAACTTCAAGCTCCATGATCGATCCCCTGCCTTAGTAGCTGATCCTTTCTCCAAAATACTCATAAGTCGCTTCAAAGGACGATTCTTGCTGATGAAAGGTTGTGCTTCGGCAACTTCATTCTTGATCCATTCATGATCTGCATGGAAGGCCACACCGGGCAAATTCATTTGTTCTCGCAATTCCTTTGATGTGAATGATGCCTAATAGATGCTTGATGAGTCGCCTGTAAAGTCATATCATATGTATAAATATTGTATTTACCTGCAATGGACCACGACGACCAACAACATGCACATGGCGAATCCTGCTCTTGGATAAAGCTTCCAGGGCGTATTCAGTAATATCCGTTTTGCGTAATTCATCGATTGGACTTAATAAGACGCGAGCAACATCCAACGCCACATTGCCTTGTCCAATCACCACTGCCGTGTCAGTCGAATCCAAGGGGAACTTGATTGAATCAAAGTTGGGAAGTCCATTGTACCAGGCAACAAATGCACGAGCAGAATCCACACCATAGACATCCTCATTTGGGATACCAAGTTGTCTATCTTCGCTAGCACCATACGAGAACAGGATGGCATCATAATGCTGTTTAAGCTCTTCCACTGAAACACCAGTTGACGAATCGCCCACGGTGACGTTGCCAAGGAAACGGAACCTGTCGTCTTCGGCAACACGATCAAAAGTGCTCATGACATTCTTCACCTCGGGGTGATCGGGAGCAACACCGAAACGCACCAAGCCATGAGGTACAGGGAGACTATCGTACATGTCGATTTGTGTGTTGGGATGCTCCTTCAAGAGTCGATGCGAGGTATAGAAGCCAGCAGGACCACTGCCTACAACAGCAAGCCGGAATGGTGAACCAACAGTAGTCGAGTAGGCACGAACGCACGATCGCAACATGGATAAAGTAGTAGAGAGGAACCCCACCCGTAAATCCGCACCTGAAGTTATAATTCATTTTACCGGGCCGACTTTGCAGCGATCCGATCTATAGTAAGCCGACAATAAACATTCCAAGTATTTGTTACAAGCATGGATCTATGCTATTACTTCACCTATGCTTTGAATTTTAACATGCCATTTGCTGGTGCATTCACCACAAGCAATGTTATTATTATTTATATAGGCCTGAGAAAAAAGGAATAGGAATAGGAGGAGGAGGGGCGATAATGCAACTACACAACCACTATTACTTGTAGCATCATCACGTGATATAAAAGCATGTAATTTCACTCCCATGGGTGTGTTCATAATGAAGCATTTGGGTATTCTTATGAAATGAAAGTTGACTGATACAAAGATGGGGGTGGTGGTGCAACCATGGCAAATGGGATAATTGCCATGCAGTTGGACAGGATGCCGTGGGATTTCTGCTACCGCTAGGAATGGTCATTGTGAACTCGTTGCGCCAAGGCTTTTCCGGGGCTTCCTTGCTTCTTTTTCTTGATTCTTCCTAATGGACAACAACCCATTTCGTTCTCAAAATGCCAACATGTATACAGGAATGCCTTCTGGGCAAGGCCAGTTTCCACAGAGCAATCCAATGCCATCCACTTCAAACTTTGGCAATAGCAACTTACTTGTAGACACGAGTCTTCCCGGTTCTACCCAGCAACACCAGCCATTACAACAACAACAACAACCATACTATTCTCCTCAACAACAACAGCATCCACAACAATCCTTTTATCAACCTATGAACAATCAACAATTCGGCTATTCTCAAGCGCCTCAACAGCAACCTACTAGTACGACTACAACGACATTTCCTTTCATGCAACAACAACAACAGCAACCCTCTTTCCAACAACCACAGCAAACATCCTCATTTTATAATCCCACTCAATCATTTGGCTATGGTGGCTCTTTCAATAATGGAGTAACGAGTTTCCCACAATACCAGCAGCAACAGCAACCACAAGCATACGATCCATCCAATGTCTTTATTCCCCAAAATTTCGGTGTCTCTTCTACTGGTAATAATAATAACCCCGGTGCTCAGCAATTCCACCAACAGCAAAGTATGCCTCAACGGCCGACTGTGGATGCAAGCGCTTATCTAAAAAAGAGTGGCAAGGTACGCAAAGAGGAATGCCCAATTTGTCACAAGATGATTGAAGGCGATGATCCAGCTATTAATCACCATGTCAACGAGCATTTGGAATACGATATGTAGTACAATGATGATGACAATACATGCTGGCTTATTATTTATCAAAGATGATTGTGGATGAAAGAAAGGGGGGAATTGTTAATGGAGGGGGGAGGGAAAGAGAGAGGAATACATAAAAAGTGAGAGAGAGAGAGAAAGATGAGGGGTGTGTGTGTTTGTGTAGAGGATATGGGGGTTAGATTTGATATATACTCATCATGCAGCTACCCCGCATTTCCAATCATTCTTGTCGAGTGCTATCGGTGATTCGCAAAGATTTTGCTGTTGTTGTAATACGCGTTGTTTTTGTAAGCGATCGACTTCATGCATCAAATCCGTCAAAAAGCGCTGTGATACGCGATGAACGCCAAGAATGGGACCAAGCCATCGTGCAAGGTATCCTTCACTTCTTACAGTCTCTGTCAAAGTCAATAGCGTATGTTGTCCTGTGCTACTTAGACGAATGTAAATCTCCCATTCGCGCTCAAATGATGACCGTGGTCCCAACTTGACGCTAGAAGCGGATGTAATGGATGATAAATACTTGTTGTGACGTGTGGCTCGATCCACTCGGATAAGGGTGTTGTCATTGATTTTGGTCATTTCAATAGCTCGTACGCGTGTTTTGAATTGGCCTGTGGTGGTGGTGCCTGTGGCTGTGGTGGTGGTGGAGAGATTATCAACGACACCAATATGCTTTTGAACAAGTTGTTGTCGAGTCCTTGCGACGTATTCCAAAAAATGAAGGCCATCCAGAGACTGGACACCCACCACATGTGATCGCCAAGAAGGATAGCGCTGGATATCAAGAATGGTATTCCATACCAGCTGTGGAGGTGCTGACAATTTTACGGTTCTGGCTTGGCGATGCTTTTGTGGTAACACGTAATGGAGACAAAGAGCAAACACCGATAACTCTAGTACTATCAAGCTCCAGAGACTGGCTGATTCATATAGATCCATCAAAGGATGAAGAAACGAATCCATGAGATAAGCGCTGAATATGGAAAGAAAGTGAAAAAGGAAGAAAGAGAAGAAAAATATGAAACGAGTGGTTCAGGACCAGTCTAAATAAACGTTCTCGTGATCAGCTGCACAAGGTGCGTACACAACAACAACAATCACCATGATCATCATCATCATAAAAGGGCGTCATTTATGCATCGGAAGAAAACAGCTAAGAAGAAGGTATGTTCAAATACATATGATGTGCATATTGCAGTCGATGTTGATTCTATAGGCCATATTAAAACAATGCCAAAGGGTTGACAGGTGCGAATCATCTCCATGGGGATGGATGGGTTGGATGGCAACAAGTGAAATCAATTCATAGGTTTAATTCGAATTCAGCAAAGGGTCCAGGTTCACCAGCCAATTGCTCCTTTAGCAACTCCTCTTCACACTATTCCTCTATGCAATGTATTGGCTCAATGGTATAGCAAGCAAGCTCTCAACTGCCAATTTGCGTGAACATGCTTCCAATGCTACCGTCGACGATGCTTCATCAACAAACGCATTCCCACAAACATACGACCTCGTCCAAGTAGCTGCATCACCCCACGCGTCGGTATTCGTTACTTGCACTACCTCGACAATATACTTGTGGTCGGTCAAGGTAATACTACAGCATAAACGGATACACTTGGATACTCAACGATATCGCTCTTAGCCCACAACGATATTATCATTCATCGATCGATCAGAAAAGCACATTAACGAATTTGGAGAGAACAAAAGCATATTATGGAAACCAGACGCCACCTCTGTGGTCATTATGGTAAGGCATCAAGGGATAATGAAGAGTGAAAAAGGTTGTCTAACAATGAAGCACCTCTTTAATAGACGACAAAGAACTATCTTTTGCTTTATGCTATCCTCAACTTTGATCAGCGATCATTTGAATTTAACTTTCCGCATTCGCATCATGCCATGGTAACTGGTCCCGGAGAAGGCAGTGGTCCACGTACAATGCTTCTCAAGTTTCGATTGGCGATTCGAGTGGATGCTGGTGTAGCATGGTAAGATGAGAAGATGCTATCTATACATACATTATCCTAATACCTTTTAGTGGCACATCATCCGACGACACTCTTATTATCGCAACTCAACGACCAGCAGCCATTCAATGTATCTCTTGGAATCCACATGAAGTAAACTCGACTCAAACATCGGTGCAAAACAAGCTTGGCTTCTTTGTTCAATCATCAGGTTCATTCCGTTTATGCATCCCAATCGTTACATGCTCATACTAAATTTGTATTGTAGAAAAGATTGTTTCGGCGCTATACGACAAGACGATGAACATTTCGCTTTGGATCACAGATGCTGGCCGAGCCTACTTTGTGCAAAATACCAATGTGACTAAGCAACGTCGACGAAGCAGTAACAGCAGCAACACAGTAAGTTGGATCTTTTCAAGCCATCAGCTCCTGTTATCCTTACACATGCACACATTCATGTAGCCATCCTCACCAACAGCTGCGTCTTTGAATGGGAATGCTACTTCACCAACAATGCCTTCCTACCGAGAATCAATCGCATGGCACGGTGTTTGTTTTCATGGGATGGATTCGGATCCTCTAGAAGCTGACATGCAAGCGACCTGTGTGGCTGTCAATGGCAAATTCTCTCTAATTGCAGTGGGTACAAGAAGGTAAGGCTCATAATTTTCACCAGGAAGATGCAAGGCTAAGATAAAACTTTATGCAGTGGAAAGGTGTATGTGTACTCGGCTCACAATTATACATCGACTCCGACTCTTTCACATGTGTTCACGCGTGACATGAATGCACCTGCTGATGCGCGTGGATCGTCATCCAATACATCCATCAAGACGCTGGCTTGGACATCAGATGGCTATGCTATTGCTGTTGGCTTTGAGAAGCAAGGACTAGCGGTATGGAGCGTATACGGCAATCTCTTATGCTCTATCAGCGCTACAGATGACATTTTCTATTCCAAGGCTGATGATGATGATTTTGGGTAGGTGTGCTTTCTATTCATCACTTGAACTCCATTCACTAATACACATGCATAGATCCGAACTGAGCCAAGACGCTTACGTTGCAGGTGTACAGGGATTGGTAAAGCAAGGAACGATGCTATATATCATGTGAATTCCCTTTTCACCATTGTATGTTAGTTCTGGGGACCTGGCAATCATCAACTATTTATCCTGAGCAAACATCAACCAAATGTTGTCAGCCAAACGAAACAAAATGGCGCGTTGTTCACGTTACCTTTTGCAAAATCAGCCATTACGAATTTCCACAATGCAGTAAGTCATGGAATGGGCACTATGCTCGCATACATCAATCATCTGATACGATTACATAAAGGAAAACGCACGTCGTGGTCTCTTGCAAATGGATGATCGTATTCTCCTTTACAATTACGGTGGTGACTATCAAGAGAACAATACAACAACGATTGATCCGGACGCCGCCTTATGGACACAAGTGCTGGTATGGTTGGGATGAAGATGGGCTATAAGTGGAGGACTAACAACGCATTTTATAGTATCCGCCAATGTATATCACCGATCACTGGCCAATTCGTGTATGTTTTTAAAATCCAATTTCATTGTTGTTGCTCATTGTCTCCTGTCAATAGTACGCTTCTATCAGTCAAGATGGTCGATTTATTGCGATTGCTGGTAGGCGAGGCTTTGCACACTACAACACGTTCTCGAATCGATGGAAGATGTTCGGCAATCAGCAACAAGAGCAGAGTTTCCTTGTGCGAGGAGGAATGGCATGGTACAAGAATATCCTCATTGCTGCATGCGAAGTTCTCAATTCTCCAACATCCGGGAAAATATACGAGGTATAGAACAAGTCGTATTCGATAAATTTGGCCAATGGATTGATCAATTCCCCCTAGTTGCGACTATATTCTCGGGATAGCAACCTCGACAACGCTTACATCCTCCACAATGAGCCATTACAAAGTATGCCGCTTTATATCAGTATATGTGGCACATTCCTTTTGGTGTATACAGCCGACAACGTACTCAACATCTACTCCATTCAAATCCGATCCGAGAATATGAACTCTGGAGTATCGAATGGAAACGGAACAACAAGTATAGCACGTTTGGAACGTATTCGACGAGTAGCATTTGTCAACATTGTGGCACGTGCATCACGGGTGCGAGGCATAAGTTTATTTACCAGCTACAATGGAGGTACACAAATTCACGTTACACCATCGAATCATATGGTCGAGCCTAACGCGGTGTCATAGATCAAATGGCGACATTGGGCGACGTCATATCTGCTCACATCATGGTGCTGGTGGATGGCAAGTTGATTATGCTCAGCCCACGTATACCTGTAAGATGTATTATGGTAATCATTTCATAGTGCATGTTGCTAACAAAACGCTTATCAGGATGATGACGATGATTCCGATTTGACGGGCCAAGCAAATACCCAAGCACAATACGACCTTCATATCCTATCAGACAAAACCGAGTATTATTGGATTGGTCGAAGAAGCGTTGCCAACCTTTGTACATCAATATGGGTAGTCGATGGAAAGGGTGTAAAGGTAAGGAGTGCGCGATAAAAAAAAGGGTCATTGCAAAGGATAACATGACACATGTGTACTTTAGGTCTTTGCTAATCTGCTGCGAGGAGACGATTATGGATTCAGCACATTTTCCAATGATCCTTTTGAGAGCGAGCCATCTACTCCCACAACACCAGGGATTCTTGCAGCAAGAGCCAATCTTGGCCGGCCGTATTCGCTGGGCTACCACATTGGTCCTGAACCTGTATCACCTTCAATGTCAGTGGTGGAAATGGATGGATTCTCAAGATGGCGCATTCCAAGTATTCGACAACTCGATGAAGGCACGATCTATATACCGCTCGACTTTTATCCTCATTGTAGGTGTCATGTTGCCATCTCACGTGAAAGTCCATGATAATTAACGCCATTGGATACTAGCGGTGTTATTAGAGAAGGGCGTCATTGTTGGTGTTGAGCAAGGAATGGTATTCAAGGAATCACTTGGATTTATGATTTACAAGATGAGCAGCAAAGTAAGTATGATATGCTAGCTATAATGGGTCTATTTGCTCATCATTTCTTTTGTGTTTCAGACCCATTTGTTTATCCATCACATATTGCAACATCTACTACGACAAAGCTGGGAGGAGGATGCGGTCGTTTTTGGGCGTGCCTATGAACGGCTCATTTATTTTGGTCACTCACTTGAGATTTTGTTGCACACTGTGCTTGAAGAGGAGACGGAAAACCGAAATCAACGAGGTATGGATGACACAATGTATATGTGACAAGTGAATTGAGCAATGTTTAACAGATCCGATTTTACCGCTGGTGATCAAATTCTTGGATCAATTTCCTCATGCACTGGATGTCATTGTCAGCTGTGCTCGTAAAACCGAAGTTGCCTTGTGGGAGCACCTGTTCTCGGTAGTAGGGGAGCCCAAGGATTTATTCGAGGTACTATCATATGGTAGGAGACCACAAAGCCATCCCAATATTAATCAAAGATTCTGTAGCTGTGCTTATCGGACGACCGCTTACGTACTGCCACGTCCTATTTGATTATTCTACAAACCATGCAACCACTGGCTGTTGGCGGGAAGGTATGTATACGTATTTATGGATAACAATGAACTTGATGAGCTCATTCTAAATACTATCAACAGGATACGATACGATTACTACAAAAGGCAATGGACGTAGAAGATTACGAGTTATGCAAAGAGCTTGTACGCTTCCTCAGCTCGATTGACAGTGAGTGTTACGCGGATCATGTGGTGGGCTTTTCTAACAGAGTTCTCGTACCACTGTATAATAGATTCCGGGAAAACTGTTCAAGAAGCTCTCCAAGTAATCAAGGCCAGGATGGATCCTGATAATCCATTGTCACCCAATACTGAAGATGCACAAGTGGATAAAGTTGTAAAAAGTATGCAAGAACATGTAATTTAAATTAGCCGCTTCAATGCATAAAGACCATTGTAGAAATACCTATAATCGATTTATTGATCATAAGATGGTGTGGTGTGTGTATTTGAGAAGAGGTATGATTAACATGATGTATATGGATGAGCATATGGGTCTTGTTGCGATGATCCTTTTAAACGTATCCTTGATGGTGAGCTGCGGTACTCACATTCCATGCACGCATTTCGTTGAGTTCTTCTTCCACACCTTTCAACTAGCGCTGTTCGACACCATCCATTACTAGCAAACAGCTCCTTCACGCTTACAGGTCCGCGTGCATAGATAAAACATAAAGATACCTGTTTCTCAATATCTTCATAATGAAGCGTAGAGGCTTTGTGAGAACGAAATGGATCAGACGGTCATATCTTCTCATAATATTATAATCAAGCGTGGAGTCTTTAATAGAACAAAGTTGTTCGGCAGGATGCACTGGTACATCGTCATGTCTTCGAAAAGGTTTCATTAAGTAATTGCAGAAAAGTACGCAGAGAAGGAAACTTTTTTTTTGTGTATGGCCCGATGGCATTTATTATAATACGACACCGTATCGCAGAGTGACGTTGCCGCAACAGTTACAAAAAGTGATGAAAAGAAAGTGACTATCCTCCAACAAATCCCGAGGTATTTGGCTGTCGCCTGGAACACCATGAAATACGCGAAGTGTTGTGAGTATGTGTAACTTGCATGGATCTTCATAGGATTGCTGCTGGAAGGGAGGAGCTTCCCTTCGTAGTCCCTGACCAGCTAAAACAAATAAACATGTATGCGTCAACAACTAGACTGCTATCATAAGTAAAGGAATGACTTACCAGCGACTTGAGAGGTGTCAGCAATGGTGATGAGCCGATAGATTGATGGGGCCCCTTTACAGAGAGCTTTGGTGTGATCGATTGTGCATGCATAAATCACGTTGAGCTGGAGTTTGTGGATCCACAAGTTCTTCATAGCAACAATCGATCAAGATGAATGTGCGTATCCATGTCAAAAGCATCAATCTCAGAATACGTGGATCGGCAGGACCATAAGATACGAAACCTGGATCGAGATGTGGTAACACCAAAACTTGTGCTCCAGGTATGAGATAAACAAAGTGGCAAGCAGTTCGATCCATGACAAGGAAGGACACCCCTTTTTGTACTTGTTTTGATTCAGCCTCTCAAAAGAAAGAATGACCCCCCATATTTCCTTCTCGAAGGGTAAACACCAGCCTATCACGAAGAGCACTGCTGTCAAATGGCCAAAACAAGGTGCAGGTTGGGAGTCGAATTCAAGGAGATGATGATGGTCAAAGTTGCATTGCCTGACCGTAAACTACTCCATAATTGCATCATTCATTATTAGCACACATACACAATAAATGCCAATTTCATTGTTTTCGTTCACTGCACATACCTTATCCATATGCAAAAAGTTCTTTGTTGTTGAGTTACCGGAAGGCGAAAACCATGATGTAGTGTTGTTGGGCCGAAACAGAACGCCAAACGAGCCAACGTCTTGAAACAAAACCTGCCATCTATACAAGCTAACACGTCAATGGAACCAATTCGGCTGCAAAATTGGACTTTGAATGTACCTGTTGACACCAAGCGTAGAGCGGGAATAGCAACGAACCAGAGGCAGCAACGATATCGCCATGGCAACCACGCTCATTCCTCAGCACTTGGACACACTCATTCCCTGACAATGCATGTTCAGCACCATATTAATACCTCACAACCTACATGTGCACTCTTTTATAGTACGTTACCTTGAGCGGGATGTCGTGAATGGGACAAGGAAAGGTGGGAGAAAAAGAAGAGAAGCGTTGTCTCAAGTCGTGGAGCTGCTGTCCCCCAAGTTTAAATCCCCTCACTGCTATTACACTGAGGCCACTCAATTACCCTATATGCGCTATGCGCTATGTGTATGTACACCACCCATCCCCATCATCATCATCATCATCCTTACGATAGACAATAGATACGCTTAAATAAATGAAATGATTATCCTCACGTATAGCAAAAGGATGTGTGTCATTTTACACTTTACATGATAATGATGATCCAACAACACCCATTGCCATGCTACCATGTCACCTCGAATCAAGAAAGTTCAATGATGGGAATGATGGGCTGGAGCAGGACAATCGTTCATATGAATTGGATTGGGCAACAAAGCTGATTGGGAGGAATGGGCTGCTAGCTGGTAGTTTACAAATAACTTTGCAAAATGATTTTTGTGAAATTGGGTGATACTTCTGTGTTTGAGCGTTGCTCAGTCAAATCCCCTCGGATCAAGAAAGTTTAATGATGGAAATGATGAGCTGGAGCAGGACAAGCGTTCGTATGCATTGGATTGGGCAACAATGGAGAATGGGAGGACTAAGGTTATTAGCTGGCATTTTGAACTATTCCTAAATAGTGTACAAGAATCATGCATCGCCTGTGCTGAATGACTCAAGTTACACAATCACGCCCTCTGCATCTTTTGCACTGCCAGGGTCCACTTACTTGACAATGAGCAAAGACCACTCTTCATATAGCATCACGCTTACAAACATAAAGGTGCCTGTATCTCCAAACTTTGCAATGAAACGTGGGGTTTTGAATAGAGCAATGGGCTCGGCTTGGCCAACAGCACCTTGTGTGAAAGTTTCGCGTTCAATGTCGCAAACAGCCCAAAAAATATTTTTTGGTCGACGTCGTCGAAGAGGTCGACCCCCAGATCCTGTTTGGCTGGTGGCGACATTGCGAAATCTGGGATTGGCAAGCTTGATCGTGAAACTTTCACACAAGGTGCTGTTGGCCAAGCCGAGCACATTGCTCTAATAAAAACCCCACGTTTCATTGTAAAGTTTGGAGATACAGGCACCTTTATGTTTGTAAGCGTGATGCTATATGAGAAGTGGTCTTTGTTCATTGCCAAGTAGCTAGACCATGGAGAGCCAAAGATGCAGAAGGACCTCTTTGGGTAACTCAGCTAAAAAGTCAGGACTTCAGGGACAATGCATGACAGGTACGCAACCCTCATTTTCATATCATACATTGGCAGCTAATAGCCACTTTTATCCAATCAGCATTGTTGCGAAATCCACGTGATGGGAATGATGCTCCTGCTCCAGACATTCATTTCCATGATTCAAGTAGCTTGATCCGAGCTGATTTGGTTGAGTTACGGTCGAACAAGGATTAATCAGCTGAGACATTCGAACGTATGCTGATGTATGGATTGATGTAATCTCTCTTTGACCGTAGCTCAGCCAAATCAGCTCGGATCAAGATAATTGGATCAAGGAAATGAATGTCTGGAGGAGGAGCATCGTTCCATTATGATGGAATGCACAAAAGTTCGGAATGCACAAAAGTGGCTATTAGCTGCCAATGTATGGGCTATTGTCAATAGTATGCAATATCATCCTTCCATCCTTGCAGTCATGCAAACGTAGCTGTGTTACACAACACGATCCTCTGCATCTTTTGCTCTGCCAGGGTCCACTTACTTGACAATGAACAAAGACCACTTCTCATATAGCATCACGCTTACAAACATAAAGGTGCCTGTATCTCCGAACTTTACAATGAAACGTGGGGTCTTTGATAGAGCAATGGGCTCGGCTTGGCCAACTGCACCTAGTGTGCCAGTTTCACGATCTAGCTTGCCAATCCCAGATTTCGCAATGTCGCCACCAGCCAAACTGGATCCAGGGGTCGACGTCTTCGACGACGACGACCAAAAAAAATATTTTTGGGCTGGTTGCGACATTGAACGTGAAACTTTCACACAAGGTGCTGTTGGCCAAGCCGAGCCCATTGCTCTATTCAAAACCCCACGTTTCATTGTAAAGTTTGGAGATACAGGTACCTTTATATTTTACCCATGCTGTAAGCGTGATGGAGTTGCTTTTTCCTAGTGGATGGTGTCTGCTGCATTAACGGAAAGATGAAGTGCTGAGTGAAACGGCACGTGGTGGTTACACAGACACGTCCTTGACAGGTTGCTACACAAATGGATGATGATGATGATTGCCTTTTGTGAAGGTACGTAAGTAAACAGCATCCAATAATGAAGGTGTGTCAAGATATGCATCACAATTGCATGTAGAAGAAAGTCGAGGTGCATAAACCAATTTGTATATGTAAAAAGATACGTATACATATACATAATATTGAATGAGGAGTCACTCATCCTGAAACTCAATGGAGGGATCTCTTCACTTTTTCTCTTCTCAAGCTCATCCCACTTCCCACTCCTCCTTATTGTATCGCAAAAACCATGTACTTCTTGCATGACCGATAACCGGACCACCTTTATTATTCCATCTTCGAAGCAATAGTATGTAATCCACAAGCTAGCAACCTCCAACAAGTGTGTAATAAATAAACAATGCTTTATTTCATCTAGCTATCTTGCTACTGTACATTGCCACCACCACCATCGTCGTAGTCGTCCTCCGTCATCATTCGTACTCGTACTCGTCACCAGTCGTTTCATCCGTCACACCAACATCCCAAAATACACAAGTTGAAAAGAATGACATCTTGCAGGCTTCCTTTTGAATCTCGTTGTCGTTATCATTGCCATTGTTGTGGATGAGGTGATCATCGTAATCGTCGTCTCTATAAATAAGAAAGCAAGCAAGTTAGACCATATGATGCCGGGAATGATGACGATTTGGTATACCGTTAGGCGATCCTCTCCAAGGAAGAAAGCAAATCAGAAGGAATTCACAAACCAAATCACCACCGTAGGAGCAACGTCGGACGATCCCTTGTTCTTGAGAAAGCACTGCACGAATCACGCAAGGCCAGTTCGATCCATGGCAAGGAAGGACATCACTTACGTAGAGTCCAGGCTCATAGCTGTCCTCATTCATCCTCTCCAAAGAAAGAATGATCCCCAATCCAATCCTTCCAATCATTTCCCACCTCATGAAAAGAAATCCTCAAGGGAAAGAACGAGCCTATCACGAGAAGAGCGTGTTGGTTAAACACATTCACAAGCTGTTGCAAATCCTCTTTTACCTCAACATGGTGACCATGCTCTTCCAAAAATCCATCGTCATCGACCCATCAACTCAAACGCAGGCCTATAGAGCCCTGGACGCGTTCCAAGAAGCTTTTCCAACACACTTGGCTAGTGCAGAGCGACGCAGCGGCCACTTGATACAGGCTGGCTTGAACCCAAAGAGATGATGATGATGATGCCCCAAGTTGCATTGCCTGACCAATGAAACCTATTCAATTCATTATTAGCACTCACTACAATAAACGCCTTTTTCATTGTTTGTTTCATTGCACTTGCCTTTTCCATATACACAAAGACCCGTTGTTGTTGGTTATTGGAAACCGAAAACCATGGTGTAGTATAGTTCAGCCGAAACAAAACGCCAAACCAGCCAACGTCTTGAAACCAAACTTGTCCTCTATACAAGCTGACGCGTCAATGGAACCATTTCGGCTGCAATATTGGACTCTGAATGTACCTGTTGACACCAAGCGTAGAGCGGGAATAGCAACGAGCAAAAGGAAGCAACAATATCGCCATGGCAACCACCAACCACCAACCACGCTCATTCCTCAGCACTTGGACACACTCATCTCCCTGACAATGCATGTTCAGAACTACATTAACACCTCACAGCCAACAAGAGCACTCTTTTATAATACATTACCTTGATCGAGACATCATGAATGGAATAAGGAAAGGAGGGAGAAAAAGAAGAGTAGCGTTGTCTCAAGTCGTGGAGCTACCGTCCCTCAAGTTTAAACCCCCCTACTGCTATTACACTGAGGCCACCCAATGACCCCACATACACCATCCACCCAAACACACCATCCACCCATCGTCATCATTACCCTCACGATAGACAATAGGTACACGTAAATAAAAGAAATGATCCTCACGTATAGCAAAAAGGTGTGTGTCATTTTACACCTTACATGATAATGATGATCAACAACAGACATTGCCTTCTACCAGCTCCCCAAGCATCAGCCTTGCACACAAGGTGCATCGACCCAGTCGAGCATGTGTGTTCTCATAAAGACCCCACGCTTCATTGTAAGGGTTTGAGATACAGGCACTTTAATATTTTACCTATGCTTTAAGCGTGATGGAGTTGTTTTCTCCTAATGGATGGTGTCGACTGCATGAACGGAAGGATGAAGAGCAAAAGTGAGAATGACTTATGCCCACAAATTATCTTGCCCCTCACCCTGTACCCACTGAATGATTACAAGGTGCTTCTTGTTCATTGCTTGCATTTGGTATTGTAGACACCCGAGTGAAACCATGCAATTTATTTCATATATGTGCTAACGATTATTTCTAAGCGTCTTCTCTTAGTTCACAAGAAACAAATTCCTTGATCCACAGGATCAACCACGAGAAGGTGGAAGACTATCTGATCCCAAAAGGTGTTGTTGACGTTTTGTGCATTCAGTACCAACCCACAACAGCCAGCCGAACCGTAACTGAAGGGGGATCTCTTTGCAGAACGATTTAACCCGCAGGCAACCATTAACAAACGAAGGGACCGGTCGCTCCTTGTAAACACGCAATCCGCCAACCTAGGCATGAGACCATAGACATACAGCATTCAGTACCAAACCACAACAGCCAGCCGAACCGTAACTGAAGGGGGATCCCTTTGCAGAATGATTTTAACCCTCAGGCAACCATTAACAAACGAAGAGATCGGTCGCTCCTTGTAAATGCAATCCAAGCCAGTCAAGCCGAAAAAGAAGAGTGGTTTCCATGGCAACCTTTCCCAACTTGCTTAATACAGCTGCGCCCGTTTAAAACGTCACCCTAGTTTCAAACCCAGTTGGTGCACCAGAACGATGCCCACCCTCCTGGATACCATCTATAAGCGTTCCCTTTTAACTTCTTGCATAAACGGTCTCATTTTCTATTATCCAATGCTCCTATATTATTCATGAATATGTGATACTGTATTGCTGCTGTTATATAGCCTTTGCTGCGGCGATAGCAAGGGCGAGTACAACGAGCTTCATTGGAAGTAGAGTGGAACGGTGTTGTTGTGTAGGAATGAAGAGAATTACTACGCGCGCACCAAAATTCGACCTCGCGCCACTTTTGCTATCCCATGTCACCTGCATTCATCCATCATTGACCATGCACGCACCAATTTTACTCCATCATCTTGTTCGCACCTTACATTATATCCCTTTTCATGTGCAATCGGTTTCCTACTATGCATATAATGGTTGAAAGCTCATCATAGAAAACAACACACGATCGATTAAAGCATTGTTAATTGATAGGTGATGATGCAAGCAGATTGGATGAATTGATAAATAGTGTGTGAGATGATGGAGTAAAATTGGTGCGTGCATGGTCAATGATGGATGAATGCAGGTGACATGGGATAGCAAAAGTGGTGCGCGCATGATCAATGAGCATTGATTAGAGATGTGTTTATTTGGTTGGTTGCTAGGTTACGTTACTACCATCGATATTTAAGAAATATATAGCGTTTTCTGATATAAACAGCATCATGACTCCTACACCTGACATGGATGGATTAAGCGTGATCATCAGATTGTGATATGCGCGTATATAACATTATTGCCACACACATTTATTGAGAGATCTTCATCATTGGATGTTCACATACAAAGAACCAACGCTTCCTTCCAGTGGCAATCATCATCCATTTGTGCAACCTGTCAACTCTCGCGTGTGTAACGATCACGTCCACGCAACATCAACAATAATATCGTGTGATAAGCCTTGGTTCTTTTATTGTTGATATCAACAATACGTTAAAGAGCATAATGAATAAAAGCATACGAAAAGAATCATACTAGACTTGTCTCTTAAAGCGTGTCAATTGAATGTATCTTTTGCACAGACACTGATCTTGCTCGCATTCTCAACACGTTGTCCCTCGAACCACCACGGAATACGGCTGCAGGAGTGCTGGTACAATCATATGACTTTATGTGAATGTAATTAGAAATGCTTTTCTTTTAGCCGTTGACATGACTCTTACCTTGAAGAATGTGACCTTGACCATAGGATCGTTAACGTTGAAGGAGCCAATACGCGCCTTTTTCATATTCCAGCAAGGACTCACGGCTACAATGCATGGCACGTAAAATATGTAAGCTGCCATTATGTGATCGCCCGCTACTAGGTCGCACCAAACATAGCATCTACTTGCCTCCATTACTTGTGCTAAAATGCTCCAAGACATCATCTTGGTGATATCCTCTAGCGTAGAGATCCAAGCTAAGGTGACGCGGTCTTTGCAATGATGCGCTTATGGACGTCTGCTGATGAGACGAAACTCCCAGCACGATTGGTAAAATGCTGGCCAGACAAAGAACAAAAAGCAGCCCTGCACGAAACATTACGAGGAAGAAAAGCAAAATAGGTAGCATCCTCACACCTTTTATTAATAGACGAGAAATCTGTGCTTCACCAAACCCTCTAATTTTGTTCGTCTAAACTTTATTTTTCATCGTCATTAAAAGAGAATATACATACGGGAAGTTAAGAGGCGTATTGAATGGATTTGTGGTGGATACGTGTATAGGCTGTGTGTTCTTTCTCTATTGCTGGGTAATCTTGTATGCTTTACCAACTCGGATAAGCAATGTACGCAGCGCCATTCTGATTTCCGGAAGCATGTGTTCTTGCCCAAGGAGCTCAACCGAGGCGAGATAAAATTGTGGCAGGTGTTTTAAGAACTATACATAAATCGAAAATGAGCATTACCAAATAGAGACACTGTAAACCAAAAATAACGTACATCTTCATCTTGAAGCTGAGCCAATCCATTCAGGATTGAAATAACAACAGGCGTCCATGCAGCAATGTTCTTCGGCTTCGTCTCGTGGTCCAACTCAGTATACAACGTGAATATTTCGTTACACAATCTACAACGCCTCATGGTAAGAAATAGTACGATTGCTTGGAAACATTCACTTACGGGATCAATATCCGCTCCACCTGCTCGCGACACTCATCACGATCATTGATGTTTTCGAGATTTGCGTACATACGCATGAGCACCGATACATAACAGCCACCGCTGGATGTTTCTTGCTTGAGTAAATTGGGCAATTGCTTCATGAAACCTGGTAGCATTGATCCATAAGTTACACACCGATGACCCCAAAAAAAGAATGTCCTTTAAAAAGCTTACCAAATCGCCATAAAGCCATACGCAGGTCGCTATCCGCATTGAATTCCTTGGCGAAATGGAAGGACTTGCCCAAACACTCCATCAATTGCATTAAATGACCCGCAGGATATGCACAATACACCGAGTCCTTGCTCAAGAGCTCATTGACGGTTTGAATAAGCATCAATTGCAAAACACACTTGACAATCACTTGTTGGAAACCACGTTGTCTCTCTTCGCTGACTTCTGCCACAGCACTATCAGGGCTTTGCATATCGAATCCGGCGCCGGCACCGTCATTGCTTGCTTTCACCTTTTCCACAAGATCTTGTGTGTCTTCAAATAAGCCATATGCAGTTGTTTTCTCAAACAAGGATACGAATGTCTCGCTAATCAAATTCCAGCACTCTCCATCAAATTTGTCCACGTTGGCTTCAATGTACTGCTCCAGGCATTCACAACCAATACGAGCAAGCGTGTCGTTTTCTAATGAAAACAAGAGTCAGCTATATCCATCAATCCCCCTTTTCTCCTTTCTTTACCTTGTGTAATACACACGCTAAAGAGACCGAGAACATGACGCATCATGCCCTTCATGTTGTCAAAGTAGTAAGTGTACAAATCGACCACGTTTCGAAGAGCTTCAATCATTGTTGTCGAGACCCAAACGCTGAGATCCTCCGGTGTCATATGACGATGATGATCAGAGTTGGGCTTGAGGTCATCAAAGAGAGGGAAGACAATTTGGCGTGTGATGGTTGTCCAAAACTCCGCAGGGTACTTGGATCCATGGTGCTTGAGCGTGTCGAACAAGTAATGCAATGATCTTTCAAACAACGTTAGCTGCTGTTCATTGTCTTCCATTATCATTTTACCTTTTCCGCACTTCGACATCATCGCTCTTCATGGTCACTTCACGGAAGCCAAAAAGAACTGCAAACCAGAATTTGACGAGGAAATCATCGCCTGATTGCACCGTTTGTGGTCCTGATACATGAGCATCGGTGATCTCGATCGTCTTGTTCTTATCAGCAATCTCGAGCATCCGTGGTATCGTATCCTTGATCATATCCAAGGCGGGTAAACTAGATAACATGGCATTAGCATCGCCTAACATGAATAAACCATCATGCTACCTACCTAATTTTCTGGAATTTCTTGTTCTTGGCGAATTCAACGAGACATGAGATATAATCGGGGAAGGTGCCATTTGCAACAATATCGTGGAATCGTTCGGTTGTGACGCTTCGGACAATATCAAACGTCATTTGGACAATTGATTCTATGTATGATAACTACAATGAGCATTGATGCACCAGCAGCCTATAATGAATACTAACCTGATGTTTCACGTGCACCAGTAGCAAATACAGAAAGCATTGTCTTCCAACCTGATCGAATGTTTTGTGCTTTTGCAAGGATCATTTGAGACAAGCATCGAAGCACCTATGTAGAAGACCCTTGTGTGAGAAAACCATACCTACTTATGCATGCCTACACATACCATATCCTTGATCGCAACATCTGGATTGTTGGCAAGTACTTCACGGAACGGCATCAAGAAATCTTTCTGGAACTTGAAATGTGGCAATTCTTCCTTCTCCAAAAACTGCATCGACAATTGGCGTAATGAATCCAGTGCAAAGAACGCAACATTGAAGTTTGATTGACAAGCGACCTGATACAATACCGATTAAATTCCCTGTTGTTCATCCTTATAGCAACCTTCTTACCTTATTAAAGTATTCACCAAGCACTGCCCAGATGTTGGACCATTCCATACGAATACGATTCATGTTGTAGTACGAAATCTCGACAAGCTTTTGTAAGCTATACATTCGAGGATGTTCCAAGTGTGCTGACGAGACAATTTCTTCCCAAGAGATTTCACACAAAGCCCGCACAAAGTCAACAATGGCATTCTATAAATGGATACGTCAACATTCATGCAAGTTCCAACCACCGCTTTGTTTACTTACGCCATTCAAATTGACAGTGGCAGTAAAAAGCTTATCAGCTGCCAACACGAGTGCTTGTGAACTACCAGCCGATGCAACCTCTTCTGTAAGGGAAAGCTGTGTATTGGTGCGTTGGGCTCTACGAGCAAAGGAGGATGATCTTCGAGACAAGTCGACGGAGCTCTTATTGGCGGATTGGGGTTGTCGTTTGGTTGTGAAATCAGGTAGAGCACCTTGATCGACGCCGCTCGTGATTAATTGGAAGCGTTCAAGTTGGCTCACGGTTGACAAGATTTCCTTCCAGCTGCCCTTGAGATAATTGCCATCCACGGCTGCGATCTCCAACAATGTACGAATGGCTTCAACATTTTTGGTTTTCATCTCATTCAAATTGGTCAAGAATGTAAACTTGGTGAGAGTCGTAACAAAGGCATCGCGTTGCAAATCAACATCCTCAGACTGAACGGTGTGGAAAAGACAAATGATACGAATAGCATTCTTGAAGCCGCCAAGACACAATTGAACCGTCTCAAGATCATCCGATTCTTGCAAAGGACCCGAAACACCTGCCAAGAATGCCATCCATGCAACTTCGAACATGGGTCGTACGTGTTCAATATGAGATGCGCTGTAAAATGTGATGGTGTCATTCTCGCCAGCACGACGTCGGCTTGCTAGCATGCTGCGGAACATGGCTTCGGTCTTGGAACCCATTTCTTCAGTAGCAGCTTGATATGCTTCTCGTCGAACATCACGTGCAATACCAGCGCTGACCAACGCATTTTGAATACCCATAATGTTGAGTGCTCCACCTGGTGATACAGCAAAAAGTGCAGCATCATTCGCAGCTTCCACTTCATCCTTAAGCTTGATCTCGTTATTGCGGATCTCGTCATAAATGGCTTCAAGCAAATCATCCGGGATATCAGAGCCATCATCAATGCCACGATTATTCTTGATGAAATCATTCAATGTCATTGGTCGCTTGTTGTGTGGATTATGCTGATCGGTATTCAACATGATGACCGAATAGGCGAGCACGTATGCCGTTTCTATTAAACTTGATATTAGCTCCCTCCCTTACATCTATTTCATCCATTCTTCATCATCTCACCTGCATTGGCGAATACAGTTGGATTGAAATGAACATAGCGTTCTGCAAACTTGAGCATGAATCGATCGATCTTTTGTCCTTCACCGGGGAGGCGGAACGTTTGTAACAAGTGACGCAATGCATCCACAAAGTTCATGCTTGTAAATTCCAGCTCGTCGACAAAGGCATGCATGATAGCAATATTCTCAGGATCACTAATACATAAATGTCAATTCGCAAACCCTGTGAGAGTAAAATGGATGCCATATTTACCCTTCACCAAGAAATTCTCCAATCTGCATTTTGCTTAGGCCTTCAGTATTCAACAAGAATCGTGCCACATTTTGATGATCATTGATATCCACAAAGCCGTTGCTTGCAAGTAGCTGAATACCCTTCTTTGGCTTCCAATTGAATTGTCTTATGCCTTCTTGCAAGATTTGCTTCCGATGCTTGAGGTTTTCAAATTGCTCTGGATCATCCAATGGTGGTGTCGATATGTTACTGCTGCTATTGTTATTGCCGCTGATTCCTGGTGATAGTCGAGCACCCGAAGCATTGCTGTGATTGGTGATGCGATTACCACCATTGGTATCTTCACTCTCACGTGGTGTTGTTCCCGAACTTTGGTCATCCTCAGAACGAGAGCCTGCCGTCACACTAACGGATCCATTTGCGTACCAGCTAACAAGTGATTGCAGCACGGCCACCAAACATTCCAAAGAACGAAAACGAATCGCTGATTCAGATAAATGGCTGTTGGCGCTGACTTGCTTCTCATTATGTTGCACTGTATCGGTCGTAAGGGGTGGTGGGATCATCACATTCTTTGATTTTTTGCCTTGTGCCGGTGACGATATAGTGGAGGAAGCGTGTGTATCATGATCCTTTGCGTTGTTGGGGGCGTTGTGTTGCGTTGTGATCTTTGAAAGCACGTTCACCATCCTATAGTCTTTGTTAATGATATGCCATCCTTACATTTTTGTCAAATCCTCATCTCCTACCTCTCGTATATATTATCCAAGGATGCACCATCACAATCGTAGTTCAAGTAGATATCCACCAACGTCTGAGGATCGTTACATATCCGCAATAAGACCTTGAGTAACGAATGCTTTTGTTGATATGATGCCGTTCGCATTTCCAAGATACGCAAAAATATCTCTCGGAAGAACACCTCGATCTCTTTCTATAATCATGATGAGTGGACTCCCTTAACGTATAACCCAACCTATGCTTCTTACCTTGAGGTAGACTCTCAATCCCTGCACCACCTTGGATAATATCTCCAATGTAATATCAAACACCTGTGGGACCACTGAGAATGCATTTCGACCAAGACTTGGGCAAAGGTATTGCTTGATTTCTTGAATGAATGGGTTCACTCGGTGAGCAGCGGTGCTTCCATCCTGAAGCGTAGTTGTAAATGTCACAGATGGTGATGTGAAAACGTTCATGTGTGATGTGAGGATAGTCAAGATGAGATGCAGCGACAATAGCTTAGAGCGCATTGAATAGGATCGCATATCATTTCCCCTATATCCAATCTATGTTAATAAAATCCTCGCACAAATCTTGACATTCGTATCATACCATTCGGATGAGATGGGTTTCTTTGACAATTTGCACAGCGCTCGAAAAACAAGAATGGCATCCTTGATATACAAGTCGCTTTCGGTCTCCATGGTTGATATGGTGTCATTCTCGAAGGATCCACGGCTAACATCACTAGAATACATTATGTCAGCAACATTTGTCATACGCGTTCCAAGAGAAAACACATACCCATCATCAGATTCTTTTTCGGTTGTATCAAGCTTCTTTTCCTCAGCCAATGTTTCCTCAGCTTGGGAAGTGTGATCAGGCTCAGATTGAGTAGTAGAGACATCATCATGCTTGGCGGCTTCAGAAGGAAGGTTGGAGGTGCTATTGCCATGGGTGCTGACTTCTTCATCTTGAAATACGTTGGCTGTGTCGTTCAAGAACTCTGAATTATCACTTGCTTTCCCTGCTGGCAACTTGCGATCCATCTCACTTCGTGCAATATTGGCTTCAACAATGATCTGCTCCTGAAATGACGTGTCATGTGGCTCGTGCTCATTAGCTGATTCTTCCTGAGTCTTGGATGGTTGATGTTTCTCCTCTGTTGGTGACATTTCATTGATGGATGTCACACTTGGAGCAGTCGGGTTGACCTTGATACGACGAAAGATGTGGTCGACCATTTGAGTCAAAGTCACTTGTGCAATGTTCTGGTTGGCGCTGTTGCGTGATAACAAGAAGATGTTGTACGTTGTTCGAACGGCTTTGAGTAGCGATGACTGATGTACGGGATTGTTTGTAGCATAAACGGCATCGAGCAATGTCTATCACAGCATTACATCAGCATCTTTATCATTGTCCAATTCCTATCCTCTCATACCTTGATGATTTGTAATTGTACTTTTTCATCCGTATCTTCGCCAATGAAACAATCGCATATACTATCCACCACACGCTCCATCACTTGCGATTGCGTAGCTTCATCTTCAATATCCGCCAGGTAGTTGTATGTGATGAATTTGCCAAGACAATCGAGAGCAATCGTCATCAAATTGGCTGATCGAGTATCAATAGCCGTCTGCAATGCTGATAAGATAGCGGTGGACCTACATATCCTCATATCAGTTTTCAATCCTTTTTTCCATCCATTATCCTCCAATTTGCTTACCGAGTCTGACCTTCGGGAGGGTCGCCGCCAGTCTTCAACATGGCTAGGAACACAAGAGTTAAAAACACTCCCCATTACCTATGATACTATCCATCAACACTCACTTTGTGTGCTTTGGACCACTTCCTTGAGAGACTTGTTCTTCCTTCCCTCCTTGGTGTTGGCGATCTTTTCCAAAGCATTGACGACAAAGACTGCGCTGGACGTGGCATGAGAAATGGTCTGGGTGGATGTCCTCGTGGATGTTGGTGATGATAGATTCTGTGAAGAGTTGTTTGGAGAGGTCGCCATAGTGTATAATTGAAGCGTAGAGAAACGGCTTCCTGCAATCGAGAAATGAGCCTCATTGTGTCTTTGTATACACCCACGCGCGTGTGAGAGTACCTTTTTCTTTAACTCGTGCTTGGAATTAGCCCCACACTTCAAAAGAAGAATAAATGCGACCCGATTATCTGTTTACAAGGGTGAGCGATGAGAATACGGAGAGATGTCTTTGGTATTGTTGGAGAGGAAGTACCTTTGGAAAACTGCAGCGGCCGATAGATACTGAGCCAAGCTGAACAAGAGGAAGATAACTAAATGAAAGGCAGCAACCCTTCTTCCGCTTTTGGATCCATTGGGTGCGGACCATCAAATATATAAAGATGCCATGCAATCCCACTCCCTCAATTCCCACCCAACATTAAGAAGACAAAAGCCATTACTATGATAATAAATCTATTCTGACACAAGCCATATTTATAAGGATTGATAAGTATCTTACACACCGGCTTTGTTTCTATGGATACCGCTATAGCTACAATAATACTATACTCTTCTTTATTGTTGGCACCACCGCCAGCAATTATTCTAGGGAGGCGCACCTATGCAACACCTATCCGAGGCAGCATCATCTCCAAGCAATGCTTTTGTTTGTGTAATCCATGCATTATCAATACCGTTACTGATGCAGATCAACCTTATCAAATGTGATAAAGAAATGATGCCGATCAGCTGATGGTATTGGATCCTCGCCGTATATACTTGTCATGTACTGTACATCTGAGTACAACAAAATCCATTATGGCCCGATGAGGTTTTCAGGGATGATGTTGACACCTGTCCTAATATGACCATCTATCTCTGATAAGTGATTCCATAATGTATCCGTTTTTCCCCTATGGTGAGCTTAAATGCACACCCTCCATGGGCATAAAAAAGATGTTCTTGCGCATCATACCCCACACGTCTCTTCCCTTGATTACACCTCTTTGATTGCTTAAATCATAAAAGACCAAAGAAGCCTATTGCCAGCCACGGTAGATGGAGTCGTTTTATAGCCCTTTTGGCTTTGATTTAGTACATCCACTGATACTAGCTGTCATTCACAATTTTCATTGTCTTGCTATTCTCATTGTCCTCGTTGTTGTTGTTATTTGTGAGCAATGAATTACAAACCTTGATTAATCACTTACTACTCTCATAACGCATAGAGCATTCTTTCGTAGCAGGTGGATAGGTGACACATTTACGAAGCTTGGTATTGGTGCTGTGATGCAAAAAGCAAGATTCGTGGTAAGATTTTATTATGCTGGACTTTGAACCAGATGGGCGTGTTCTGATTAATGATCTTCTTCTGATTAAAATAAGCTCAAGCGTTTGATGAAGGCAATGGCTGCCGAAGCAGACCCCAAAGTCACCATGCTCAACCTGAAGCCTATTGGTGATTACATTATGATACTATTGAAGTGAGCAAGCCAACTAGGAATCATTCATGGGTATCTACACAACAAAAGAATCACAAGAACACAGCATCAGGGATATCACACATATCAGTCATTGTAATAAAGATGATGTTATTGATCAGTTAAAGGACTTGATCTTAGCTAATGCGGGTAGGATGGATATTGCTATTGCGTGCGGTATGCTACAAGCACGAAAGATGTCAGCTGTCCCCGTAAACCAAATTGGCTGGGCATCGCGTTCGGAAAGTGAAAAACGCGTCTAATCAATAACGCGTCTGTGCTGCGCTCAAATGCTCACGCTTGTGTCTTTTCTTATTGTATTTTTGGCTTTGGAACAATGGAAGGTGGTGAGTACTGCATCCTGCCAGTATACATACACGATCGAATATACTCATTCTAGCGATAACAGGATTCTTTAATAACGACAATGAGGGTTCTTCTTTCAGTGGAAGCAAGGTACAACGATCTCAACCCATGTGCAGCACAACATTGACTTTGAGTTACTCTCTTGGTGCGATAGAGATCCTTCAATGAACATACAATCCGACCTCTTACAGTCAAGCAATTCCAGGACATTCAAATCGTGAGCGACAATGTGTTTAGACTCGATGACATGGATATAAATTCGGTACGGCATACATCTCATTATTGTTGCACACCATGTTATACTGATTCGTATCATCAAAGGTTACCGTTGTCGGTGTTGTCAGAGATATATCGCCATCAACCACCAATCTGCAGTATACGATTGAGGATGGCACGGCTATGATGGAAGTACGACACTGGCACGAAGGTTCCAATGGTGATGGTGGTGAATTACCAAATGACATCAGGTAAAAACGAGATAGCCGATCAGCGACGTTTACCCATATCTGATATGACAATGAACGATTATACAGCAAGGGATCATATGTGCGCATCAATGGCCGAGTCAACCAATTCAACAACAGGATCAATTGTATCGCTTTCGCAATCAGACCTATCACCGACTTCAACGAGATCACATTCCACTTTTTAGAGGCCATCTTAGCCCATGTTAGATTCACCAAGCCATCTGGAGTAAGTATTGGAACCTTTTACAATGGACCGTGATATTCATAGCAATCATTTGTTCATCTCAGGGTGATCGCATGGAAATCGATTCTGGTAACGGAGCCCAGAAAAGCTTAAATGAGCGGCTCATCGATGTGGTGAAACATTATCCTGGCAACGGTGACGCTGACGACAACGGTATCCATGTGGATCAAATTGCAAAGGAGCTTCAAGTAGATGTAGAAAAGGTCAAAGCGCTTGTAGAACACCTAGCGGATGAAGGACATTTGTACGCAACCACCGATGAATACCATATCAAGTCAACTGATCAATCGTAACCATAACCCCGTGATTCAATAAACACTCCTACGATTTACAACAACAACATGCCCCATAGACTAGTTCCATGATAGGTTGGCACTTTCCCCTTGAGCGCTTCTAATAACAGGCACAGCCTCCATTCGTCTAATCATGCATTTGATTGGTTGGCCGATCAAAGGTTGTTCGAACAGCATGGGTGTACTGCATGTGATACAACGAACATTCTTTTGTGATCCTGACACAGGAAATGTGCTGGTATTGCTCCTACAACCAACACTCTTTGGTCCGTGATAAGTGTATGAGATCCATTGTATTCAATAAAGCTGCAATGATATAGGATACAATCTTTTGTGTACTCTTTTCTTTTCGAAACGCAACATAGCGTGTGCGTGTGAGTGATAATTTCAAGCTTACAACGCACAAGCTTCTGTGAGACAAGCATGATAATGGTTGTCGGAAGGAGTAAATATATGACAAAAAGGGACAACCCTATAAGCATAGAAAGATTGTTGCTGGCTATCAAACATGGTGGCTATTACATTAACGAGGTCCAATGTTATGCCTATCGGCCTTAGTCCACTGATAACTTTCAACTTGGATCGTTGTCTTCGGAATACACTTGGAAGCACAAATTCTATGTTTCCCGAAAAATGAAGTTGGGGGTTGCAGTGTAATAGTGGGCGAAGCAAAAAAGGACATGTGATACATGTAACGTCGAAATCGACAGACACGATCCAAGTATCTTTTGACATGAATCCGATTTCTCAAGAGCATCTCACTTTCTGTCTAATCTATCATGTACGCTGTTGTCTACCTCACCACATGGCTTGTGGCATTCTTGATGCATCAAAAGGAGATCACATTGGCATAGGTAGAGATGATCATATTGCATTAATGGCACACTCATTGTCAAAAGGGAATGTCATGAACAGGAGAATAAGCGCGCACCGGTATCATGTCATCCAATAACATCCCAGGGGCACTT
The DNA here is from genome assembly GCF_029851405.1 of Lichtheimia ornata. Lineage (NCBI taxonomy): Eukaryota > Fungi > Mucoromycota > Mucoromycetes > Mucorales > Lichtheimiaceae > Lichtheimia > Lichtheimia ornata. Next base: position 101,141 of record NW_026695360.1, read on the forward strand.
TTGTCACACATTGATGAGCACAGGCGTCTGTCAGTAACATGCAAGACATGAAAGTTGTGGGAATGGCAATTATCCGTGTATGGTCAAACGCCGTACGTTACACATACGTCCCCCCTCTGGGTAGGTGATCACTGCATATGCAGGTGCTTCACTTTTTGTACATCATCTTTAGGGTGATCCTGATGCTGTGGTGGTTAAAAGCACCTTTTTATCGTTTCGGATCTCCATCAGATTGCTCTTCTTTCTCTCTACTAGCTTTTTACTACCTTCACGCTTTCCTCGTCATAATGGTCCACGCATCTACATCTTCTTCAAAAATCCCGCGCCCCATGAATTGCTTCTTGGCATTTCGACTTGAAAAACAACAAGAAATCATCTCCCGATGTCCTGGAGCAAATCATCGCGACATTTCTAAAATCATTGCCAAGTGGTGGAAATCCATGCCAAATGAAGAGAAAGAACCATACCGGGAGCGAGCGCGTCTAGCCAAAAATGAACATGCAAAAAGGTAACAATAGAACCCGTGGGTGGTTCAACTATCAATCAACGATTTGGATCCTAATGTATAATATCAAATTAGATACCCTAACTACAAGTATCAACCACAAAAACGTCAAGGGAAGAAAACACGCAAATACATGCGCCGGTCTCGTGATCGATTTACATCGCGTGTAGAAGAGAATAATCGTATTATGGAACAACTCTATGACAACCCACGAATACTAGAAGAGGAAGGACACAAAATCGCGATTGCTGGTCTTTCGCCATTTTCGGATTACTCCTTGGAATCACCAACTACAGCTGCTTCAGCGAGCCCTCATTTTGGTGTAAAACAAGATGACCTACATGCAAATTTTCACGATCCTCTTGTTACGCATTGCCTGGAGAATCAAACGTTTTATGCATTGCCTATGACACTGGATAATACCATGGACTACTTTGTCAACAACTCAAGTGAATCATTATCATCCCCACTACCACCATCCCCATCCTCCGCTCAAGATCTTTTCTTCAATTTGCCGCTCCTCGATCAAGACGTCGTCGCTGATAACTATGACACAAGTTGTATAAATCTAATGACCACCTACCAGTTGCTAGGCAACCAGTGTACCCCGCCGATGACTGGATCTTGGTTTTGATGATCGCTGATTAATGGATGCCAACACATAATAATGCTCAAAAGTCCCATAACCACCCACACAATGCTAGTGGAGCACTTGTCATTGTGTTGAATGTATCATAACGAATAAAAGCAATGAACCATCGTATCGATGTTAATACGCTAGTTGATTTCCATGGATTCGCCTCTCACTCTTCCACAGCTTTTAGCAGGAATTCAACATGTGACATGGTCAATGTGGCCCGTTGGACGATACGATTTCGTTCCTTGAAGTTGCGTTGATACAGTTTCTCTCTTGTAATAGCAATTGTTGTAACAAATGTGCTTGTTAGAACCTTTGCTTTCATGACACCACTACAATCAATGCATGCAAAAGTAATATTGGGTGTCGATTGGTGATTCACGTGGTTTCTTTGGATTATCAAACGACCCAATTGCTGCTGCATTTACATGTATCATATCATGACGATGCATCCAAAAGGGAAATTTTGTATATTAGACGATTACTTTATTGTCCTTGTATAGACGTACAAACAAGTGGATTCAACAGTGTACAGCGATAGAGTCATTAAAATTGCTAATGAAGAAGAATAACGGTTGAGATGATATCGTTTAATGGCGACGTCGCCATCCTTGTTGGAAGGCTAAGGCCCCAATGGCAAGGGTGATACCAAAGAAAGCGGCACTATAAAGGAAACGGATAAAGCGGTGGCCATATCCAATTTCTGTGAATGCCACGATCACAGTAAGAGCAAAGAAGCTAGGTAAAGAGGGCATCTGTAAGTTTTCTTCTTATATACAATATCGAGTCAAGGAGAACATACATCCATGTCAAGATCATAACAGCGCGAGTTGATGCTCCACCAAAAGTATTGAGCACCAGGACTCCCAGCAAGAGCAGCGTGTTTTCAAAAAGGACACGATGGGCATTGGCAAGACGCGACTTTAGATTTGATGACAATGATGAATGAATTGAGTGCACTAAATGTTTGTCCCATTGTATTTACCCCAAAACCTCCTTCAGGCCTCCACTTTTTCTTGGTGGGTTTACTCTCGCCCGCTTGCTCAGAATCTTGTGCAGGTGCAGGCTTCTCTGTGTCTTCACCAAACACATGGCGTACGAAATACACAAGTCCCCAGAGCACCCAAAGAGTGAAAAATGCAATCCATGTAAGGCGCACGTCTTGGTCGATGACAAAATCGTTGACGTCCATGATAGCTTGAAAAGAAAAAGGGTATGATTGGGTCACCACAAAGATTGGTTGCTCTCATTTTATAGCTTTCAATGTGTGCTGCAAATATAAGCATCGTCACTTTTGATATGCTTTGGGCCATATCATGACGATATGCAGCATGATACAAGAACTTGGCCCATGGATCGATTCCCACGCGTGTATGTCGCCGCAACAACGACCCATGCTCTTGTACCAGTAGTAAACAATAACAACAACAACAACAGGCAATACATGGCACAAGAAGCAGCAGCTTGTGGTTACCATTCCCTCCGCTGATTGATTCATCGAATTACTGCACCACATGCAATCCTCATCTTGTTCCTTGAAGATCGTCAAGAAGCAGGGACGAAAAGAACAATGGGATCATCTCCTATGGGGTGACAGCTACATGCAGCGGCGAGCATAATGCTTCTCTTCTTTTTGTTTCCTGCACTTGTTGGTTGGATATGATCGTTGGGTGCGGTGACCTAAATACATGCATATGCAGTAGTGTTTATACGGGCATCTCGTAAGTGTCTGTGTAAAGCTTCTCCGCCATTATCATTGCATGTAATCCAAAAGTGCCGAAATCAATGTTCGTAGCTAGACAATGGATGAACGGATGCCATGGACAGGTAATCAATAAAGTATGCTCTTCAATGATGGGGGTAAAATATCGTCATTGACATACAATGGCTTTTTTCCTTTCATAGTACGATTGTTCCAACAATGCAAATAATGCTGGTGTCATTAGAGCCGATTTGACCAACAAGTCATGTCATTCGATATCCCTATGGTCACGTTTGCAGCATCGGATGCGAGCTGACAATAAATACAACCCCTCAAAACACAGGGATGGCGTGTTGAATTGGACGCGTGATCGCTATTAGAAATGGTATGCAATCAAGACAAAGAGAGCAACGGTGTGCAGCATCTTCCTCCTTTGTGCCAAAGGCACGACACGGTAAGTCACGGCTTTTCTCGGCACGTTCATAGCTGCAGCCCTATAAGGTCTATGCACATGATAGTCATGTACGTCCCTGAACACATGTCGTTTCACTCTTGGTCGCTAATAAGCATGTATACATGCTCCTGGATCATGCTTTACTTGCATCCTGCCATCCATTTTCAACTTGAAGAGATAATTGAAAGCACTCTTTCACGTGTACTCAATGTGCCTTATGCAAATGCTGCTGATAGCCTAACATTGCAATGACCTCGTACCATATCATCCACATGAACCAACAGCTGTTGGTAATGCAAAAGCCGTTGAATAGCAAATAGCGGCAATACAAGATCAAAAGAATCTTCTAACATAAACCAAAATGATATTATAATAAGACCAAATGGAACGTTTTGTGTGATCATTTGTGTGGATATTGGTAAAACTATATACGAAAATAAAGGAAGAAGAGCAAACAAGGGATGAAATGAGAGGGAAATGGAGAGACATGGCGGATATGCTAATGATCTGCATTTTAGGAGAGAAGACGCATGGCAAACTCGAAGCTACAAAGAATAGAATGAGTACATTGCTATACATTCACGACATGACTATAACTTACCCCATAAAAGTGGCTGCATTGGAAGGTGCAGCTCTAAGCAAACAGGGACCAATACCACGGAAGAAACCAGCAGCACCTTCAGTAGCCAAAGTCTTACGTACGCAGTCGAGAGCGGATGAATACTTCTTAGCAGATCCAGAGAAGCCATCGGTTTGAAGCTTGGATTTGACAGCATCCATAGGGTAAATGGTTCCCCACATGGCATAACCTGCACCAGCACCATAAAGCATGACTTCCCAAGTAGGAAGGTCTGCACGTGACTTCAAGTTGTTACGCTCCATAGAGTTGCGCACGAGCCACTCGTAAGCGAAAAAGTAGGCACCATATCCTTGGAATTCACGAGCCATAGTAATACCTTGTCCTTTGTAGATACCAGCCAAGCCATGCGAGCGATAAATTTGTCGAATAGCATCAATAGGTCCACTGAAACCATTGCCAGCAGTTTGCACTTGAAGACGAGTACGAATATGCTCAACAGGACCTGATACAACCGAGTTGGCAACACCACTAGCAGCACCAGCCATGTACATTTGTGCGTTGGTCAAAGGATCACCACGATTCTTTTCTGAAAAATGACGCTTCATGGATTCAACGACGACGAACTGGATTGAAACACAAGCACCAATGCCGACAAGGGGAGTGGCTGTACCCTAAAAAAGTTTGATGGTCATTAGTTCCGGATAAGCCTCTTGGCTCCTATCATCAACATTACCTTGTAAAAGCCTCCAAAACCTTCACGTTGATAAGTCTTTCGTACACAATCCATTGTGCCGCTGTATACAGGGTTGGCCATTGATTGTGTTTGAAGACGCTACACAATTCCACCGAGCCGTCAGTTTTTTCTTTTCCAGATCCGCAATTATCCGTATCAAACTCACCACTTTGACGGTATCGAAGGGCTATGGATGATTGGTATGGGGTTAACTATATGATACATGTCGAAGATGTGGTTGTGATGATATTTACCTGGCCTACAAGCACTTGCATAATACCGCCAAAAGTACCGGCAGCACAATCTTTGAGAGCCTGGGACAAGCCGCTGTTGTCATACGTCAATAAAAATCTTTCAGGAACACCTATCCCATGACATACGCAGATTCAGAAACTTCTTGGAGAGGTGCCAAGGCAGGTTGTTGAACGATCTCAGTGGACGCCATGTCGATCGTGGAGCAATGGAATGCGAGTGAAAGAGAAAAGAGAAAGAGAAAGTGTTCCGGAAACAGTTCTTGATCCCGAGATAAACCCCACTTTTCACGGGCCGCTGACCTGAATAAAGATTGTAAAACGCCACCTCTTATGCGGATGTATCCTTAAAGGTATAGATCAAGATGAATCACAAAGCAAGATAGAAGATACTTTTAAAGTTGGCAAGTTAATCCGTTTGCCTTGCTGCACACTTGTGGCATATAACAGGTCCATTGCTCCTTGCGACACTCCAAAAACCATAACATTCTCCACACCCATCATTGCCAAACAAATATACCACCGCTCTCCCACGATCTCCACCTATAAGATCATTGCCCCATCTTTATTTCCTTCCTTTTAAGTTTAATCAATCGCACCCGATTGTCTATAAGAGTCAATGACCCAGTTTTCGTTTTCAGTATTTGTTCAAGCGTTGGACCTTAGGCTATACTAAAACTTTTCCGTTTGAATCTATAACTCTCACACGTTGGGGCATCCCATGATTCCATTCAGCGTTTCAATCTATCATACAGCCAATGTGGGTGGATGGCTCGATACTTTGCTGATGCAGCATGTACCTGCAGCAAAAAGTGCAATGTTGTGCTGTTCGTTGATATCATCATTTCATGGATTGATACGTCGAGGAGGAGCACCATTGATGAAATGGACGTTGTAAGGTTGTTCCTATCGATAGGTTTTCGGATGGGATATTTCAGGCTTAATTGGCTTGTTTATTATCATGCAGGGTGCAACACCCTCCTTTATTGGAGCGTTACTATATTTTTGAATGTCGCTGTTTATCATGCTCACCCATCTATACCTATTGACTCGGTCTCAATTGCTGCTATTTTATTATGCATAGTGGTCTCTAATGTTATGTACCTAGTTTACTCTTCTGCAATCCAATGCCGTGTAGCAGGCCCAATGTCAGCTATGACTTTGACAATGGCTCATGCAACAACGACTATGAAAAGATAGGCCATTACCGGGGTTGGTACTTTTTGCAGCCATCCGATGGTGGTGAATGTCACCACGTGGATGTTGTGATATGAGAAGTATGCCACGTGGCACCAGCTGTTCAGTGGCACCTTTGGTCATTCATTCATGGTTCGCTCAACAATGAGCGATGGCTGTGAATGGAGAAGTTTTATTGTGTAGACCAGTATGCAAGGCTATCACCAATAATGAACTACAGCAGTGTGATCCAGCTACCACAAAGAAAGAGCAATGATACGAAAAGGACAATCACACAGGTTCATCTTCATTGTTTATTGAATTAGGCATTCCTAAACATCTCAAAAGTATGCTCAACCACCAAAGGCTACTTGTTGTATCCATGGCAACCAAAGACAATCAACACCACCCTATACTTGATATTTGTCATCTTCCATCTACTATGCTCAAGTACTGCTCAACGAAGCTGCCTACTTGTACTAACTCACTGCTGGACTAGCCCTGCCTCCATTGCTTGAATCTCCAAGGAAAAGAAAGGTAGATTGGACCCCTGCCGACTCGTTTCCATAGAGTCCATTTGGCTGAATGCACCATTCCTTTACACCCATTGCCAACATGACCGAACAGAGATCTTGCTACATAGTTGTTGCACCTCTCTACGTTGAAAACAAGAGAAAAAACAGTGAAATAGAGGCTGGAGATGCTGGAAAAGGGGTGCTATTATAGGATGGATGAGACCCACAAGTTGATGTTTAAGGATGGCAAAAACCAATTTAAAAGGCGATCGATTCTGGGGGTAATTGACACGTCCGTCAGGACCTCTGTCACTTCTTAAAATTGGAACGATACAGAGAAGATTAGCATGGCCCCTGCACAAGGATGACACTAACTCTCTGAGATGGATAGCTCTACGGAGCAAATTTTTTTTTCACTTGTTGCCTTCACTTGTATCCTCAGCTTATTGAATACATTATGTTTTTGCTTTGGACATTACATGAATGAATAGCATATCGCTTTTACGCTCAAACACTCTTTTATTATCCTTGTTCATTGATCATTGGCATAAGAGTACTCCATTGACGAGATACACTTTGTGAGTGCTTGACTGCGAGAGGCATTGTAATTGTAGTGTTCTAAGTTAAGGACCTTTTGGACACTTGAAAGGCATGCGAGGTGAATTTGGAGTACATGGTCATGAGCGAACGGGCGACATCGAAAGCAGCAACTCGGCCCAAAGCATAATGAAAACATCTCCTCTCAACATCATCAATGTCCCCTCTTGATTTCCGGTTATTGGATAGCAGATACCCATCATCATAATGTCCCATCCTCATCCAATAAAACAGTAGAGGTATACGCCCTTCCGGATCGGCGTCAGAGGCACATCACGCATCACCAATAAACCACATCTTGACGGAATAGCACTCGCACCACCATTGTTGACTTGTTGAAAAAACGTCCAAGGCATTCGCATAGGCACTTGAGAAATGATATACACATGGCGGCACCCATGACAAACGTTGCTGGGATGATCCACAACGAAATGAGGCGACTTGTAGATAGCTGATTTCCAGAGCATTAAAACGATACTCGACAACCGCAGCCATAAGATGATGATGGAATATGCTCATGTCTCAAAGATTGCAGATTGATGATAGTCGTTTTTTTCAAAGCAATAGCACTCGGCGACAATAACAAGGAGACCAAAAAGCCTGGAGATGATGAAGCCTATACTTGGTCGTACGCCATACGAACAAAGGATGCATATTTAGATTGAGATGGCACCGATTTCCACTGTGACGACATGGTCGTCTCCCCAAGACAGTACAGCACAATGGCATCCTAGACGTGTTGTTGATATATAACATAGCCGAGCGAGAGCCTGCCACTCTGTTCCTTCCGTAAGTTCACTTGAAGGCGACATATCCTGAAATGAGCAGTTTACCTTGATGTGCTTCTCAATAGCATCCTTTCCTCAAACAACCGCCTTCTCGTTCATCCCATCCATATTGTGCTGCTGCTGTTTCATTGTAAGGCTCGTTAATTATCAGGTCTTGCTTTGTAGATCCAATGTCACTATGCGTACCAATGAACAACAACGACCAGCCTCCAGCGTTATTTTTGAATCCAATGAACTTGTTACTACCACAGGTATCATCATCATCCAACATGTTCGAGCTGCCATAAACGCAATGTGAGATAACAAGAACAGCCTTGCCTTTCCTGCCAACATACCCAAACGGTATTCCTGGCGCGAGTCATGTAACGAATAACACGATACCCCTTTGGATCTTGTACAAACTAGAAAACAGCAACCTACACGCGAACTTTAGTACCCCAATGTCCAACTTGGATAATAAAGCAATGCAGCGATTGAACGTACTTGTCCTGTTGCCATGGAAGGTTGAGTCATGGGTTGATTGCGCACGTCCTTGTTGTTGAATGTCTGCAACTGGAAAGTATCGCCATTGACCACTGGTACAAGTACTTGAGGAATGAGATCCGCCATGGCACCGATAAAACCATTGCTATGAAGATCCACCGATGCAGAGACGACTTTCAGGTAGCTGATTCCCAAAACCATGAAAACGGTATCCTTGACAACCACAACTATGTATAAGATAGAGATTGCTTGCTTGCTTCTGAGAAACCCACCCAAATTCAAATGTTGATCTTCGACTTTCAATGCAATAGGATCCGCCACTGACAACTGCAAGGAGACCAAATGGATTCTGATGGCGCCAAAGAGCATGCAAAAATATAGCTTGATGGAATGATGGACCTATAAAAATGCATATCACTAATTTATCTCTGAAGTAATGGTAACAATACTTAGCCGGTGCCATATGAGAACCCACGATGTTTGATGCCACCCAGTAACCAAAACACATTTCCTTGCTGCAGAGATGTCGACACAGTGACTAATTCTGATAGCCGTTTTTCCAAGCGATACTTGATGATGAATGCCTTGAGAGATGGATAAACCTTGACAGCACCAAAAGGCCACGTAACATTGTTGCTAGTTGCTGATGTGATACACCCATAGAGACATGCGCTGTAGAGTATTCTTGAAAGCAATTGCCCAAAAGGAGAGCCACCAGAGGATCAAGTAAACGTTGTTAACACCAAAGATATGGACCCTATTGTTGCTCATTCCTGCTTCTTGCTTGTTGCTGATATGATCCACCGATAACAGCAGTCATGCGTAGTAGGATATCCATCAAAAGAATTATCGACAACCAGAACCACAATTAGGTGAGATAAGGCTTGCTGACACCGAAAGACATGGAAGCTGTTGTTTGTCGTTGCAGATACCCATAAAAGGGAACGTCCAACACTTGGTGACGAGAACCATTAGATGATGTGATGAAGTCTGCTGATACTGAAAGATGCTATAGATCTCGCTGCTTGATGCTGCTGGTATGATTCATCTATAAAAGATACATGGTACACCATCTTCAAACCAATACAACGATACTTAACAATGATAGCTGCAATCCATGAAAAGTCCAAAGCATGAGAAGAGAAGTAGCTCGCTGAATATCCCGCATACTATAATAAAAGCGGAGGTTGGCAGGCGTTGTAGAAGAGAACAGATCACTATTTACCAATGATAGACATACGCACGAAAACATGTCGACATCCAATGACAGCTGCATCCATAGAAATCCCAATGCACTAGAAGACATGCAGCGTGCTGAATATCCCACATACTATAGTAACGAAGAGGTTGGCAGGCGTTGTAGAAACGAATGGATCACTATTTACCAATGATAGCCATATGCACGAAATCCTGCTGATATCCAAACCTAGCCGATTCTTGCAATCATTCTCTTATTGATAAGACCCGCAACGTTGGCACTCGGCTTGTAAGCGAAGGAACGATACTTGATAAGAATATACAGTGAGAAGGTTGAGTAATACTTGTATCACCAAAGATAGCATACTTACATGATGCCGAAGAGCCCTTGCAAGGAGCGAGAACGAACCAATGTGCTGCCCAAGACCACATGCAAATCGAAAAATCATCAATCGAAAAGCCCAAACCAGCATCCTAGCTGCGGAAGGGTGTACACTCAGTGATATAGCCGATATGAATGAGATACCAATCCTTTTTCATTGGGTATGGAATGCAGCTTGACGATGGAGTCCTTGACGAGATGCATGAATGACCTTGGTAACACAAAAGATGTCAACACGGGCTCTCATTGCTTGTTCATGACATGACCCATCCATAAGACACGTATAGTTGTAGAGATCCACCAAAGGAATCGCCAATAACCAGAACCACCAAGAGATAGAAAGCTTGCTGATACCAAACATATACAAGTTGTTCCTTGTTGCTGATGTGATCAATCGATAAGAGACCTTCATTTCAGGATGCACACCGAATTGCCGATAACGAGAAGAACCAGAAAGCTTGATATGACACCAACGATATGGATGCTGTTGTTTGTTGCTGATACAATACACTCATAAAAGACGTTCATTGGCTGACATTCTCCAGAGAAATCGCCCGTTGCTTGGTAACCAACCACCCGAGACGCAATAAAGGTTGACACCACCAAAGACATAAACATTTCCCCATGGCTGACATGATCCACCTATAAAAGATGCATCATAAACAATTGTCCAAACTCATCCAACAATACTTAGCAATCATAGCTGTGATCTTGTAAACTCCTAAGCACCAAAAGACAAGCAGCTCTGCAATAGTCCCTCTAAATAATGGTAGGCGTTTCAGCAAAGGTCTCCCAAAAGCATGAGAGTCATACGTACCTGAATCACGCAATCATCACCCGCAGACTTGGGAACCAAATAGGCCATCAGGATGTAAAGTAATAATAAAAGCGCACAGCCAAAGAAACGTCATAGTACCAGTACTCTCCTGTGGATCGACGCGATGAAGTGCATCAATAGAGATACCCATATTCTCTCTAAAGGCAAGGAGATCAATAGCCGTAAAACGATGGAGCCGTGCGAACAGAGGATGCATTTTTAAATCCCTGAGGCCGCAACATGAGTCGCACTGTCCCCGGGCACAACATGTAGAGCTCCACAGGAAAGTACAGTACAATGGTGTCCTTGACGTGCAGTCGTGATAATGATAGTATCGCCGAAAGAGGGTCTGCCACTGTATGGCGTTGGTAAGTCCACTTGAATCCAGCCAATCCCGTCATAATGAACACTCTTACCTTGTGGTATTTCTCAATAGCATCAATGCCTCAAATAAAACCGTATCTCCATGTCATCCATATTGCCTTGCTGCTGTTTCACTGTAAGTCTCGTTAATTAACAGGGTTCGCTTTGTAGATCCAATACCATGCATACCATTGAGCCAACCATACAGCATTCTTGCTTTGAGATCCGTATCCTATTGCTGCCAGAGGTACCATCATTCAACGTATTCAAGCTACAGTAAATGTAATGTAAGATAACATGTAAAACCAACCCACACGCTTTTGTTGTCAGCATACCCAAAAGAGGCAATGCAAAGACGTCTTGAGAACTCTCATTGTGGACAACTCGGTAAGGAAGGCACACGACGCCGTGAACCATGGTGACCACAAGGAATTGCAACCAAATACACCATCCGAAGGCAATACAATAACCAACCTGCAGCGCCAAGGTATGCCACCATATGTACTATACTCTCATTGGATCCTGAAATTGGCATCATAAGAGATATCCACCTTCTCTCTGTAGGCAAGGAAATCAATAGCCGTACTTGGATGGAGGCCGTGTGCACAGCGGATGCCTTTTCAAATTGGCCATGCCATCGCATCTTGAGTCACACTGTTTCCGGGCCAAAATTCCCCAGGAGAGCACAGTACTATACAATGACATCCTCGACATGCTGATTGATCAAAATAATCGCCCAACCAGAGCCTGACCTAATATTTCTTTCGTAAGCACACTTGAAGGGACAAATTCCATAATGGACACTTTACCTTGTGGCATTCCTCAATAGCATCATTGCCTCAAATAAAGCCGTATCTCCATGTCATCCATATTGTCTTGCTGCTGTTTCACTGTAAGTCTCGTTAATTCACAGGTTTCGCTTTGTAGATCCAATACCATGCATACCATTGAGCCAACCATACAGCATTCTTGCTTTGAGATCCGTATCCTGTTGCTGCCAGAGGTACCATCATCCAACATGTTCAACCTACCATAAACGCAATGTGAGATAACGAGTAAAACCAACCCACACGCTTTTGTTGTCACCATACGCAAAAGAAGCAATGTAAAGACGTCTTGAGAACTCTCATTGTGGACGACTCGGTAAGGAAGGCACACGACGCCGTGAACCATGGTGATCACAAGGAATTGCAACCAAATACACCATCCGAAGGCAATACAATAATCAACCTGCAGCGTCAAGGTATGTCACCATATGTACCATACTCTCATTGGATCCTGAAATTGGCATCATAAGAGATATCCACCTTCTCTCTGTAGGCAAGGAAATCAATAGCCGTACTTGGATGGAGGCCGTGTGCACAGCGGATGCCTTTTCAAATTGGCCTTGCCATCGCATCTTGAGTCACACTGTTTCCGGGCCAAAATTCCCCAGGAGAGCACAGTACTATACAATGACATCCTTGACGTGCAGCCTTGATAATAATAGTATCGCCGAAAGAGGCTCTGCCACTGTATGGCGTTTGGTAAGTCCACTTGAATCACACCAATCCCACAATGAACCTCTTACCTTGTGGTATTTCTCAATAGCTTCTTTGCCTCAAATAGAAACTGTATATCCATGCCATCCAGTAGGTGCTGCTGCTGTTTCATTGCAAGGCTCGTTAATTAACATGTTTTGCTTTGTAGATCCAATACCACGCATACCATTGAGCCAACCATACAGCATTCTTGCTTTGAGATCCGTATCCTGTTGCTGCCAGAGGTACCATAATCCAACGTGTCCAAGCTACAGTAAGTGAAGTGTAAGGTAACAATAACATTCGCTTTTCATGTCGACATACCCATAGTAACAATAGGTTGCGACCCTCCCTGACGACAACCATGGAAAGCATACACACGACACACGACGCCCCCTTTGGATCTCGTATAAACGCGAGAATAGTAAACTACACGTGAACTTTAGTATCTCAATGTCCAGCTTGAATGGTAAAGTAATGCAGCGATGGAACGTACATGTTGTATTGCAATGGAAGCATGAGTCATGGGCAGATCGCGCGCGTACTTGCTGTTGAATGTCTGGAACTGGAAAGTGTTGCCATTGACCACATGTTCAACCCAATGGACGCTGTACATTGTAAGAAATGCCAGCAATTAACGCGTTGTAGTTTGTAAATGGAGACACGCTTACCTTTTTTGTGAAGTGGAAGTGAAGAAGAGTGGCCTCTTTGTTCCTCCTGTTCTCTCCAATTCTTGCACTCCATGCCACCCCGCTTGCTACAGCTATTACTGTTTATACGTACCCTCAACAATATCCTATACTCTTAGCTCCATAAGAATGAGCACTGCTCAAGACTTCAATTGAGAACAGCCCTCGTAATTAAGCTATTAGGTCTGTGCGCATCACATCGACCGATTAGTTATGCAGCTCCACTCCTGAACCAACTTGTGTAACCTACTGTGCAACCCCCTACCAAATATATATGATATCTCGCTTTCCACCTTTCACGTTTGCAGTTCCCCTTTCAATGCAGAAAACAACCAAGTGATCCACCCCTTGCACATCTAAGCTGATCGTACGATACTCAAAGTATCATGTTGGATCCAATTTTCATTTAATAAAAAGTCGAAGAACACGTAGAAACGGTATTGTGGATGTTTATCAAGTAGATACAAGGTACATAAGGGAAAATATATCCAAATTGAATAGGCTATGGGCGAAGCACAGTATATAGTCACCAGGGATAATTGCGTCATCCTTTTCTTGATTGCTGTCGCCATGATCACCTTTCATCCATGGTCGCAAAGTAGGTGCTGTACGCTTTGGCTCCAGTATCCCAATATCATCCATTGCTGTGAAACACCTCCTTTCGTCAAAGATATAAGCCCTTTTCTCAATTCCATCTAATCCATCATCATCCTCAGCCGTATTCACGTGACACGATCCATCGTTCCTGCTGATGACGCGCCAAGTAACCAAAGCAACATTCCAGGACTTCTCATCACTGCACTTGATCGCATCCTTCCATCCATGACCATTGCAAACTAATATCGCTGCTGATGTGCTCCCTTTCCCATAGATCCTTGGTCCCTCTCTTCTTGAGTCACTTTCCATCGCAGCTCAACCAGTTGAAGACTGCTTGTATTGTGGCGTAGTTGATGGCTGATAGTGCGTCATTCAAACTAGACATCACGTTGTAAATGGGCCAAGCGAACCAAACCTGTCAATGAATCCACTTCCTTCCATCACATGTACCAAAGCATTTCATCATTCAGATCCATATCCATTGTAATTCGTATGTATTGAAGCAAGTTGCTACATGTAAATAAAGCTGTTTCTATATGATGGCTATCTGCTGTTCACGTGAAAAGGCTGCAAGACGCGTTGCTGCAAGTGAAGAACGCTGTGGGATACGATGGAGTAAAGAGCTTGTTAATAGCAACTGGTGCATCGAATGCTGTTACATTGGATTGTGGCAGGGAAGCGCGTCAGAGCGTGTGTTGTAGAAGAGTGACAAGAAGGCTGTGTACACGCCATGGAGTTGCCATTCATTCAATGTCTTTCGGATCAAGGCAGTTGTTGGAGCGACATGGGTAGGTTGAAGCAGAACAATAGTTCGCATGATGGTAGTTGTACTTGAATGGGGTAACAGTTGAGAATGGGAGGAAGAGACATGAGGCTGGGAGTGGAAGACCTGGAAATTAAGTAGATCTTTTTTCAAGTTGAATGATACTTCTTTGTTTGAGCGTTGTTCAATCAAAGCCCCTCAGATCAAGGAAGTTGAAGGATGGAGATGATGGGCTGGAACAGGACAATTGTCCACATGCATTGGATTGGGTAACAAAGGTGATTGGGAGGAATGGGCTATTAGCCGGCAGTTTACAAATAACTTACCAATTTGATTCTTCTGATATTGGATGATGTTTCTGTGTTTGAGCGTTTTTCAGTCAAATATCATCGGATCAAGAAAGTTGAATGATGGGCATGCTGGGCTGGAGCAGGACAATCGTTCGTATGCATTGGATTGGGCAACAATGGAGAATGGGAGGACTAGGTTATTAGCTGGCATTTTGAACCATTCCTAAATAGTGTACAAGAATCATGCATCGACTGTGCTGAATGACTCAAGTTACACAAACACGCCCCTCGGCATCTTTTGCTCTATTAGAGCTTCTCCAATGGTTGGGAGCTATGTTTTGTGTAACTACCCTCAGAGTTTTAATAGGATCACCATAGCTTTGCCTGATTCCACAATGGTTGGACCTAAACATAGTTTTTTGTACACCATGTTAGCTCTTTTCGCCCTTTATCACTCTCTTTTATTATGTCTACTCGTCGTATACTTGGGTAGCTCTTTGATGATGATTATGATGATGAACTTGAATGCATAGAATGTATTCATCGTACGATGGACTTGTCCAATTCGGCATTTTTTTATGGTTAAAGAAGATGACGTAACCCTAGGAATGCTTTGATATGGCTGACGAAGATAACGAGCTTTGATATAGTTATTGAAGACAACGTAATGGTACGGAAGCGTTAATATGGTTAAAGAAGATAGCATAAAAGATGTGATAAAAGCGATTTGTGCTGTCAAAGATAATTTACACGGCTTAGACGGCGCCGTGTATTATACACGGTCGGGCTGCAATTTTGACTCCGGGTGCTAAATTGACTCTCCTTTTGGCTCCACCATTGGGAGATTAAACCGTGTAAAATCGGAGTCAATTTGACACTTAGCTCCACCATTGGAGATGCTCTTATAGTCATACTACTTGACAATGAACAACGACCTCTTTTCATATAACATCACGCTTACAGCTAATGGATGGTGTCGAGAGCACTATAAGCAAGGTGATGATGAACTGAGTAAAATGACACGTAGCAGTGGTTACACACATACCCTTGACAGGTTGCTGCATAAATGGGATGACGTTGATTGTTTTTGGGCATTGTTGGCTGTTTATGCACGAGCATCCAACGATGAAGAAGGTAACCCATTATGACCATGAGAATGATGGTGAATCTATAAAAGGATACCACCTTGTACGGTGGGTAGGGGGGATCACAGGATGGTGGTTGTACAAGAGGTGTCGAGATGCATTGATGTGCCAATCCCGCCCAGAGTAAAAACATGGATAGCTTGATTACGCGAACTATGTTTAGTTGATATCTCGAATAGTGGTTATCCATATCTATCAACGTGTATAAGCTATTGTTGAGGTACACAATCACAGCCGTAACTGTAACAGGCGGAGTGGGTTGGGATGGAAACGCGTTCACAAATTAAGAAGACAAAGAGCCCCTTCTTCTCCACTCCCGCTTCACAAAGCAAGGTAAGCTTGTCACCATTTACAAACTACAACACATTAACAGCTGGAATGCTTTCCATTGTACAGCGTCAATTGGGTGTACCGGTGGTCAATGGCGATACTTTCCAGTTGCAGACATTCAACAACAAGGACGTGCGCAATCAACCCATGACTCAACCTTCCATGGCAACAGGACAAGTACGTTCAATCGCTGCATTGCTTTATTATCCAAGTTGGACATTGGGGTACTAAAGTTCGCGTGTAGGTTGCTGTTTTCTAGTTTGTACAAGATCCAAAGGGGTATCGTGTTATTCGTTACATGACTCGCGCCAGGAATACCGTTTGGGTATGTTGGCAGGAAAGGCAAGGCTGTTCTTGTTATCTCACATTGCGTTTATGGCAGCTCGAACATGTTGGATGATGATGATACCTGTGGTAGTAACAAGTTCATTGGATTCAAAAATAACGCTGGAGGCTGGTCGTTGTTGTTCATTGGTACGCATAGTGACATTGGATCTACAAAGCAAGACCTGATAATTAACGAGCCTTACAATGAAACAGCAGCAGCACAATATGGATGGGATGAACGAGAAGGCGGTTGTTTGAGGAAAGGATGCTATTGAGAAGCACATCAAGGTAAACTGCTCATTTCAGGATATGTCGCCTTCAAGTGAACTTACGGAAGGAACAGAGTGGCAGGCTCTCGCTCGGCTATGTTATATATCAACAACACGTCTAGGATGCCATTGTGCTGTACTGTCTTGGGGAGACGACCATGTCGTCACAGTGGAAATCGGTGCCATCTCAATCTAAATATGCATCCTTTGTTCGTATGGCGTACGACCAAGTATAGGCTTCATCATCTCCAGGCTTTTTGGTCTCCTTGTTATTGTCGCCGAGTGCTATTGCTTTGAAAAAAACGACTATCATCAATCTGCAATCTTTGAGACATGAGCATATTCCATCATCATCTTATGGCTGCGGTTGTCGAGTATCGTTTTAATGCTCTGGAAATCAGCTATCTACAAGTCGCCTCATTTCGTTGTGGATCATCCCAGCAACGTTTGTCATGGGTGCCGCCATGTGTATATCATTTCTCAAGTGCCTATGCGAATGCCTTGGACGTTTTTTCAACAAGTCAACAATGGTGGTGCGAGTGCTATTCCGTCAAGATGTGGTTTATTGGTGATGCGTGATGTGCCTCTGACGCCGATCCGGAAGGGCGTATACCTCTACTGTTTTATTGGATGAGGATGGGACATTATGATGATGGGTATCTGCTATCCAATAACCGGAAATCAAGAGGGGACATTGATGATGTTGAGAGGAGATGTTTTCATTATGCTTTGGGCCGAGTTGCTGCTTTCGATGTCGCCCGTTCGCTCATGACCATGTACTCCAAATTCACCTCGCATGCCTTTCAAGTGTCCAAAAGGTCCTTAACTTAGAACACTACAATTACAATGCCTCTCGCAGTCAAGCACTCACAAAGTGTATCTCGTCAATGGAGTACTCTTATGCCAATGATCAATGAACAAGGATAATAAAAGAGTGTTTGAGCGTAAAAGCGATATGCTATTCATTCATGTAATGTCCAAAGCAAAAACATAATGTATTCAATAAGCTGAGGATACAAGTGAAGGCAACAAGTGAAAAAAAAATTTGCTCCGTAGAGCTATCCATCTCAGAGAGTTAGTGTCATCCTTGTGCAGGGGCCATGCTAATCTTCTCTGTATCGTTCCAATTTTAAGAAGTGACAGAGGTCCTGACGGACGTGTCAATTACCCCCAGAATCGATCGCCTTTTAAATTGGTTTTTGCCATCCTTAAACATCAACTTGTGGGTCTCATCCATCCTATAATAGCACGCCTTTTCCAGCATCTCCAGCCTCTATTTCACTGTTTTTTCTCTTGTTTTGAACCTAGAGAGGTGCAACAACTATGTAGCGATATCCCTGTTCGGTCATGTCGGCAATGGGTGTAAAGGAATGGTGCATTCAGCCAAATGGACTCTATGGAAACGAGTCGGCAGGGGTCCAATCTACCTTTCTTTTCCTTGGAGATTCAAGCAATGGAGGCAGGGCTAGTCCAGCAGTGAGTTAGTACAAGTAGGCAGCTTCGTTGAGCAGTACTTGAGCATAGTAGATGGAAGATGACAAATATCAAGTATAGGGTGGTGTTGATTGTCTTTGGTTGCCATGGATACAACAAGTAGCCTTTGGTGGTTGAGCATACTTTTGAGATGTTTAGGAATGCCTAATTCAATAAACAATGAAGATGAACCTGTGTGATTATCCTTTTCGTGTCATTGCTCTTTCTTTGTGGTAGCTTGGGTTCATGCTACAATAAGTGCAGCTAATACTACTATCTCAGCTATCAACGTTGTAAGTCAATAGCAGGGAAAGTACTTAATGTACACCAGTAGATGACGTTCCACATGCTATCAAGCAGAGCACATGGTGTTTAGATCTTGTAAACTTGGAGTAGTTGTCAGCTTGGCAGGAAAGTAAAATGATCAAGAATAGAGCGGGCATTACATAATCCATTGTTTGTTAATGCCACATGATGATTGATATTGACGGCAATGAGCACTTTTCAATTGTTACACATGATTGTATGGTGCATGCAGTATTGATTTTTGAAATGAGTTGTATTGAGATGGGGGATAAAACAATCGGTATTCTCTTCTGCCGATCAAACTATTTACAAAAGAAGAAGGGAGAGGTATGGGTGAACTTCATTGGGATATGTCGACAAGATTGTGAAAGAACAGTGGTTGAGTTGTTGCATATGTATAATATATGTCAAATGGGGTTGTTTGTATGTAGGGAATCATTTTTTGGACCATGCACCAACGATTCGGGACAGAAAGCTAGGCCTGGCAGGAACGCTGTATTGGTGATCCGTGGGAATGTTAGGTCGTTCATCGACACTCTTGCGTGATAAACCTTCAACGCTCTTCTTCGCAAGTTGCGATAAGCTGTCAAGACTAGGTCTGAGATCAAGGGATTTGCGAGACACATCCAATGAGCCACGGCCGTAATGGTAAGTTGCAACATCCATCGATTTACGACCACCAAATGCACTCCACCAAGCCTTTTTCATTTCTCGTTCCTGGAAACCTCGTAATGCTTCAGCCTCAGGGCCATCATCCAATGCTACTGAAGGACGTGGTGTTGGTTCACCATCAATGCCATTGCTAGGATTGTTCGCTGCCATTGCATTCATCAAAGCTGTGGTACGTAAATGTCCACCGTCCGAACTACAGCGTTTCAACGATGTGGATGAAGCTCGTCGAGTAGGGCCATTTCCATTGAGAGTGGTGGATGATGTTGTATTGCCCTCTTCACTGCTGCTGCTATTGCTGCTTGTTGTTGTTGTTGTCGTTGTTGTTGCTGCTGCTGCCAAACCAAACGCTCGACGTTCGAGAGACAACAGGTAATTGTCATCGTCATATTGATTGACTACACCATAACCATACCAATCTGGACGCTTATTGACATCATCATCGGTGGTGGTGCGGCGAGAGGAAGGCAAGGTTGAGATTGGAGGAACGTGTAGTGGAGCTTTACCCTCGAAGACAGATGGTAGTGAAGGGCGTCTAAAACGTTCAGCCTTTTCGCTTTGTGACATGGTTGCTACGTCCATTGATCTTCTTCCCTCGTGTTCATGGTGATGTTGCCTCCGTTTTTGTTGTTGTAATGCACCAAATGTTTCCAAAAGCCGTACAATTTCCACGTGGTGTTTGGCTGCTGCAATATCCAATGGGCTTGATCCATACTTGTCTTTAACATTCACCATGGCACCGTTACGTAAAAGAAGATCGACTATCTTGGCACATCCATTGGCACACGCCACATGCAAAGCTGTCGATCCAATAGCTCCCGCCACAGCTTGAGATTTATCTGCACTATGCTTCTTGGACCAACTATAAAAGCATATTCATAAGCATCATATTACCTATCTAAACAACCCCTGACTCCGCATGCTTTCTCCCCCTCCCTTTAAACACACACACGCACACACACACACACACACACACTTACCGCTGGGCATTTACTTCTGCTCCTCGATCGATAAGGTATTGGACAACTGCGATATTATTGTCACTGATACAGGCCAGCTGCAAAGGCATGAATCCATTCACAACAGCGTCAATAGGTGCACCATGGTCCAAGGCAAACTTGACTAGACCTGATGAAGGGAAGAGAGTTGCATAGAAGGAGGTTAAACCATCTGCAACAAATGAAACAAATGTAACCCAGGAACGAGTCATTACCGACGTTGCCAGTAGTGGCAGCCCAATGGAGACCCAGCAAGTAATCCTTATCCTTCGACTTGTCTTTCTCGTGCATCGACAATGGGGGTTGAGTGAGTGGCGGAGAGCGGCAGCAAACAAAGGAAAAAGAAAAAAGGTTATTCCTTCATATCCAACGTGCTCTACATGAGAGACACACAGAGTCTGCGGAGTTGATCATGCAAAGGGCACACACACACACACTCACTCACATACGCACATATACACACACACATGCCTTGCCAAGACAAAATGCCTTTCATCCTATTACCCAATGCATCCTTCTCGACCTAATTTTACATTGCTTCCTTTTTAAAGAATGACATTACGTGCGACAATAAAGAGTTGAGTATAAAAAGTTATGCAATCATGATATGAGATTTATTTACGACGTATGATAGAATGATGACATGATGAATGATGATAATGTATGCAAATGGGATATCAATAATAAGTAATGAGTAAGAATGATGATAATGCTAGTATGGTCTTGATGCAGCGAAAAAGTGTTGTTTAAGCACCAGTATTGGTAACATCGTAGCTTTGGCCATAGTAAGCACGACCACCCATGGGATCAACAAAGGAGCCAACGTAATCAGGACGTTGATTGTAACGCATAGGATCGTAAAGATACTTTTGGTGGTATGCAGGAACAGTGGATGGGGCTTGTTCGTTCACAGAGGAAGCTCTTGAAGAAGACTTTGAGGATTTCCTGGAAGACTTGGCAGATTGGATAAACTTGGGAACGTGGAATGTGAAAGCCATTGTGATATGATTTGGATATGTAAAAGAAGTATTTGTGATGTGATGTGTTGTGAAGGACAAGAAGTCGATTAACAATGGTGGTATTATATATGTTTTGATCTCGTAAACGGTTATCCGATTTGTCGGCGGTTTCCAAAACCGGGAAGGCATATGCCAACCGGAGCTGACGACATGACAAATTTCGGAGTTTTTTCGCCTAGACGTTAATCCGAGCGCACGCTCACGCAACAAGGTACAGCCATCTCATTGTCGCGACTCTCGGATCATCACCTTATCTCAGCAATACATCATTTTTACCTCCCTCCCCCCTTTTTTGCACTTGTGCACGTTTGTCAATCATGACGACATGTGCTACTGCTCTTTCCAACATGATCTGATTATTAGGTAACAAATGTTGTGTGATCATTTCATGAGCACATCAGAGCATAGTCGTAGCCATCATGCCATTATTAACATCATCATTCATGATGCATATGATAATTGTCGGCCCTTCGGAAATGTCCCGACAGCTGATGTGCAAATTTGAAACAGATCACGCCTTAACATTTGTGTGAGATGCTGCATAGCAAAAAAAGTTTTTGAATCAAATCAAGTAAACTAAAACCAACACATTCATCATAGAGGTAGTTTGAAAAAGAGTATGCTAGAACGTTTATGTAATGTAGTAGGATTGAAAAAGATATAACATGATTGCAGATGCATTGTTGATAATATTAATAGTATTGGGTACTAGGATTGTAGAGAGGAGGGGAGGGATATGCAAGACGAAAGGGGTGATATATATGAATGATGGATGTTTAAGCACCAGTGTTGGTAACATCGATGCCTTGAGAATAACCGCCTTTTGAACCTGTGCCCATAGGATCGACAAAGGAACCAATGTAATCGGCACGCTTGTTATGACGCATGGGGTCGTAGAGATACTTTTGTTCAGGTGTCACGGGAGTGGAGGCACCTTCACGAATAGATGGTGTACGAGACGTGGGACGCGAGTTGCAAGGAGATGGCTCACTGGATTCAGGTGGTGTTGATTCACCATCCTTGACGTTCTTGGTAAGAAACTTTGGGAAGCGTAGAGTAAAGCCCATGGTAATGTGATAAAGAAGATTGTATGCTGTGGTAATTGAAAATAGAATGCGGCAAACAACTTCTTGGAACAAGCCTTTTTATAATGGTGGGCCTGTCACCCTAATCGGGTATCCGGAAGACCGTTGTCGCATGGACCGGCTATGGTGTTAGCCGTAAAAGACATTTTTGGAAATGCGGAGTTAATCAGTGTCATATGCATCACCCTAATCCAAGTACGCGGGTGGAGATCCGACATTTGCCGTGCCGCTCGCCTAAAATATTGCCATCATGTACACATACAATGTACACATTGCATCATTGTGATCTTTGTAGATGGACATATCCACAACGATGTAAGACCCTAAAATTCCAATGCCAAGTCTACCTTTAAACTATACGTATTGATGAATCCCAATGTCGACTCATGAAGCGATAAGAAACACTTGCGGTCTTAAAAATAGGATGTCTTTAATAAAGCGTGCAAAGGGCAGATCAGCAAATGGCACATGATAATCTGATTTGGCGAGACACCATGGTTGCGGCATATGTACGAATCCGATGTCAGCGACTCGACACTGATCCACTCATTTCATCCCGGCAAAGGGTGTATCCACAACCTGCCCCATTGTGTTCATTGTATTCAATGCCTATCTCGTATCTATTTTAGCGGTCTTTATAAGATAAAGTGATAATCATCCTCCTTGATGCCATGATTTTTACTCCTCTTTTCCAATTCGTTGTCGTACTTCGTGGTTGACTAATGATGTCGTTACACCACCCAAGTATTTGTCATTCGAATCCTATTGAAAGCTTATTCATGGATCATTGCAGTGTAACACGTGAATGCATTGATTCATCATTGATACCTACTTTACCTTGGCCAAGATGATGGCCTTTGTTGAAATGTTAGGCGGCGAAGGGGTTGACTTAATATACCCCGGACGTCGGAATATGACCATTGGCTCGTCATGCAGGTAGATGCCGTGACTGGGGATCTCTCTAGATTAGGCATCCACAAGCATTGTGGTTGCCGAAAAAAAGATTTTCTTTCACCTCTTCCAAAGCAGTAAACGTATCATGTCTACTTCTTGCAAAACAGTGCTTGCTTCCCGTGTATCTGCCTCGTTCAGGTAAAGCATCCGAATCACCTATTCCAGCCTATTAGTGTTTGTGTGTGGGTCGAAGAAGGATGTGTCAAACCAAACCATACGTTCTTTGTTCTTTCAGAGATCAAATCCACAAGGATATCCAAGAGCGTCAGATTTGCCCCAAACTCGTTGGCTTCCTTGCCAACGAAGATCCTGCAGCTAAAAAGTACGCTGAATGGACCGCCAAGACATGTGCCGAAACTGGTGTCGCGTTTGAGCTGCGTAAAGTCGACAAGCAGGACTTGGAAGAAAAGATCACCGAAGCCAACGAAGACAAGGACGTTAACGGTATCATGGTCTATTATCCCGTTTTTGGTGGAAAGCAGGTATACTATTGCATGGGCGTTTATCATCATGTTGCGTGAATAGCTGATAGAGCGTGTGTTTAGGATGCGTATCTTCAAAACTGTGTTAGCGAGCTCAAGGATGTAGAAGGTCTTTGCCACAAGTTTGTGCACAACGTATACCACAATGTCCGTTATATGGATGAGGAGGAAACCATGAAGTGTATCATCCCATGCACTCCCCTTGCTGTTGTCAAGGTAACGTTGCAACAGCGGCATTTGTAATACAATAATAATCTGACAGCATCAATGTGTACTTGTAGATCCTCGAATACATTGGCGTATACAACTCTGTTTTACCCTACGGCAATCGTTTGTATGGTCGTACCATTACAGTCATCAATCGTAGTGAGATTGTGGGTCGTCCTCTTGCTGCCATGCTTTCCAATGATGGTGCCAAGGTGTACTCTGTGGACGTGAATGGCATCCAATTGTTTACTCGTGGCTCTGGTATCAAGCTGAAGGCTCACAAGGTTGAAGACATTGATGAGAAATTGGAAGATGTTGTTCCAAAGTCTGATGTTGTTATTACTGGTGTGCCCACTCCCAAGTACAAGTTGCCTACTTCTTTGTTGAAGGATGGCGTGGTTGCTATTAACTTTTCATCATGCGCCAACTTTGAGGATGATGTCAAATCACGTGCATCCATTTTTGTGCCATCGGTTGGCAAGGTTACCGTTGCTATGCTAGAACGAAATTTATTGCGACTCCATGACTATCAGCACAACCTTCGTGAAAAGGAATCCTCTTAGTTATCACTTTATAGACGTTACACTTTTTAAAAGAACACCTTTGCATCCCACTCGCATCTAGCTTTTGCTCCATATCATCCTGATCTCTTAGAAATCAATACAGATTACCTTTGTCCTTGTAAATGTATAGAGTGATGTTGTGGCGTTGGTATGATACGCCGACGTGAATAGCATGATTAGCGCGTAGTATTGGATACAGACGCGCTTGGAATTTCCGTTTCTATCTTGTACCCCCCTTTCCCTTTTATTCAACATGCCTCGCGAAATTATCACTTTACAAGCCGGTCAATGTGGAAATCAGAGTAAGGAATACTAGCTATACAATGTGCTGGTGCTTGTGGATTAAAGGGCTCCTTGTAGTTGGTAGTGAATTCTGGAAGCAGATCTGTACTGAGCATGGCATTAGCAGCGATGGCACATTGGAGGACTTTGCTACCGAAGGTGGTGATCGGAAAGACGTCTTCTTTTATCAGGTAAGGAATGCGTATACATTGAGTGTTTTGATACTGACGACGAGTGTAGGCTGACGACGAGCACTATATCCCTCGTGCTATCCTGCTAGACCTTGAGCCACGAGTAAGGAATGGGTGGGACGTGCGTTACGCACATGCATATTCAACGTACTTTGACAGGTTATCAACAACATCCGTGATTCTCCATTTGCCAATCTATACAACCCTGAGAACATTTTGGTATCCAACGAAGGCGGTGGTGCAGGCAACATTTGGGCCTATGGTTACTCTCAAGGAGAAAAGGTCTATGAAGACATCATCGATATGGTGGATCGTGAAGCGGATGGGAGTGATTCATTAGAGGTAAGCGCATGTGATAAAGATGGGGAAAGAGGATGCATAGCTGATGATCCAATGTAATAGGGTTTTATGCTTCTTCATTCGATCGCTGGAGGCACAGGAAGTGGATTGGGCTCTTTTCTTCTCGAACGACTCAATGATCGCTATCCCAAAAAGTTGATCCAAACCTACTCGGTGTTCCCCAACTCTGAAGAAGTGTCGGATATCGTGGTGCAGCCATATAACAGCATGTTGACCTTAAAACGATTGACCTGCAACGCTGATAGTGTGGTATGTTTTGGATGATTTTGGGTGGATAGGAAATAACCATGGATGTTACAGGTGGTTCTGGATAACGCAGCGTTAGCACGCATTGCCACGGATCGATTGCATACAGCTACTCCCAACTTTGAGCAGACAAATCAGCTGGTAAGCATTCATCTTTAATACGAGAGGCAGCAATTCATGAATGGTGTATAGGTGTCTACTGTCATGTCAGCAAGCACTACAACACTTCGCTATCCAGGATACATGAATAATGACCTTGTCGGCATTGTCTCCTCGCTTATACCAACACCACGATGCCATTTCTTGACCACTGCATATACTCCCTTCTCAAGCGAACAAGTAGAAAAGGTGGGCTATCATTATGGATGGAGTTGAGATAAGAGATGTGTATCGTTGACATTGTCATGTAGGCCAAAATTATCAGGAAAACAACAGTATTGGATGTCATGCGACGATTACTACAACCTAAAAATCGAATGGTGTCAACAATGCCTTCACGACGCAGTTGCTATATTTCGGTGCTCGATATTATACAAGGAGAAGTGGACCCAACAGATGTAAGTCATAGGTATATCAAAGGATCAAAGGATAAGAAAATTGATGCAACGTGATTAGGTGCACAAATCATTGTTGCGTATTCGAGAGAGGCGATTAGCACAATTCATTCCATGGGGCCCTGCAAGTATTCAAGTAGCACTGTCAAAGAAATCACCTTACGTTCAAACTCCACATCGTGTCAGCGGCCTAATGCTTGCCAATCATACCAGCATAGCATCGGTAAGTGACGTACTTAGGGATTTGTGTAGAGTAGCTGCTAACTAATGTCATAGCTCTTCAAACGAACGTGTGACCAATACGATCGATTCCGGAAAAGAAATGCATTCTTGGAACAATATCGAAAGCACCCCATGTTTGCCGAAGGTTTAGAAGAGTTTGATGATTCTCGACACGTTGTCCAGGACCTTATTGACGAATATGAAGCATGCGAGACCCCAGACTATCTTAACTATGTAAGTAGTGAATCATCAATGACTACTTTGCAGAATCGTGTTCTAATGTTTTTATTGTAGGGAAACAAGGATAGTATGGAAGAGTAAAATTGGAATAAAGGTTGCATTGTACATGACAAATTGGATTGGATATGTAGATTGATGGGATGTTAATAAATTCTAGATAGGCAAGTGGGGTTGAGAGGGCAGTCGTGTGATTCAAGTGGAATTCCTGAGAGTGCTCTAACCAAGGTGGGGGGTGACGACGGAATTTGTTTTCTTCTCGCCACTGACCACAACGTTTGCCACCACCAACACCACCATACACCACACCACAACGCCATACACATATATACCTCTATAACAACATGCTCCGTTGTCAACGTTTAATTCACCTTCGCCAACCATTGACACGACACAACAGCACACATGCGAAATCCCAGCAACTTCTTCAACCGGTTGCCGCTGACATGATTGGGACGCCTGATCCAGTCACCAACTTACGACCTGTACGATACTACGTTCCACCAGACGAAACACAAGAGGTATATAGCATTCAAGGATCCATGTTGTCATGTATGGTCATATTGACGATATGGATAGGAGAAAGAATGGCGGTTACAACAGCAACGAGTCGACGAATACAATCAAAGCTTTTGGAGGAAGAACAATACCATGTTTACTGAAGCAAAAGCAGAGTATGAAGAGAAATGTAAGGATTATCTTTTATCAAGCTATAGGGGATGGGGGAATGGTATGGTAGATATTGACGGATCGAATTTGTAGTACGACAAAACGGAGAACAAGTGACAGCAGAAGCCATGTCAGTGTTTTACAAGGACTTTTTGAACAAGGCATACGAACGACAAATGGAATACAATCGCACGTGGTGGAAGTTGAACATTGGGTTACTTTATCCTGGATTCAAGGCATCATGGCGATGGATCACCAAATCGCGTAGTCAACCGCGTTCCTCCATACAAAAAGAGACAAACTTTTGGGCAAAGAGCTTTGAATCATGATTAAAAGCAGTGCATTTGATTTTCATGGAAAAAGATTGATGTTTTATTGTTGTTGGAGATGGGTTGCTTAAAGGTTGGCCATGCCACTAGAAACCTTTTGAAGGATTTGGTTAACTTTGGTTGCTTCCATGTATTCCTTGACAAGACCACTAATGGCCTTGAATTTCTCGTGTTTGGCATCTTGACAAAGCTGGAATAGCATAGACTCGGATGTAGTAACAGTTGCACCAGCAGAACGCATACGCTATTTATAAACATCCACAATAAGCATCATCATCACGATGAATAAAGCCTTCTTTATCCAACTTACAGCAATGGCAACGTTGATTTCAGAATGATTTTGAGAAGAAACGCCATCTGCGAGTACATGCACGTCATAGTTGTTTTCCAAGAGATCCAGGGCAGTTTGAAGTACGCAAACATGGCTCTATAATCGGCATTAGTAAGGCATATGTCGGACCATAGAAACGCATACATATACCCCCCTCCATCTAACTCACTTCAATGCCAACAAGAATAACTGATTTGGTGTTGCGTTCCTTCAAGGCATTGGCCACTTCAGGGATATACATGCTAAACTTGGTCTTATCCCGATTCACAACAGCATCCGAGACATCAAGTTCTTGAACCGTGGGACCAAAGGCTGTATTACATAACGCACGCGTTCGTTGTTGCTTAGTACCTTTTCGTCTCCATGACAACGTAGAGTGCTGTACGCTCACTCACCTTTTGGGTATTGCTCCGTGACAACAACAGGGATATCCAAGATCTTGCTTGCCTTGATCTATACAATAAATCCATTGGTATACATACATAAACAAGTGTATTCGTTGGTGCCTTGGTTACCATTTTGTTTGCAACGGTAATGACAGAGGGGTACTGCCAAATGACACCCTTGAAACGCTCTTGAATGTCGCAAATGAAGAGGGCGGATGACTGAGGAGCAACCTTTGCAATCTTGGGGATAGTGGACATTGGGGTAAAAAGAGAAAGAGAGATAGCAGCAAGTGTGGGAAATGTGGAGACACACTTTATTTGAGGTGGATGTTCCTTTCTCCGTTACATCGGACAATCATCATGATAATGCATCCATCCACATCATCCACATCCACCACATACAATGAGCCATGTCTTTTTCAAAGAAGTACGATGGCACATCTATAATAATAATGCAACCAAGAGACTATTCTAATTTATCCAGCTATATGACACGTGCAACGTGATCCAAGAGTGTATACCTAGAGCATCGGCTATATTGAACCGGAGCAAATAATAGTTGTCAAGCAACACATTGCATTATTGCTGAAGAGCACGCACGCGGGACCATGGGCATGGTTCTAATGGAAAAAAGAAGGGGCGATGACCCACGAGTCTACACATGATGAGCGGCCGATCATCCCTTACGAGTAAGTTGCAATGATTATCGGTGTTGGTGTGACACATTTGATTTGGCACACAACACAGCAAGGTGAGGGAGAAGACATCGTGCCTTTGACATATGCAAGCTGATGTTGTGTTGCAAGGAATAAGGAATCCGTTTGTTGTGTTTCTAGATAATTCATCCCAGCCATGGCCCCGACACTAAAAAAACCAGACTGCAAAGTCAAACTCTTATGTACTATGCAGCTTGGACCACGTAAAACAAGAAACCCGCCCTTGACAGAAAAAAGTGGCGAGATTTATTGTATTTATATGATACAATTGGTACTCTGAGAAGATGATCACGTCGTGTACCCATTGTGCGTCAATGTTAATTCAAGATAAACAAGCTCATTATCATCATCTCATCGATTGATTTGTATTCTTTAATAAAAGGACAATGGAATCTTATTGAATGTGTCTTTCAAAGACATGAACGTATGTTAATATTATAATGAATCGGAGCCATATGAGTGAGATTGCAAGTCGGACAGGCACTTGATTGTCGATCTTCTCCTTTTGTGGACCTGTTGCTTTTGTCGATCGTACCAAAAATGGGGACACATCCATTAAACTGAAAGGTTACCTTGAGCAAGCAAGCAACTTGATTATATCTTTGCGCACTGTTCGCATTCTCTTTTTTTTCTCTCTTTCTTTCTCTTTTATCCAAAACACCTCTTTTTTCATCACCCTTACCCTTTTTTCCTCCTTCCCCTTTCATTTTGCTTGGGTTGCGTGGTTCTCTTTTTTCTCTTTTTACTATTTACACTCATATTCATACTCGCCAATTCCCTTTCGGCTTTGTACTATTTCCACTCTCTCGTTTTACCAATCTTCGTCAACCTCGCCTTGTTGCCGTAATATATTAATTGTACGATGGTGCCTACGCCAGACGACTATTTGCTCAGCCTGCGTGCAGTGCGTGAGCGATGTTTCAGAGTACAAGAAGCCGGCATTCGCAACCGCCTCCAACATTTTGATGTCGATCCGTCAAAGCTACAGGATGTTGTTCAATTTGTCGTTTCACTAATCAAGCGCGATTACGACGAGCCATCAGCTGTGCCTGTTCACGGTATTTGGCGTCATTTTGATGTCAGCGGCCGTCCTCGTATTCAACACCTTCTTAACTCTTGGTCGAGCCTTGGGTTTGATGCAACTGAAAAGACCAGGCGGGTTCTGGACTTGTTTGTGGTTGCAGTGTTGATGGATACCGATGCGGATCATGTGTGGTCTTATCGCGAGAATGCCACAGGAAGAACTTACAAACGTGCCGAAGGTGTTGCTGTTGCAGTGCTGGAACTTTTCACAGCCGGTGCATTTTCGAGTGACGTGAATCAGCCTCATCGAGTTGACTGTAAGTTGTGTGTTTAGTGATTGGAAAATGGATATCCTTATTGATGATGATGTAGCTGAGGCATTGATCAATCTCTCGTTGGATACTCTCGAACAAGGATTCCAAGTCGACCACGAGCGGAACGTCCTGATTGGTCTTGAAGATCGTTTAGATATCTTGCGAAACCTTGGCAAGGTACTACAGGAGCATGCTGATTATTTCCAAAAGACTGGTCCTGTTCCACGACCAGGGAACCTTATGGGTACGTACACGTAAAAGGATCATGGGGAAAAAAAAGTGGAGGCGTGTGTATTGGGTTAGGTTAGCACTACCAATGGGAAACGGCGCTCTAAAAAAAGTTTTTAGACTACCTTCTTGAGCATTCATCTACCATCAAGACGAAGAAAGGTGCTTTGATTCTCTTGGAAACCCTATGGCCTGTTGTGCAATGCATGGGTGAGCTGTTTGTGGCTGAGCGTCCCAGTGGCAAGGGCGGGATCCCAGGCTATGGTGATGTTTTCCCATGTGGTGCCATCCAATACAATAGCAATGATTCAACCGATCACTATGTGCCGTTCCACTTGATGTCGCAATGGCTTGTCTATTCACTCATTGAGCCTATGGAACGCCTTTTGGGTGCTACCATCGAAGGTACAGAGCTGTTGACGCCATTGGCAAACTTCCGTAATGGTAAGGTTTTTAGATATCATTTCAAATGATGGGAATCAAAGGCTGATTTATGTGTGTGTGTATGTATGTGTAGGTGGTCTTTTGATGGATACTGGTTTTATTTCACTCAAGCCTAAGGAGCATGATCGTGGCATTGAAAGCTATCACAAAAACTCGCTTCTTCCAGGTCAACCCAAGATTGAAGTTGCACCTTTGTTTGAAATGGATGATCCAGTTGTGGTCGAATGGCGTGCCTTGACCACTGCATACTTGGACATTGTGGCGGAACGCGTGCGTGACGCCTTGCGATTGAACCGTAACAAGTTGTCATTGACTAGACTAATGGACGGCGCTACTTGGAGTGTAAGTTGTTTATTACCTTGTGGTCATTTTCAATGAGCTAATCTTATCTTGTTTAGGCCGGCCGTGAGCTTGCAGAGATCTCTCGCCCCAACACTCAGGAACCACCTATCATTGTCAAGGTAAGCGTTGCAATCAGATATCATGGTCATGTGACACAAATTTAACTAAAGACATTGATTAGGGTGCCATCTATTAAGATGCCTTGCGTACCACAACATTACCAACAATGATTACAATCACGTCCTTCCTTTCAGCAATGTTCAACAACGAAATAACTACATATATCAATCAACATCAATCAACCAAACGACCACTTTTATATATATATCTACATGCAGTCTCTTCCCTATCTATATGATGACGAACGACCAGACGAACGAACCAACACTTTTATTGCACAAACCACAACCCACATACGACAATACACCCAAGCACAATGTTATTTCTTTTTCTTGTTCTTTGTCATTGGCGCACCTTTGCTCTCCCATCCTTTCATTTTGTTCCATTCCTTTTATCACCAACCACATTCATTCTCCTTTGACAAAGAACCCATCAAATATATATATTTTATGCTTTGTCTTTTCTGTTGCTTGTTCAACGGAAATTGCAAACCTATATCACACAACAAACATTTACATGATACGATGATTGGACTTTATAACATGAAAAAGAAAATACTACAAAAGAACAAAAAGAGAGAAATCGAATGCACTATAGGGATTGCTTCTCGTGATGCTTGTGTTCCACATAGGTGATGATGTTGCTCATTTCTTTGGGCGTGAGCACCGTCTCTGTACACTTTGCCTTTTCTTTGAGCTGAACACACAAGTTCTCCAAATCGAAATCAGGGCAATAATCCTTAAGCCGTTGATCAATCTCAGTGGCCTTGGGTTGTCCATATTTGTCTTGTTGTAAAGTTTGCACAAGCGGTCCCAGATCGCATGGTTGGTGTGTTGTTGCCTGCTGCTGGTGGTGTTGTGGTTGCTGTGATTGTTGCTGCTGCTGTTGTTGAAGAATGGAAGTTTGTTGTAATATGGATTGCTGGTTAGCGAATAAGCTTGGATCCATCTCATTATTGGTGTAAGGTGCAGGAGCTGTGAGACCAAAGAGATCAAATTCTTCACCGAATAAAGGCGGTAAATCGTTTTGGAAAAGAAAGTTGTCTGAAGATGGCGGTATACGATAATCGGTGAATACGAGATCATTTTTGGTTGTATCAGGAAGGTTGGTTGTTGTTGTTGCTGTTGCTGTGGCGGTGGTGGTGGTTGTTGTGGCGGGAGTAACAGTAGCGGCGGCGGCATGATCGGTGAGATTGCTGTTATCAAGTACATTGATTGATGCATTGGTTGTCATGTCAGCTGAAGACGTAGGGTTGAAAAAGTTCATGTCATGGTTACTGGAAGGGAAAAAGATGTCTTCAATGTTGAAAGATTGGACGCTGGCACCCAAATCTTGTGGGGTTTGTTCTTCGACTTCAGGGCTCGTATCAGATGCAAGGGCAGGTGACTCCCCACTGTTGATGCTGCTGTTACTGCTTCCGGTCATCTTCTCTCCTCCCACACTTAAGCTGCCACAGCTGCTGTTGCTGCTACTATTCCCACTGCTGCGGTATTCTTCTTCATGTGAGATTGTCTTTGGCGGATATTCGAATGTGAATGGTGTTCCTTTGAGTGCGTAGTTCTCCTCTTTCAACTTTTTGATTTGCTCCTTGAGCTTCTCATTCTCTTGAACAAGGGTGCCATGTGCTGCATTCTCTTCTTCGAGCTCGCGAATACGATCTTGTAGCTCTTGTACATGCCTCTCTTTACGCTCTCGGAAGGCTCGTTGTGCTGCTCGATTCTGCTCTTTGCGTTTTTGTTTGGGATCAAGTGGAGCATCCTTTTTTATAGAGACGTATTAGGTTACATGAGTATCCACTGCGCCTCCTTTTCCTATTTATTGCATACCGATGGTTGTGTCTTCTCCAAAGGTTTACGTCCTGCTCGTTTAGGTGCTGACTTGCTGCGGCTCTCAGCATCATCTTTTGATTTGTCATTCATTGGTACTCGCATTTTATTATTAATCCAACTTGAACTCACCTGTTTTATCAAGCCCTCTTTTCTCTCCAGACGAAGCTGATGATAAACCTATCATTCAACATTAGCATGAAGCCCTATCCTTCATAGAATAAAACTTACTTTCATTGGTCGTTCTTGAAGACTTGCGCTTCGTCGTTGTCTTAGGAGTCGATTCTTCGTTGCTGAGACTCAATGGTTCGTCGAGCCGCTGTGATCGATAATTGCTCGCAATGGCTTCATTGAGCAGGTCATGAGCTGTGTCGTCAATGTTCCAATCGTTTGTAGCTGTAGTCATTGTAAGAAACTGCTTTCAAGTAGAGGAAGTGGAAAGGGAAAACTGAAGAAGGCAAAAGAAGAGAGGCCCAATCATGTTGGGGCGGATAGCAGAATTTGAAAAAGCCCAGCACACAGCAAAATGATTGGGAATAGCTAGATGGACGCGTGTCATGTACATTTATGGTCTTTATCTGCTACATGGATTTCAATCATCTATCATAATCGCATCGTCTTCAGTATTGCCCGGCGCCTCCATGTCATGATTCTCTTCGTAATAGTAGTCGTCTTCATTGCTCTCTTCTTGTGATTCGTACCCATATCCTTGGTCTTCTCCGACACTATCCGGGGTATATCAGAAAAAAACGGGCCGATAAAACCTCCTTCTTTTCACTTACCTGTTCATCAATTCTAATGTCACAGAGCTCAAGAATGCTGGTATGTTGTGTTGCTCATGTACAAAAGTGTCGTACGTCCCCTGTAGTCGTTGCATGTACTCATCTTTCATGCTGCCAACAATCCGAAAGTTAACCTCGTCATTTGCTCCGGACTTGAATAGAAATACGAGCTCTGATTCATGCACAGACGTTGAACACACTCGAACCGTGCCATCTGATCGGAAATCCATGCTGTATCCAAGCAAACTTTGAATCACATGATCAATCTCTTCAAACTTGGTCGCAAACACCTATCATGTTTCAAACATTAATTCATCCACCATCATTTATCCTCATCCTCACTACTCATTTACCTGTTGTAAACGAAGAATACGCTTTTCTTTGCTTGCTATCTTTGCTGATAATGCCTTTGCCTCAGTCTGCAAATTCTCAATGGTGCTCTTTGGGACCGTAATACGTTGCTCGGCTGCCTCCTCGTTGTCACCGCTTAATGGCTGTTGTTGTTGTTGGCCATTGTCTTTCTCAAAGAGCTCCTTCAAGAGTTGACGATTCTCAAGTCGTAGATTTTCAAGCTGCTCTTGGCGTACATGTTGCTCCATAGAAGCTGGATTAGACTTGAGTTCCAAAATGCGACCGTTAAAGATGGATGCTTTGGCTTCGGCAAGCTGCGCTCGAGTCGATGATAATTCTTGTTGGTGTTCTTTGAGTAGTGTTTCAAGCTCGGCCAATCGCTGAGTCAATGGGAAATCGTTACTATCAGAGGTAGATGCATTGGCTTCCTCAACTTTGGATATAACCTATAATCATCCATGAGTATCATTCCAAACTTCCATCCTATGCCTTCGAATTTACCGTCAGCTGATGCTCCAAAAGATCACGATGTATCTCCAACATTTTCTTATCCTTGGATAATGACTCATTCTCCAGCATATCTCGTTTCCTTGCTTGTTCGGATTCGGCAAGCTTGATTTTGAGATCCTCCAACTAAAATCAATGTGGGTTAAACAACTACAAAACTACGTCGCCTCATACACTCTTACTTACCATCTTTGTTTGCTCCTCTTCCCGTGCATTCCTTTCCTCGAGTTCCCGCTCGAGTTTCTCAGCCCGTATCTCGGCTTCCCGCATAGCAGCTCTGCCAGTGGATAGCTTGAACACAATTTCCTGGGGGCTGCTGTATTTATCGATGCTCTCAGATTCTAAGTATTTTGTCCTAAAAAAGGCTTATTCAGTATACCTTGATCAACAACAAGAAGTGTAACACAACTTACCATGCTGCAGCCTGTGCTTTCAGTTGATCATTCTCTACTTTGAGCTCCACATTTTGTTGTCGTATCCGCTCAGCCTCTTTCAATTCACGGTCGATTCGATGTTGTTCCTCGTCGAGCTTTGCCAAATCAGGGTATCTTTGTTTGTATTGATCAAGTGCATTTGACATGTCGATGTTCTTCTTTTCAAGCTGCTCAATGACCTTGGCTTGTTCTATAAACAAGATTCATTTAGCATACTGGGAAGAAGTCTATGCTTTCATTCATACACTCACGTTTGCATTGATCATCCAACTCAGCCATAAATTGTGCATCGAATTCTTTGTCATCCATTGGTTGATCTTCAGCAAAGAGCGCTTCAAGGTGTTGTTTGTATTCCTTGTTTGATTGTTCATGATGCTCATTCTATTTCTATTCATCAGCTCATTGTCTCCCTGGTGAACAATCATCACTTACGATCTGCTTCAAGCAATCAAGTTCAGTTTGCAGCCTCTGCATTTCATATTGCATTTGATCCTCCACTTGTGTCAATCGATCTCGAGTCGCTTCATATTGTCGTTGGGTGTTGATGAGCTGGTCATTCAATTGGCCATTTTCATCCCGTAAATCTTGAATGGTGCGTCGCAACTTGTCCTATAAAGATCAAATGTCAATCATCAATGCATATGCCCCCATTCGACGGGATATTTACTGCTATAGACGCGTGCTCCTCCTTGATAAGTTGTAGCTTTGATGCTGCATCATTGTATTGATTCATATGGTATACTGCACGTTCCTTGGCTTCCTGTAAGCATTCAGTATTAGATACTATCAAGGTACGTAGCGTGTGCGTGTGTGTGTATGCTTTACCGTATTCTGTTTAATAAGCGCTTCCAGTTGTAGACTGAGATCTTGTCGTTCCAGCTTGAAGGAAGCTTTCAATTTGTCACGTTCGAGATCGCCTGCCTTTATCTCTTTGCGTAGCTTCTCGATCGCCTCAGCTATTCGTTTGGACTTGTCTGTTGCAAAAGGTCAATGACACGCTCGACGTACATGGTACGTGTCAAGTACTTGCCATCCTCCACCAAATGGTCCATGGCCTTGTTGGGTGACCTGGAGACGTTTCGGTAGACAAGCTCTCTAGTGATGCGTGGTCGGTCGTCGTTGGACATTGGG
This sequence comes from Lichtheimia ornata, assembly GCF_029851405.1. Lineage (NCBI taxonomy): Eukaryota > Fungi > Mucoromycota > Mucoromycetes > Mucorales > Lichtheimiaceae > Lichtheimia > Lichtheimia ornata. The sequence continues at coordinate 138,032 of NW_026695360.1, forward strand.
GAATGGAAAAGATCAAGGAAGCACGACAAAGAACAGCGGGCTGGGAATCCACAAGCCAATCGATTCATATTACAACCCCCCTCTAAATCCACTACTAGATACACCATTATTCTCGCGCTGTCATTACAATGGGATATTGTTGGATAATTAAACTTGAATATTGGACGTATCTATTCATAATCTGGAAAAGAGCATTTGCACGTACTACAAAAGGTGGTATCCAAGGTGCGTGGTATCATGGCAACAGCGTGTATCAATGCCCTGGTCTGAGATCAAGGTCACATACAGGGATCTCCAGTGTGAATGATTTTGATGATTATAGCGTGCCCATATTGAGCAAGTAGTCGACAATGAGAGAGATAGCCAAAAAGGAAATGAGTGAAAGGAGATAAGAAAGCATGTCATTGTCTATGATCAAGTGCGAGGTGATCCCCCAGCTTATGTACATGATTTCTTATAAATGGACTTTTATTATACCATATGAATCAGACATGTACACAATCTCTGATAGAATACGGTATCCATGGTTTATGTCTCATGCAAATGGGTGGTCGCTGAGGTGTGGTGTGTACCAATACAAGAGCAGCAGCCTGAAAGAGTTGATTTGCCGCCGCCGCCAGCGGCCTCGAAAACTTTTTTTTTCTTTTATCTTTGTGCTTGATCTCCATTCCCTTTTGACCGACCACAACACCAAAATGTCAGCCATCGACGCTTTCAAGGCACCGTCTCTAGTTTCCAAAAAGACAAGAAAAGAATTGGTTCAAGACAAGGACGACGTTGTCATTGACTCCTCAACTTTATCCACACAAAGCATGCAAGAAGACGTTGACATGGACGAATCCTCCTCCTCTTCAGCAATCAGCAAGCCTAAGTTTGCTGCTGTTAGTGGTGGAGAAGCTAACGTAAGAAATATACAACGACATTGGGAAGAAGATATGGCATGGTATTGACTTACTTTACACATAGACGGTTGCTAAAGGCATTCGCAGAATACCCATTCCACCACATCGTATGACTCCTTTGAAACGCCATTGGATGGAGATCTATACACCTCTCGTCGAACATATGAAGCTTCAAGTGCGCATGAATATTAAGAGCCGAACCGTTGAAATAAGGGTAAGGCTTACACATACACATACAACAATAGCAGCAGCAATGGAATCACTGACATGGATGAATGGGGAATAGACATGCAAGTCTACTGAAGATCCAAGTGCTTTACAAAAGGGTGCTGATTACGTTCGAGCATTCGCATTGGGCTTTGAAGTACAAGATGCTATGGCATTGTTACGTTTGGATGATATATATTTGGATTCATTTGAGATCAAGGATGTCAAGACACTTCATGGTGATCATTTGGCAAGAGCAATTGGTCGTATCGCTGGTCGTGACGGCAAGACTAGATTCACTATCGAAAATGCTAGCAAGACTCGTATTGTGCTCGCTGACACGTATGTATTGGTATTGGTGGGGGGAAAGGATCCAACCATGGCTAGATATTGATATGTCTGCTTTCATAGTAAAATCCATATTCTTGGCTCCTTCCAAAACATCAAGGTGGCTCGTGACGCCATTTGTAGCCTTATTCTCGGTAGTCCACCAGGCAAGGTTTACGCCTCTCTTCGAACCGTATCCGCACGCATGAAAGAACGCTTTTAATCAGTCATCATCATTGTTTCATTTCCCCTCGCATATACATATATAAATCCGTAAATGTTTTGTATAGATTGTATTAGTTGACTGATGTTGGGGATTGGAACATGGGGGAAGCGTGGATGACGATCATATTCGACAACTATATACGCGAGAATGTGGGGTAGCAAAAACACAATCACTTTACGCTGGGGCCTTAAAATAGTAGGTTGCTAAGGATATGGTGAGTTGCTAGCCTGTGCCAGTAGCAACCAATCGTGGGGCAAGTGCAATGCATAGCTTCGTTAGGTATATGCCCCAGTAAAATGGTGCACTTATACTCAGCAATGGCAGAGTCAGAGGCAGGTATATCTTTAATACCATGTTGTTGTCAAACTGAAAATGGTAGCTCCTCTTTGGCTGCCATGGATACGTAGACTTTACCATCATCATTTCCATAGATACAAATATCCCTTTAGATTTACAATTACCACGTAATAATGGTTTTGGATGATATATTCAAGATGCACGATTTTAAAGGGATTTAGGATGACATGTTGTATAGCGAGCGGGTGTGGGATGGGAGAAAAAAGGTGATTAATGGGGAAATGATATCTACTTGTGGTACTTGGCTTCAACAAAAGGCATCTTGGTGATAACAGCATCTTGAACTCTGTTGCGAACCTTGACGCTGAGCTCAGTGCCCTTCTTTTGGAAACCACTCTTAACGTAGCCGATAGCGATGTTCTTCTTAAGGCAGGGAGAGGGGCATCCAGAGGTGATGTTGCCAATGACATTGCCTTCCTTATCCAAGATCTCGGCACCTTCACGAGCAGGTGCACCTTGTACAATCAAACCAACACGACGACGCTTGATGAGGCTCTTGTCCTTGATTTGAGCCAAGATTTTATCAGCACCCAAGAAACCACCAGTTTCACGGCGGGATTTGGCTATTATCGTCATACATAAACAATAAGAATCGGTTTCTTAAATAGCCCAAAAAGTTAACACTTACGAATAGTCCATGTCAAACCACCTTCAATAGGAGTAGTGGTGGCATCGATATCATTGCCGTACAAGCACAAGCCGGCTTCCAAACGCAAGCTGTCACGAGCACCAAGACCAGCCATTTCAACACCAGGGTATGCGAGGAGTTTCTTGGTGATGTCGACAACTTCTGGAGTAGGAACAGAAAGCTCAAAACCATCTTCACCAGTATAACCAGAGCGAGCCACATGGCAAGGGATACCAGCAAGATCCATAAACTTGCCGTGCATGAAACCGAAATCGTTCAAATCCTTGCCAACCAATTCTTGCAAAGCAGCAGCAGCACTGGGACCTTGGATGGCAACCAACGAATGATCCTCAATGACTTGGAGATCAACATCTCCACCCTTGTTTTGGAACTCAGCAAGGTGCTTGCGAATGTGAGCAAGATCCGAGTCAGCACATGCGGCGTTGGATACGACATAGAGGCAATCATCTTGTTGCATAATAATGGTGTCATCGATAATACCACCTTGCTCGTTGGTGAACAATGAGAGCGTGCCTTGGCCAACAGGAAGTTGGTGCAAATCAGCTACAACCAAGGTTTCAAAGAACTTTTTACGATCCTTGCCAACAACACTAAGTGACACACGTTCATGGATCAGTATCCTATCCTTTTCTCCAATCATCCTCTTCCTCTTCCTTACCGAGTTTGAAGCATGTGTGACACATCAAAGATGGAGGCCTTCTCACGAGTGTGCAAATGAGATGCAAGCTGACCCATGTTCTTGTATTGGACAGGCATCGAGTAACCAGCAAAAGGGACCATCTTGCCACCTTGCTCAACATGGAAATCATACAATGCAGTCTTCTTCAACTATATGACGCATCCATAATGAATAGGCTGTTCTTTGAAAAGAACGCGTTAACGTGTGGGGGGTTCAACACCAACCTTCTCCTCACTGGCAGCAGCAGCATAAAAACGCTGAGAGACGGATCGGGTTGCAATGGAGAGAAGGGATTGTGGAGCACGATGCAATCTAGTGGCCAACATGGTGGAAGGAAGAAAAAGAAACGTGGGAGAAGGAAATTTGGCAAGGGGACCAGAACCTTTTTATTTGTATGTGGAGGACTTTTGCGATAGGTTTCCTCTATTTTACTCGGTGGAATCGGACAACCCGCTTATGGAAGAGGTTCCTTTCGATTATAGACCTTTTTTTGCGATAGGTTTCTTGTTGTTTGACTCGGTGGAATCGGACAAGCCGTTTATGGTAGATGAGGGATTTGCGGGGGACATTATTATATGCACATAGATGGATGATGTTGTATATGGGTTTTTAGATCTTGATTCATTCAACTAGCTTTTTCAATTCTGATAGTCGTTGGCGTAGTATCTCTCGATCTTTTTCGCTTTCTTCATACTTTGCCTTCATCTCTGCCACCATATTCTCCATATAAGCCATTTGATCTTCCAAAGCTGAATTGCGTTGCACTAAAGCTGCATTCTTGGTCACCAAGATTTCCATCTCTTCCTTGACACGGGCTTCTATCTCGCCTGGTAACGTCTCCAAAGCACGCTTAAGATCTTGTGATTGTTGCCTTAATGCATCATTTTCATCGTTGATACGAGCAACATCCATCTTTGATTCTATCAACTCGTTCGCAATTTGTGCATGTTCTCGGTTAAGCTCAGTCATGCTGCTCTCGAGGTTACGAACGGTCTCCGATAATCCCTTGTTTTGCTTTTTCAATGTATCAATGGCTTCAGCTTCGCTATTTGCACGTGCTGCTTCAACTCGATATTCTTTTGCAAGACGATTAAATCGCTTTGGTGAGATCTTGATGAGGTATGCATCACGAATAAGTTCCGCTGCATCATTGTTGTACACATCCAGCATGTCGTTTTTGAGATAATTGACCAAAGCGTCGAATTCAAGGCTGAGAATGGTGGATTGATTTTTTTGGATGAGTGCTAAACCAAAGCTGTAGATAGCTTCGATGCCCTCTGCCAAAAGGATATCATAGATACGGAATACAAAGTCAAGGGGAAACTTGTAGGCGAAGAGAGTCATGAACCATTGAGAAGCGTACATTGAAGAACGAATGCCTTGGCTTTCAAAATGACGATGGATGTGTGGTAAATGATCGTTGAGCACGCCGTCAAACTGGTATAGTCGCTGGTGAAGCAAATCAAGTTGTGGAGCAAAATGACCGCGGAGATCATATCGTTGCATGAGCTGTACAAGGACACAAAACGCCTCCTCTTCTGGCATCTACATAATAAAGAGCGCATTGTTCAACATCCGTTATCCTTTTACCCCTTCCCATCACATGCATCATTCCTCCTTTTTTCTTCAAGTACCAGCTTACTTACATTTAATAGTAAAGGACCAGCAATAAAAGATAAACCTTGGCAGTACCCGACATCCGCGTCGTACAAGGAATAGGCTTTTACGACATTAAAGAGCGCTTCCTGACCGGCCTTGCTTTGAAAATAGGAATGATTTGGGAAGGTACGAGGGAGATCACGAGCAATGGCTTTCTCGTATACTGAGTCTTCATTGATAAGTTGCAAGTATTTTTCTTCCAAAGTGACATTCTTTGAGTTTGCAAACAGCTGCCAAATCATGCCGCGTAAAGAGGGTGGCATCCCTCGTTGAATATGAAGGGATAGCACTTGTCGCTCGGTCTTATTCACGCTTGCAAAGTCCGATACCACTCGAGACCAGAATTCTGTACCATACCAACATCATGAGTCAATCAATGTATTTTCCTTTCCTTGGTATTCATTGCTTATTACTTACCCCAATCGGTGGTGTCATTGATACTCTCTTGATCATCAAGTTTGTCATCCTCTTGTTGCTGTGCTTCGGGGTTTGATTCTGTGGATGGTACATCCTTTTGTGTGATGGTAAGACCTCGATCCCTTCGCCGTGCTGGTTGTTGTTGTTGTTGTTGTTGTTGTTCTGATTGAGGATCGAATGTTGGTTGAGCAGATGATGTTTCAACCGTTTCTACTGATTCTGTTGTTGTTGATTGTGCGTCCCATGATTTATCGGAAGCCGTGCTTTGTGAACGAACCGAGGGAGCAATGGTAGTGTCAGCGACGGCAGCATCTTTTGTATCAGCAGGAGCAGTGGTGGTTATAGTATTGTTCTCGATTTGAGTATCAACTGTCATTGTGGATTGATATATGTAAAAGAGGGGCCAAGAGTATTAAAGCATACGAGTATAAGGTCAAAAAGGAAAAGAGGAAAACCTGTAAACTGATGCGTCGTGGAATTTCATATTTATTGTAGGGTTCTTGGGTTTCACCATGGCAGGACTTCCACTCTAAATCCAGATTGGGAAGCTGCTCATGTATATTTTTAGATTAGCGCTTTGCTAGTAAATTGAATGCACAACACACATAACACAATCATTGCTTCACAATAGCAATGGATCATTCTTTTATTTATTACACAGCTACAGATCTACCCGATTGTTGATGCTCGGCGAGGTGACATGTTGAATTGAGAAGCTCAATGACACCACCATGAGGTTGCCCTGATTCAATCTTTAATCGTGTTACAGCTGTATTGCCATGCCGATAGCCTTGTGTGCCATAAATGCTCGGATGCACGCTAAAACCCGCATGCTCGATCCAATATTGGGTCAAAATATGCAATGGTCCCCCATGAGTGACAACAAGGACACGTTGCCCTGGAGCAGTTCCTTTTACAATGTCGTGATATGCTTGGATAACACGTGTCTCGAATTCGTTTTCGCTTTCTCCACCAGATTGCTCGACGAGCTTGTCCACTGATACACGTTGTCGCATACTCTCGTTATTCAAGAACGCAAGAGGCTTCCCGGATAAGCTGCCAAATCCTCTCTCCCTCAATACTTGACGATATTCAATAGGCGTTGTGGGATAGTGCCGACCGATGGGTTTCAATGTCTATTCCCATACTCTCTTCAGCTTATGAATTTAATCACTTTCTTTCCCCCTTCTCTTCTCTTCTTTTCCTTTTCCTCCTCCTCCTCCTCCTTTATACAATACCTGTTTACATCGCTCCAAGTCGCTGCAGTATATGATGTCGAACCCTTCATTCGAGAGACGTTTGCCAACCAATTCAGCTTGTTCGAGTCCTTTGGCATTGAGCACAGTATCTGCAGGGTCGATTTCAGCCATCACGTTTAAAAAGTGGACCTGTTAAACAGCATTGCAGTCATTACCTGTTTGTCCTTGCAACCAACGTTCGACATTGGCATCGGTGTTTCCGTGACGGACAAAAGTAATGGTGGCGGTCATTATATAAAGAAGAAGCTCAGCCGTGTTCCCAACGACAACTTGTTCTTCCTCCTCTTTATACTACTATTCAGCAATGGTCAACCAGGCACCAAAGTCGTTGCTCTCCAGACCCTTGGATATGGTCTTTTTCGGCTACTTTGCTATGCACGTTCCTGTTACAGTCCTCGTCGACATGCAACCTTTCTATCCTCAACACCTTGTTCCTCAAGTTTTAAAGGACGTTGTTACTGGCTATGCCGATACCTACAAAGACCCTCTTGTTGCATCCCCGGTCCTACTCCCTTGGTTTGACAGCTTCCTTTATTGTGAAATCCTCTTGCAATTGCCCTTCTTTTTCATCGCTCTCTACGGTCTATGGAAAGGTATGCAACCATGGAAGTAATCAAGCAAAGTTACAGGTCCTCACCATCTTTTATTTAGATGCACAATTCGTTCGCCTTCCTTTGTTAGGTAAATACGATATGGAAATTGATATGGAGCAGTGTAATTGACAATCCCCGGTTATCTAGTTTATGGCACTCATGTCGCAACCACGGTTATCCCTTGCCTTGCTGAATTGTTCTTTGGAAGCTCTTCTTTGACATTCGATGAACGTTTGACGATCAGTGGATTCTATTTCCCCTACTTTATTATCCCTCTGGTGATCCTCATTGACTCTTATCGCCGTGTATCCGCTGCTCTCTCCACCAAGTCCACCTTAAAGAAGGAGTAATCGCTATCCATATATGCACTTGTAGTATCCATTAGATGGTGTTTACATTCAATTAAAGTGACCGTTGCTATCTCATTAATATCGGTGCGTCTATCCGTTGCTAATACCGGACCATGTGCCCGTGTTGCACAGCATTGGGCGAAGGATAATGCTGAATTTTATGAACGCCGAAATGTGTAGGCGCGCTCTTACTAAGTGAAACAAAAGAATGATGGAAATATGGGTACTGCCAAAGATAGATTGTTCTATTACGAATACAATTGTGTTGATGCCTATGAGATTTACAATGGTGTTGGTATTGCAATGCTACTGCTTGTTGAAAAATGAGCCTAATAAATAGCAAGCAAACCCCGTGTTTGCCAATTTGGAGTTTCATGCGTGTATATGTCCATATAATTGAAAAATAAGGCGTCTGCTGCTAGGCAATTGTAGATCTGTATTATGTCAACACTTTTTTGACAGGGAAGCTACACAATCAATGTGACACCAGAAAGAACAATTTGCCCGCTTTCCCAAGGTGACGGTTACCGTTGGCATTAACGTCAATTAGCACCCCTAGTCACTTCACGGTGTCTGCACCAAGAACGATTCTGGTGCCTGAAAAACTAATGGATCAACCTATAGACAGGTGGAACAATGATAGCTTTAGCCTAATAATAAATCGAAATTGAATGTGTGTTTATGTTGGTGTTATCATTGTCTTGATTCTAATACTATATACGACACTATGCGTCTGCGTTGACGGTAAAGGAGGTTGCAACACAACACAACAAGGTTTTCTTTAACGAGTCGACTGTGAAAGGAAGCTGTTGTTATATCACCGCCATGTAGGTTGTAATGGGCTGTGTATCCTAACTCAAGTTTGCAGGTGCAGCTATGTCAAAAGGAATGCGACATGCGTTTGATGAGTATCATGCTTAAGGAAGATGACTATTTTTACCTTATTAAAGGGCCAACATCACAATGACAACAACGACAATGAAAGGAGGATAACAATGAAACGATAAAGATTATCACAACAAGTGACCATGTATCCACTATGGGGTACTCACATTCACTTGGGCCATGAAGGTGCCAACACTCAAATGAGTGATATGATAGAAAAAAGGGGTTGGTGGAAGTTCGATATTAGTAGTGGATGACAGCAGCATGGTGGTTTCTGTGGATTTCTGCTCTCATAATGATGAAAGAGTGCTGGGAATGGTAACAGCCTCATAGATTGCTAGGACGCGTTCACTAGTAATTTGTGGCTCACCAACAAGAAAGAGACTTGGTGTGATTGAATGCTGCCTCAACAACATGCATAAATCGGCCACTGCTGTAAACGGAATTAGACCAGGTGAGTAATCCCCATCATCAAACAAAGAGAACAACCTGCTATCACAAATCACATGTTGTGCTCGAAATGAGCGAAATAAGATGTTATGTGAGTGCTCGTTCTTAAAGGGGGAAAAAAGCTTGAAGTCATTGGCACCTTACATCGATAACAAGGTACACAAGGGTAAATATTGGGATGACAATAACAGCCTTCCATTATGAAGCATAAATATTGTTGTTTATAAGTATACAAGAGTATGAGAAAACTTTCCATGGAAGAATGGACTATATAGATTCATCTGATATGATCATGTTGGGTATACAACAAATTGGTTTACCGCACCGACGTCTTTTTCTCTCTTCCGTTCAAGCAATCACCATGCAAGAAAGACACTTGATGAAACAGGGCGCTGAAGCTGTACAGTACCACTATCCTACCTTTGAATCGTCGCATGTCGTCTTATGCAAATGTTGTTAGCGCGTCTTTTTGTTGGCAAACTTCCTCACGGCACCCAATGGCTGCATTGCCAAGGAGCGATTCCCAAAGACATACCGACACCCCGATCTCGATCAGCAGCTGACAGCAAAACGCGTTGTTCAAGAAGCACGATGCCTTTACAAATGCAAAAAGAGTGGCATGGATACACCAGCGATATACTTTGTCGACCTGCAGGCCTCTACAATCTATATGGAACGGGTGCTTGGTATCACTGTAAAGCAACGCTTGCTTGTCAGCCAGGCATCTGACTATGCTGACGTTGATCAAGGTACTTGATATCCGTGTTTTGAATGGCGTGTATGCGATCATTGACGATGGTGAGGGATGTTAGACCAATTAGCACAAAAAATCGGCGTATCCTTGGGGAAAATGCATGCTCAAGATGTCATCCATGGTGATCTCACAACCTCTAATCTAATGATTCGTGAAGCAACTGAATCCTTGGTACGTATACACTATCATGCAAGATTGAAACGTCATGCTGATTCATTGGTACCAGGTATTGATTGATTTTGGTTTGAGCTATGTATCGGTGATGCCTGAGGATAAAGCAGTGGATCTATATGTCCTTGAACGCGCCTTTTCGAGTACACATCCAAACACAGAAGCGCTGGTAAGCATGTTTACTTGTTGCATCTTCCTCTTCTTACATTATTCGGGCTCCATGTAGTTTGCCAAGATCTTGGAATATTATTCAAAAGAATACAAAAAGTCGAAGACTGTCCTAAGCAAATTAGATGAAGGCAAGTATGTTGTATTTCTTTCTTTGAGCATATTACTAACTTGTAATGGTATCATCCTCCTTCTCTTTTAATAGTGCGGTTACGAGGTCGAAAGCGTAGTATGATTGGATGAAGTGTTTTCAACATCATGTCAAGGTTGTCAGCTTGGTTGAGAAGAATAGATGGCCGCTTACATTGTAAATCACAAACATGGTTCAATCAATATGTCTTTTTCATGAAATGTTGGAGGATGATTATATCACCTGCATGAATGGGCGTGAAGGAGGAAACATTGGAGATTGATGGGATGCGAAAAAAAAGAAATGGGAGGGAGGAGGAAGAAATCACGTGATTCTCACGTGGAGAAAAAGCAAAAATAATAAAAGGGTCGTTATTTTGAGCGACAACAGCAGGACTCGAACCTGCGCGGGCATAGCCCATGAGATTTCGAGTCTCACGCCTTAACCGCTCGGCCATGTTGTCATGCACTAACAACGGAGGCAGCTTTTACCAGGTTAATATCCGCCTGCCGTATTTGGAAATTCCAAAAACGGAAGGCCTGTATTCAACATGCATTTATTGTCTAAGCTGCGAGTAGAAGACAACATGGCCGAGCGGTTAAGGCGTGAGACTCGAAATCTCATGGGCTATGCCCGCGCAGGTTCGAGTCCTGCTGTTGTCGCTCAAAATAACGACCCTTTTATTATTTTTGCTTTTTCTCCACGTGAGAATCACGTGATTTCTTCCTCCTCCCTCCCATTTCTTTTTTTTCGCATCCCATCAATCTCCAATGTTTCCTCCTTCACGCCCATTCATGCAGGTGATATAGCGTGTTTCATAACACAAGTTAATCATTCGATATAACAATATGGCATGTTCATTCGAAGTGAGTAGTAGAAGTATAAAACAGGGAATGCTGTATAAGTGGTACTGGAGCTGGATGGTCAAAGAGCGTTAGTCGCGCCAAAGGTCTATCCTTTTCAGGTTTTCCCAACAATTGAATGGGTGGTTAACCCGAAGCAATGTATCGACAATGGAGGCAAGCAATGTGGAAGGCGGTAGCTCATGGGCACGAAGTACAAACTTGAACTCAAGAATGCGAGCTCGAAGTTTCATTGTAGGTAAGTCGGCCATGGCTTTGGCAGTGACAGTTGGTGTGTGGGCTTGTGGATCGGTGACATTGGTGGCAAGTCGTATACAGCGATCTTGTGCACGTTCCAGAAGCTTGATATTGGTGGCGGTGATGTGGATGATAGCTAACCCATATTCAAAGATAGGGCGGATGAATGTGCGATACAACTGAAGGGCAACACCAAGGCCAAACGCGTACTTGTGTGTGCACCAAGTGAGTGCAGGAGTAGCATGACACTAACACCTTTTGTTGCAGCTGCTTGAAGCATACGATCGACATCGATGCCTTTGTTGTTGAATGGGATCCCAAGGTACTTGAAGAAGTCAACTGATGGCAATATTTGGCCGTAAAGCTTATATCGCACACCAGGACGAGCATTGAGGATGGCACATTTGGGAGGACTCCAACGATAGCCAAAGTGATCAGAATGCAATTCGGTCATTGCCAGCAACAAGCGAATTTCTTCGGATGAGCCAACTAATGCAACATCATCAGCATACAATAGGAGATGAATAGTTGCCCGAAGGTATGTGCGTCGAGAACGATTGCGGAGAGAGACACGGTCTTGATCTTGGAGTGCAGCTTCGCTAACAGTGGATGTTGATGGTGTCGACACTGTTAGTGTGTTGGTCAACGTAGGTGCTTGTTGAAAGCCATTGCGAATACGACGAGGAAGGTCATCAATGGATACCGCATACAAGATGGGATTCAAGATGGATCCTTGCAACATGCCACGCCGAGGTCTGATAGTTCTTGACTCGTAGTTCTGCATGATGACGGTGACCAGCACCTCGTCAAACATGTTTTTAAGAAGATCCAATAAAGCTGGTTCGAGATGATTGGCAAGAGCACCCCAAATCACGGATCTGTCCACTGAATCATACGCCGCTTTGATATCCAAAAAGGCCACCACCGGATATTCTTCATGCATCTTGTGATATTGTTGCATCAAAATGTAACTTGTATAAAGCTATTGGTTGCTACGTTCACTACACTATTCAAAATGGGAAAGAAAGATACAGAGGTGGGGGGAGAGATAGGGAGAGAGAGAAAAAAAGGTGTACAGCAATAGCAGAAAGTGAGAACCGATTAACCCTGAGGGCAAGTGACGATCCTGGTCGCCATCAGTGTGTCAATGATGGGGTGGAAATGGACAAAGACGATGGTGAATGTAGCGTGTTTTCGTGAGACAAACAATAACCCGGAGTTACAACGGTGGAGGCAATTTAAGCCAAGTCGGGATGAAAGTAAGGTATCCATGAGAACTGTAGTCATGCAAGTAGTTTTGATCTCGTTGACTAGGATGGTAATGGCAAGAATCCTAATATCGTAAACACGACAAAGAGGGCTGGTCCTCGTTCATATCATGTAGGATTGCATATCCCATCGAATGCTTATCTCAAATAAATCGCTCTTACATGACTACGACAACAACGACCATCTTTTATTGCATGCTTTCCATCCTCCATTAGGAATTAGGCACCACCAACACCACCTACATAGATGCACAACACAACCTAATGCTTGATACTACCAGCGAGTCAATGTTGTAATGTGCTGCAAAAAACACCACGATTGATGACATTGATCAAGGGGTATGGAGCACCCCTCCTTGTAGAAAGATGAAGTAATGGTGCATGATGTTGAAGACGTGTGAGGTGTAAAAGTAGTATGAAATGATCGCATACAATAAACACATCATGACAACATGTAGAATGCAGTAGCACCTTGTGGATGCACAATAATAAATGTTTCTATTTTATTGTTTCGAATCGCTCAAGGCAACAAGTCTGAAGCGTCCGAGACCTTGTAATGCTTGAAATTCATCCTCTGTTAGATCAACGCTTTGCTCTTCCGGTTTTGGCAATGGCATGTTGCTAGGTTCAAGTGATTCAATAGGATTGCATAAATCTTGTACGGATAAACGACGTGTAACTTTTTTAGGCGAGCTAGGGGGTGAGGCTGATTTTTCATGATGCAATAGGTAGTTCTCTGGTGGCTCATCTGGATTCTTTACCAAATAGCTGGCTATACTAGGAAGGATCATACGTCCTGTCATAAAGTCCTCGCTATGACGACGAGGAAGCTGATTGTTGTAATTATAGTTGGGATGATACCGATTAGATGGATAAGGATGAAAATGAACTGAAGGAGTGACACGGTTCGAAGAACGACGTCTTTGATGATATGAGCCGATTGAATCGGCTGAAGAAGTCGATACAGCGGTTGGTGATGGTGGAGCTGTTGTGTTACTCGACCACCATGGTGGAGGTGGTGGATGTTGATAGTAATGATGATATGCTTGTTCTTGGCTCAATCGTCGCAATTCCGCCATCATGTCTCTCTGCTCTTTTGGATTATGACGCTTACTTGGTGGCTGATAACTTGCATCGCTATCTCCATCTTCAAAGTCATCGTCATCCTCGTCGTCCGAAAATCTATTTCTGCCTGCAGCGTATAAATCCTTTTGTATGGAGCTACGTCGTGATGGTGGAGGTGAAGGCATGCTACTGTCAACGTAAGAAGATTGATCACTTGATCGGCGTTGCTGTCCTTTGCCGCCTTTGCCAACCGACTGCTTGGATCTTCTCGAAGCTTTCCCCTTATTATGTGTTTGAGTATGCTGCATCATGTTGTCAAAGCGACTAAACATGCGCTCGCAACCAGGTACAATGCACTTGAATGGTTTCTCACCCGTGTGCTTTCTGCAACATTATGCATCATCGTAAGGATCAAAATGCAGCATTTCATTTGCCTCTTTATATCTATGTATATACCTCATATGACGAGCAAGATGCTCGCTTCGAGTAAACACCATGCGACAATCACCATAACCCGTGCATTGAAATAACTTGGGTTTGCCGCTGCGAGATCCACGACGTGATTCATTAGGTAGCTGCTGCACAGTTTCGTCCTGATCCATAGGTTCAACCGAGCTGCTCATAATACTTGCGCAATTTTGGTCATCCAAAAGGAAGGAAGGTAAAGAAAGTAGAGTGATGATAATAAAGGAAGAGAGAGAGAGGGATGATCGATTGAGATTCTCATACTGGGCATAATGCCCGAAACCTGTTTGCACTTCCCGCTGTCTTGTGTATCGGCTACTTTTTTGTTGCTTCTTCTTCTTTGATGGCGGCTCCTTGAACTGCAGCGTTCAAAAAGATCCGAGGTCGTTGTCTTGTGTAATTTTCCTATATGGGATCCTCTTGGATTTGTTGCCTTCGGAACTTTTCGGTGAGTTGGATGCATTGCAGCTGTTCCTCGTAGAAGCAGAAGGCACCGGGATTGGTGCCTGTTTCATGCCATCTTCTCTATAATGTTATATAATCCATTGGTAGTTGTCATATCCACCGACACCGTGTATCATGCCTCGGGCGGATGATGCGTAATTTGTGCTTTACTGAATCCCACAAGGGAACACGATCTCATTGATGAGCTTGATGATCTCATTCAACAAAGGCGGTAAAAGTCGATGCATCTCATATGTAGAGCTTTATTCATTGAATCATACAATTAAACAATGGTGTACATATATCTATACTCAAATGTCCTTGAAACCATCATGCTGTTCAATTGAGGGATCGAGATCATGAAATATCATGACTTGAGAACTTTAATAATGATATAAGTCAGGGCGTAATGCTTGCTAATGACACGCGGAAGATTATTCTATCGTTTCGGCCTATGATGTAATCTTGTAATGACATGTTAAGAAGGTTGTCAATGCTTGATGACATGTAATGGCGCCAATCTTACCATGCGCTCCATCGCACAATGCACCTGGTGACACATTTGACGCATTGTTGTTGGTCCTGATTTAGCCAATCTTGTTGTCAAGGAACTCAGCTTAAACCTGGAGATGGATGTGACTCAGCGTGGTGTCTCTACAAGCATCGTCTCTTGATTCTCAATCAGCCTCGAAAACATGTCAGCATCCACTGCATTCGATATGCATCCACAGCTACGACTCGCTCGTTCCGGTGCTTTTACTTGCATTGCTTGCCGTGTGGTCTTTCCAACAAGCGAGCGTCAAAGAAGCCATTGCCGTACCGAGTAAATAGCATCAGCGATCGTCTGCCTACTTCTCTTTCGACTAAACAGCACGATTAGTTGGCACAAGTACAATTTGAAACGCAAGATTGCAGACTTGCCTCCTGTTGACGCTGAACAGTTTGCACAAAAAGTACTTGGTGAGTGTCTATCATCCATTGAACCCACTATCAGATCGACACTTTTTTAAGCTATATTAACAACGAACACTTGTATACAGCACAACAAGCACTTCACCGTGAAGAAGAAGAACGCCAAGGTTTAAGCTACGAGTGTTCAACATGCCGGTATGTGGATCGTTTGTGTAATGTCACTATGAGCTTTGATGATTTAACTAATGTCATTATCTTTATTTATGCAGTAAGACCTATACGTCTGAGAATGGCTATTACAACCATATGCAATCGAAGAAGCATCGAGAAATGGAAGTCAAGCAAGAGATTATGGGAATGCATCCACAAAGAAAACCTGTTCAAGTGGGCCCCTTGTTTTCAGATATCTCGGATATCTCGGATCAATCCGATTTGGAGGATGAGCACAACATGGCAACGGGATGCAAGGATCCAGCAGGACTATGTATCTTTTGTTTATTCCCAAGCAAAGATTTGGATGACAATATCGAGCACATGTGTCGAGTTCATGGATTCTTTTTACCTGATTGCGAGTATCTTGTGGATCAACGAGGATTGATTCTTTATCTGGCGGACAAGATTGAGCACGATTACACATGTCTCTATTGCAACGGACGTGGGAAGGAATACAAGAATCCACAGGCGGTGCGGGCACACATGGTCAGTAACCAATGCATATGGATTACGGGAATTCATTCGGATGCTAATATACTCGTATATTTCTATACACCCCAAGATGGACAAGGGCCATTGCAAAATGGCATACGATGATAGTGAGGATCCTGCGGAGCTTTTGCACTTTTATGATTTCGAACCTCTACAAGAGGCGGCCCATACTACGGTTTCATCGAGTAACGAGCTTGTTCTTCAAAGCGGACATCGTTTAGGTCACAGGCACGACCTCAAATTCTTCAAGCAACGATTACGGAGGAATAATGTAAGTTGTTCTCAGAGGTTCATGAGGAATAATACTTGTCCACTAAACACCATGATCACCAATCACTAGACGGAGCAAGTTTTGGATAAAACCAAGGCAATTGAGGATGCTGAGAGATTGGCACGTGAGCAAGGATTAACACGCAAGGAAAGACGGCACCTTTTGGCTATTACCGATGGACGGACAAAGCCTCAATCAGGTGATAATCGTAGCAGCAAGATTGATGGTATTCGCGAGACTATTGTACAACAAGGTTTCCAGCGGCAG
This sequence comes from Lichtheimia ornata, assembly GCF_029851405.1. Taxonomy (NCBI): domain Eukaryota; kingdom Fungi; phylum Mucoromycota; class Mucoromycetes; order Mucorales; family Lichtheimiaceae; genus Lichtheimia; species Lichtheimia ornata. The sequence continues at coordinate 154,712 of NW_026695360.1, forward strand.
GTCGCATTGAAGCAGAATCTGAATACAACACTTAGAGCTCGCTGCCAAGTTCCTAAATAGATTAAGTTACCTAGAGTATTTATTGAATCTGGTATTGGATAAATCATCCTTTGAAGTTCATCACTAAGCGTGGGCTGAAGAGTTGCATATCAATTAGTGGTGGTAGTATCAACAAGTTTGTATTATGAATGAAGACATGAAATCCATCAAGATCCTCAACGATAGAGGCAGTAACGATTCTCAAGGAATAACACTCATGTTTAATAAACGCTTGTATCTTACTAAGATAATAGCTTCAGAGGGATGGTACCTAACAATAGTGCTTGTTACAGAAGCTTGATGGTTCGATGTAAGCTGAATCCATTATGTTTAAAAACGAGTAGCTTTAGTACAATGCATCACGAGCTCATGAATATAATGCTATGCCTACCCATGACGATTATCAGCTAACCCTATTTTATACAACCTTATATGAGAACGGACCATTCCATATGGGTTACCACCATAGGCGGATCTCACAATAGGTAGGCAAGAGAAGGAGCATCATGCACTCTTCACCAATAGGATGTCCTGCCCTCTCAGCTTTGTTACACACACACAGGCCCAATCTGCATTTTCGTCTCTAATATGGTGAAGTGATTGACAATGAACAACAACCTCTTTTCATATAGCATCACGCTTACAGCATATGTAAAACATAGAGGCGCCTGTATCTCCAAACTTTACAATGAAACGTGGGGTTTTTATTAGAGCAATGGGCTCGGCTTGGCCAACTGCACCTTGTGTGAAAGTTTCACGTTGATTGTGGCCAATCCCAGATTTCGCAATGTCGCTACCAGCCAAACTGGATCTGGGGGGTCGGCCTCTTCGACGACGACGACCAAAAAAATATTTTTTGGGCTAGTTGCGAGATTGAACGTGAAACTTTCACACAAGGTGCTGTTGGCCAAGCCGAGCCCATTGCTCTAATAAAAACCCCACGTTTCATTGTAAAGTTCGGAGATACAGGCACCTTTATGTTTGTAAGCGTGATGCTATATGAAGAGTGGTCTTTGTTCATTGTCAAGTAGGTGGACCCTGGCAGAGCAAAAGATGCAGAGGGTCGTGTTGTGTAACACAGCTACGTTTGCATGAATGAAAGGGTCAATGTATAATTACTTTATGGATCATCTAGGAACAGGCATGTATTGCTAGCTAACGGCCACTTTTATCCAATCATCATTGTTGCGAGATCCACTGCATGGGAACGATGCCCCTGCTCTAGACATTCATTTCCATGATTAAAGTAAGTTGATCCGAGCTGATTTGACTGAGCTACGGTCAAAGAGAGATTACATCACTCTGGACATAAAGCACGCTCGATGTAGCTCAACTGATGTAATCTTGTGTGAGCGTAACTCAACCAAATCAGCTCGGATCAACCTACTTTAATCATGGAAATGAATGTCTAGAGCAGGAGCATCGTTCCCATGCAGCGGATCTCGCAACATTGATGATTGGATAAAAGTGGCTGTTAGCTAGCAATGTATGATCTGAAATGACGTTTGCGTACCTGTCATGCATCGTCCCTGAGGTCCGGACTTTTTAGCTCAGCTACACAAAGAGGGCCTTCTGCATCTTTGGCTCTCCAGGGTCCACCTACTTGACAATGAACAAAGACCACTCTTCGTATAGCATCACGCTTACAAACATAAAGGTGCCTGTATCTCCAAACTTTACAATGAAACGTGGGGTTTTGAATAGAGCAATGGGCTCGGCTTGGCCAACAGCACCTTGTGTGAAAGTTTTACGCTCATCGTGGCCAATCCCAGATTTCGCAATGTCGCCACCAGCCAAACTGGATCTGGGGGTCGACCTCTTCGACGACGACGACCAAAAAATATTTTTTTGGGCTAGTTGCGACATTGAACGTGAAACTTCCACACAAGGTGCTGTTGGCCAAGTCGAGCCCATTGCTCTATTCAAAACCCCACGTTTGATTGTGAAATCTTGAGATATGGGCGTCTTTATGTTGTGTGCATGACTATATATGACAAGTGGTCTTTGTTCAATGCCAAATAGCTAGGCCCTGATAAAGCCAAAGATGCAGAGGGCGTGTTTGTGTAACCCGGCTGTTTTGCATGATTGGAAGGGGCAATGCAAATGATACTTTATACTATTAGTAAGAGATCATCATTGGCAGCTAATAGCCTCTTCCACCCATTCACCTTTGTTGCCCAATCCAATACATACGAACGATTGTCCTGCTTCAGCCCATCACTTCCATCCTTCAACTTTCTTGATCCAAGGTGATTTGACTGAATAACGCTCAAACACAGAAGTATCATCCAATTGCAGAATGATCAATTTGAATAGTTATTTGTAAACTGCCACTTGATAGCCCATTCCTCCCATTCGCCTTTGTAGCCCAAAACAATGGATGTAAACGATTATTCAGCTCCAGCCCATCATCTCCATCCTTCAGCGTCCTTGACCCGAGTGGATTTGATTGAACAACGGTCAAACAAAGAAGTATCATTTAATTTGAGAAAGATCCATTTGGTTTCCAGCTCTTCCACTCCCAGCCTCATGTCTCTTCCTCCCATTCTCAACTGTTGACCCATTCAAGTACAACTACCACCTGCAAACGATTGTCCTGCTTCAACCCATCATGCCAAGCCTACGATTGTCTTGATCTGATTGTCTTTGACTAAATGGCAAGCCCATGAGCGTGTGTATCCCACTACAACACCCGCGTTTCTTGACACCACACCTTCTCTTGTACAATCGTCGACCACAACCAATCGTAACAGCATTCATTCCAGCAGCTGCTATTGGCAAGGTCGTTACTCCATTACCTCAAACAGCCTTCACAACCTTGTCACTTTACTACAACACACGTTCTCTTGCTCACTTTTACAACAACCAAACGTTACTTGCAGCAACATGCCTTGCAGCCTTTTCTACGTGAACAGCAACTAGCCATTGTACAGAAGCAGCTTTATTTACGTGTAGCAATTTGCTTTAATACAAACGGGTCCCTGTGGATGATGCCGCATCAGCTATCAAGTACACCTCAATACAAGCGATCTTCACATGGTCAAGCTGCAAAGAAACCAGCCAAGAAAGAGATCAACAGCAATATTGGACTTACAATGGTTATGGATGGGTGGATGCAATCAAGTTCAGTGACAGGATATCCGGGAATGTTGCTTTGGTTGCCTGGGGCATCGTTGCCAGCAGAAACGATGGGTCATATCGCATGGATACGGTTGAGGATGATGATGGATAGGATGGCGTTGACAAAAGATACAGCCATGGATGAATTGCAATACTCAAGTCAAATCATGCAGCAACTATTTTCCAATCATGGGTAAAGGGTGATCACAAGGGCAGCAATCAAGAATACAATGGCGCAATCGTTCCTCTACACAATTTACCCCCCATCTTATTCTTGCAATGCAGTTTCTTTGTCATGTTTATTTGATGGACATCCACACTACCATGTGCTATTCTTCGACTTTCCATTCAATAAAATTGAGTTTTACATAGTATTCAGAAGGGTATCGTACTATCAACCCACATGTGCAAGATGTGGATCACTTGGTTGTTTTCAGGAGTGAAAGGGAATCATTTACATCGTCATACGAGATGCTATCATCCCTTTTGTCGCATTGTATTGGTTAAAACATCCTCGTTCGTATGCTAGATATACACCCCATATGTCGTCCACAACAAGTAGACCTCTGCGTGGTGATTTAAATCAATTCCACGTGCCGCAGTCGCTTGTCAATCAATACCCCTCTCTTTCTCTTTTTTTATGCACAATGAATCGCACGTCCACATTGCGAAACCAAACTCTACAAATTGGAAAGTCTGGATCTTCGGTTGTATCGTATCAGGCACGTACATGAATAAGGAGTTTATATAGTGTGAATGGCGACAGCTAACGTTCTGCATGTAGGAGGAAGATGCTCAATGTCCAGTGTGCAAGAGTGACAAGTACCTCACACCGAATCTAAAGCTCCTTGTCTCGCCATGCTTCCACAAAATGTAGGTTGATCTTGTAATGAGGTAGTATGTTGTTTAACCCAAGTTGCTGTTAGGTGCGAGTCGTGTATCGATCGTCTCTTCAGTGCTGGACCAGCACCTTGTCCAATATGCCAGCAAATCCTGCGTAAGAATCAATTCATGTCCCAAATCTTTGAGGATCTTGCAGTAGAGAAGGAAGTACGGATACGAAAACGAGTGAGCAAAGTGTAAGTGGGTACTACATTGTGTCATGGATAAGCTGATTCATGTGTATATAATAGCTTCAACAAACGGCCCGAAGATTTCCCTTCATTACGCTTGTATAATGATTACTTGGAGGAAGTCGAGGATATCAGTAAGTAGCATACGCGTGGATACATACCAGGATTTGCGGGTTTCCTAACAACCCCTTTTTCCGTATAGCCTTTAATTTGATGAACGAGGTGGATGTGGCGGAAACTGAAGCGAGGATCAGCGCATATGAACTTGAGAACAAAGACAGCATTGCAGCCAATGAAGCTCGAATGGTACGCTATGGCATGAAAGGAAACATAATATACTGATATACATCAATGATAGGCCAATGAACAGCGCTTTCAGAACTACCAGGACGAATTTGAAAGACAACAGCGGGAACAAAAACGTGAAGAGTATCTGCAGCTACTGGAAGAGGAACGACGGCAAAAGGAACAAGAAAAGGCTGATATTATTAAGGAACTTGTAAGTGGCATGCTACATGAGAGCATATATGGATGGGTTATTTATTGACATGGCTTCTTTTAGGCTACAACGAATAAATCCGCACAATCCGTACTTGCAACACGTCAATCAATCACATTGAAGAGGTCATCTGCTTTACGACAGCAATCGGAAAGTAATTCCCCAGCGCGTATGGCGATGCCGGCATGGATTACTGCGTCTATGGATGCCGATGTTGATACGAAGATGCAGGAAGCAGCAGACTTTGATCCATTTGATTTACAATACGAGTATACGACTGGATTTGATATTCGTGATGATTATGATGATCCGTAAGTTTGTCATTGAAGGAATTGGGAATTGAGTGACTTATATGATACAACAGGGCAACTGAGTATCTACACAACAACAAGCGAGCAAGAGCCGGTGGATATGCAGCCAAGTATGCTTACGAGCGTGCGCTCACGGATACTTTCACGGGTCTTACTTGTAGTCCAATTGGCGCAGAATAGAAAGCTACAATGTATATAATAACAATCCACAAAGTTGTTGATCGTTTCACTTCACGTTTGTGCGTGTGTGCGTGTGTGCGTATGGCGAAGGGTTGGGAATGCGTGTTGCATGTGGAGGTGATGGAGCAATGTCTCAGCTGCAGCCTGCTATGTATTGTATCTATGGGCATAGGTGCCTTCTCAAGAACCAAATGTATGTTACATTACACATCCACGATGCGTAGCACATTTATTATGTCATGAGCTCTAAACAAATGTGGGGAAAGAGGCTTTGCATTTTATGGGGGGCATCCATCATAAACAAACAAAAAGTGCTTCGAATAGCCACCAGAGCTGAAGATAAAACCATGCGCAATAAACTTTCTTGTCGAATAGGATCCATCATCATCAGCGATCAGAGATTAGATGGGACCAGCTCGATGGGGTAGGGGTGGGGCAATAGATATCTAACCATGCCCCCCCTTATTATTTGAAGTAAGATCTTTACCGTAAAGGAAAGGAGAGAGCTGAAGATTGATACATAGCATATCACATGGCAAATCGTGGAGCACTTGCATGCAGCATCGCTATGTACAACAACTGCAGCATCTCGTTTACTCTTTTCAAGTCATCCCCTTTTAGCTTGTCAACGCATTATTGACGCAGTGCATAGGTTGGTCAATGGGGTGGTAAACGATGTTAAGGGCAATTTGACACGTAGGAGATGGGTGGCATTCATTGTTTAAAGGAACTTCATTGTGGCAATTCGATATTGATCATCGCGCCAGAATCCTTGGAATACCGCCAATGTAACAAAAAAGGATTGAGGAGTCATCGTTGCATGATTGATTATGTTTGTAGCGTTCTGATCCATCTAATCCTATCCTTACAGGATCCTTTAGCTTTCATCTTCAAAAGGTATATAAGCAGCTACCACTGCATCCCAAGCTAGCTCCTTATCCAATTGCGGAAAAATGACACCGCCAAATACTGTGAAGCCCATTGACCTTACAGGGGGCCAATGGTAAGGTTTCCCTCCACACCCACTAGCCGTCAATGCTCACATCCTTTCCTCACGTCAATGTAGCAATCACTGTGGTCAAGTAAGGTTGATTTGCGCAACACAAGGCTAATCATTAATGCAAACCTTCTTCATAGTATGGTCATACCCGCCGATCTTGCTCCCTTCTTCGACCAAAATAGCCGGTGGTGTCTTCCAAGAAGCTTTGTCATACGTTAATTACAATGTCCCTCTTATTCTCTTCCTCACAGCAAGCACATTACAACTCAACTTTATCATAGCAACAAGAATTTGAAGAACCACACTATCTACTTTTATGCTACCCCTTTCCTTGTATGTCTTTTACCTCTACCAGCTAGTGGATGCGTTTACGATTTTCTCTCTCAATATGCAAGTGCAATTTGTGATATGACCTGGCCAAATCGAACATCGTTCATGTATCTTGGAATCAATTGAGATGTCACTTTATTAGTAGGATCATTAGCGTACGATGGGCTTGTCCTAAGCATTCACTTGTTCCGCCGATAACAATACGTCCTCAGTGAGCACAATGTTTCGAGTGAGTGGCTCGGAAGATATGGGCGACGTGGGAACCTTTCCATTATGATGTATCATGCGTATCAATTTCGTGATGTCCAAGAAGCCACAAGATGGCATGCTGTGGGGGTACGTTCGAAACGAGGCGTTCTTTGATTGGGACGATGCTTTAGGATTGATAATAACAATTGACCAGTAGCTTCATGATGCATTTACCTTACCACTGTGTAGGTTGACCATGTGGTTACAACGAGGCTGAAGGGAATATGGATTGAAGAGGTGTTGTTAACAGCGCGGTTCAAGCTTGCTTTCGGTCATCTGCCCCGTCGGCACTCGGGCCGGGTGAGCGGGTAAGAACTTCATCCAATGGCTTTTATCCCCATCCATCCACTTTTTTTCACCTGCAGTAGGTTACACATGTGCGTGAAAATCTGTGTATACTCGACGACCCCAAACAGCCTCTCCCTCAGCGCATAGTTTCTTTTCTTCTTTTGCCTCATTACTTCACTCCCCACTCTCAAAATGGCTTCCGTTTACTCTTCTGAAGAAGTTGCAAAGCACTCCACCAAGAACGACCTTTGGCTCGTTGTTCACAACAAGGTCTACAATGTCACTGAATTCGTCCAAGAGGTAAAGCTTGTTCATTTGTCTTCAACGTCGTATCTTATTAGAAGGTATGAAAGCTCACAAACTATCATGTCATTATAGCATCCCGGTGGTAAGTAAAGAAAACAGCAAAGAAAGGGACACGATAATGCACACGTATTGGTACCTTGCACTCACATTCCCATCCTACGTGTTCCTTTTGAATGTAAATAGGCGAGGAAGTTTTGCTTGATGAAGCAGGTAATGATCCAAGTCTTACAAGGTGATAAGGATATGAGATGACTCATGGTATTTGGGACTTTTCTGGTAGGCAAGGATGCAACTGAGTCCTTTGAAGATATCGGTCACTCTGATGAAGCTCGTGAGATCCTCGAAAAGTACCTCATTGGTGAATTGGATGAAGCTGTAAGTGGTTTGATGATGGATGTCATCTTTCACTTTTACATTATTAAAACGTCTTTGATTCCCATAGTCCAAGAAGGATAACCACAAATTCAACGTCATCCGCGCCGGTGAGCTTCCTGAGCAACCCAAGTCTGGATCGTAAGTTATACACACGATAAAAAGCTCTCTCCATACAAGTTCTCTCACACACTCACACACACTTTTCGATAATAGCTTCCTCCGTGTCGTCATCCCTGCTTTGCTTGTTGCTGGTGCCATCGCCTACAAGTTTGTCCTCGAGAAGAAGCATTAGATTCTCTTTGCAAATAAAACAAAACATGACCCGACGTACTAGATCCCATCAGGTTACACAATCCAACGATTTCCTTGGAATGCAAATAAGGGTATGCAAGGGACTTGAGTATGTAAATGACATTGATGGATGTGGAAACAATCAGTATATTGCTATTACACAATGTCATTTGGCGCGATACAATAATGGATATTGCGTTAAGCCATGTCATGAAATCTTTCGCAAGGACAGGTACGGGGCTTATCTGTTGAACAAATATCATACGATGGACCTCAACTATCGTGCCTGTTGGTTGCATTAATGGGTAGCTGGTGCAAACACGATTATGGGGAGGAAGCTGTTTTGGATTATGTCATTGTTTTTTCACCCCACATGGTGGATCCTGTCAAAAAGTGCCCTGAAGCAAACCTGAGTATGGGCTCAGTGTTTTCTTACATACCATCAAGGTCAACACGTGGTTGTGCATCTTTGGTTACCAGCTCGTTTATTTCATTTGTCATACTGAACACAATCATCCAGGCTCATCTTTACACCCAATTCATGTGCCGGATCATTTCCGCGGAATGCATCCTAACCATCCTTCTTATCATAGCATTGGGCTTACATGTGCATATAAAAGATGACATGCGTATTACATACAACGTGTTGAATGAGAGAGTGATGATGTCAAGTGATGAAGGCGTGTACTTGTTTCGCTGGGTATGCATTTGGCAAGGGTATCAAAGACGCTATTATTATCATTTTCTTTTTTTCCAATATGAGATGATTGCATAATGTAAAGCTACTTGGAGACTCTGGATGGTAGAAGATAAAAAGCCATCCAACGTACTATGAAGGCTAAATTTTCCCTCTTGCAATATGAAAGGTAAAGGGCAAAAGCGGGAAGGAAGAAAAACTCTCCCTGTCAAGCTTACGTGCTATTTAGTCCAGAAAGCTGGTGCACACGACCCCAATCAAAACCTTTCTAACCGCGGAATTGTAAAGAAAACCCCTACTCAGCCGATCTGTTTTCAATAACTTGATCGGCAACTCCCGGTCAAAGCGAGTTGTGGTTACCACCTCTTTGTCGGCCTACTAATTCCCATTGCAGAAAGGGGGATCTCATTGGGAACCGGGGTTGCTTGCTATCCATAAATTTCTATTGTGTGTGGGGTCATTGTGTGCTTTTTCTTTCCTTTTCTTATTCCCATTATCCTTCCACATGTTTACCACTACAAGCCATTTACGTATGTGTGCCTTTCATTATCTCGTAAGATATTCGACAACATGCTAACATTCATACGCTGTGTAGTCGATACAAACGAAAAACCTCACACAGCAGGTGTCCCATCAGCCGTTCCTTTGCGATATGAGGAAGACGACAACCAAACACAAACATCTTCAGGTGCAACGTTTAGCACCGTTGCCGAGGCAACTGACGACATGTCATCACCCACAACCTCGATGATTTACGAAGAATACAGCAGCTTTGAAGAAGAAATGACCGATCAAAACAACGCTCAAATATCTCGTTACCAGAATACCTACTTTATGGATGGCGGCAATCGTTTCATATCGGTATGACAACGGGAAAAAAACGATAGATTGACTCCTTGATAGCTGACCGAGAGAAAATTCTTTTTCTTTTTTCGTTTGTAACAGCTGCCCACACTCGGTAATACAAGCAAGGTGGCATCGCATGTTTCTCGATTATTCGAAGAATGGCTGGAAAATAAGATTTACCATCATCCGTCCGATGCGTTTGCGTATGATCATTTGCCTATCCTTCAAGATAATCCAGAGCTTTTGGCCGAAGATATCTTCAACAAACTTAAATCTCGACCCACAGCTATGACAGGCATGTCACGGTTATTAGTCAAAGTAAGAACGGGGCACGTCTATACATATCATCAACTCGAAGATGGTCAACCCTTGGTCACCGAAGATATGGAAGACTTTTTCCAACAATTCCCACTCTTTGTTGAAGTCAAGATCTATAGCATGGCTAGCAAATCGTCATCCTCCACACAGCTCTTGTTGACAGTCGAGAATGCAATCATCAACCCTGAAAGCCCATATCCCATTATGGATGAGATCCACCCTTCCATTTAAAGGACATCCCATATTGCACATGACTTGATCTTCCCATACACTTACCATTTATCCGCTTGCCATCCTTCACACACATATATATAATCATACTGATCTTGTAAATACATCATCTCATTCGGTATAACAATATATAGTGTGCCATTTATTCATCAGGCTCATCAGAATCAGAACTACCATACGACACTAATGGTTGTTGCACTTTGTCATTTGGCTGCTGAGCACAGGGTATATCGCCACCACCATCACCATCACCACCACTACGGATGCTGCTGCTGCTGCTGTCATTGTTGTTGTCTCTGTACCCACCTCGTTGTTGATGTTGTGATGGCAACCTCCTTTTTTTGCTTGGCTTAACGATCGCAATGTCTTCTTTTTCCTTGTGTTGTGGCAGGGTGGATTTCGATTGTTGCAAAAAGGGGTCGAGCTTGAGCCTGGTATGGGTCATTGCACGCAAGCCGAGTTCTTGTGCCACGCTCTTATTGGGATCGCTTTTGCTTTTCCTTTTTGTTGGGAATAAGGTGGAGGCTGTCTTTTCCAGTTTGCGCTTTTCAACAAGAGATGGGTCTAAAGTAGGCTATATAAGTGATCTGCATACGCTTGCTTCTTCATTCTCAACCATGCTTCTCACCTGAATATTGTATCATTTTGGCTCGTACCACGTCATCCACTGTCTCGGGCAATAATGGAATGTGCAAAGAGTGCTTATCACGTATCCGATCAGCTTCTTCCTCGAGTGCTTTGTCCTTCTTCTTTTGCTCTCTAAACTTGCGTCGTAGTTGCTGCGAACGGCTATACGGATCACTCCAACTTGAATTTTGAAGTTGTTGTAGCTGGGTCAACACCGGCACGCTCTCTTTCTCCACTTGCTGATCCATGACACCATGTTCAAGGCGAAACATTGCATCTGATTCGAGTCGTTCCTTGGTTTCCTCATCTGCATAGCAACCATATATCACATGATGAGCCTCATTTCCCAAGAAACGGTGGATGTAATCTTTACCTTTCAACTTGATTACTTCCGAATCCTCTGGTTCCCATTCCTCCACCTTTTTGCGAGCACCACTAACAACTTTGTAATCGGTATTCTAATCCATGGTTGTTAACTTTCAATGATGATCCGCTGTCTTATATGAACATACCTTTGGATCAGTGTGGATCTCGATCCAGTTGCTGCATAGATGACATTTCATGCGAAATTGCAGGATGGGTGTGCTGTAGTAGTTGTCAATCTTTTTCTTCTCGGCATTGTATCGAACACCTGATGTGAATCCATGTTAATGCACAATCCAATTATAGACCCAGCCAACGATCAATACCTCTGCCAATGTGATTCTCGCATCCAGTACACCATATGTTGAAGGGTAGTTCAAATCTTTTGCAAACGTGTGTTCCCGTATGGGCAACAGAGAAAGGGGCAAACGAGATTATTCATCCAATCCTCCCTTCACAAAAGAGTCTCTCTCACCTGACAACCAAGATGCCTTGATCCAGCTTTCGTGCACGATCGCCCAAAGGGTGCTTCCCCACATGCTTGTTGACAGAACCCTATTCATGAACAACATGAGTACACTTGCAAGCCATCTACCTTGACATGCTATCGCATCATACCTTATCGGGCGTCCAATCAGGAGGATAGTACTTGTTGAATGGCTGCATGTAGAAGAAGAGTAGAGTAGAAAGAGATAAAAGCCACACCTGGGAAATTCATGCTTCTCAAAGCACTAGAAATGCCAGCCCAAATGTTTATTATCGAGATAAAACAGGGATCCTACTATGTGATGATGGGGTATCTTACTATTGGGAGGATTCATATTGGTGGTGAAGGGTGGTAGTTGGCATGGTTACATAAGCCAACATGGAAACTTATCATCCGGTTTTTCTTTGGAGAACACGACGTTTCGTCAGTGATTGTTCGTACTTCGGAGAAGCTGTTTATGGTGTTTGAAAGTGAACTTTTGTTTCATGTGGCAAAGATTGACAAGCAGGTGGTGGTGATGGTGATACAACAGCCGTTGTTATATGTGCTAGGTTACAATACTCTCCAGGACAACGACATCCACCCCTCTTTTGGAGTATAAAGCATAGGGCAACTATGGATAAAATTACCCAACGATGTCGTATTACAAGCAATGATTGATTATCCATGGAAAACCTCGCCACAATTTCTAAAGTGGTATGGCGTGATGATGCATCACATATGCCAGCTATCGTCGGGTTTGGCACTCCGGCCTTATTTTTATGGGTGTGCACAAGATGACTTGGAGACTTGACAGTACTTCTCTTCCCACACTCTCTCATTCTACACACCATGTTGGTAGGTCGTGCATCAAGATCCTTGTCTCGATGTGAGTAATCGCGATTACCAAAAGGAGTCGATAATGTTTTCCTAACACCTGCCTTCTTTAGTGCAACAACCTTCCCTTGCTTTAAGACACCTGTAAGTATTCAACAGCACGCGCGCGTATCATTCATTATTCATTATTAACATGTCGATAGTGCTTCAAACCAACGTCGTTCCCTTGCTACAGCTACCGCCGCATCCAATGCTTGGAGACATAGACGAGCTGCTTGCTATGTTACTGTCGCTGCTGCTGCCACATTAACTTATGGTCTCTGGAGACACAATGAGGTATGTTGATGCTATGTAAAATGGAAGGTTGTGATATGACAGCTTATAGCGTTTATTCATAGGCTCATTGTGATGCTGTTGCTGATGACAAACAAAGGGTAAGTTAAGGGAAGGGGGGAGATGACTATTTGAGAAATCACGTTTGTTGTGCTGACAAAGGTGTTGCGGGATATTCATTTTACAGAGATCGGAAGGACCAATTACCGACAGCGATCCGATGCGTTTACGTATGGAAGCTTTCATCAAAGGCTTACAGAACCGCATTGTGCAAGATATCGAAGCGATTGACGGCAAGCAATTTTCACGCACAACATGGCAACGTGCTGAAGGTGGCGAAGGAATTACATGTGTGCTGCAGGACGGCAATGTATTTGAAAAGGCTGGTGTTGGTGTCTCGGTTGTGTATGGCCAGCTTCCCAAAGCTGCTGTTGAGCAAATGCGACATGATCGTGGCAAAGAAATCTCAGCGGATGGTCCTGTTCCCTTCTTTGCAGCAGGCATTTCACTTGTGATGCATCCACACAATCCCAATTGTCCAACTGTGCATATGAACTACCGCTACTTTGAGATTGAAAATCCCGATGGCACTCCAAAAATGTGGTGGTTCGGTGGCGGTGCTGATTTGACACCAAGCTATTTGTTCGAAGAGGATGCTATTCACTTCCATCAAGTGCTCAAGGATGGCTGCGACAAGTATGACAAAAAGTACTATAGCACCTTCAAGCAATGGTGTGACAAGTACTTTTTCATCAAACATCGTGGTGAAGCTCGTGGTATTGGTGGCATCTTTTTCGACGATCTCGATGACAAGCCTATCGAAGAGTTGTTTGGATTTGTCAAGGAAATGGGTAATCGCTTCTCCACTGCCTATGTCCCCATTGTCCAGAAGCGTAAGGATATGAAGTTCACCCCCGAAATGAAACGATGGCAACAATTGCGTCGTGGTCGCTATGTCGAATTCAACTTGGTATGGGATCGTGGTACCAAATTCGGTCTTCAAACGCCTGGATCAAGGATTGAAGCCATTCTCATGTCCTTGCCGCTCACTTCTCGATGGGAATACATGCACGAACCAGAAGTCAATACTCAAGAAGCTGATCTGATAGAGGTCCTCAAGAATCCCAGAGATTGGGTGCCTTTGGATTAGATAAACCTAGGCATTGTTTTTCATTTTCTATACTCTTGTTACTATTATTTGGTCTAATACAACGGGCTACTTGAATATACTATTATGCCATATGGGTGGTTATATGTGGTTGAGATCAACACTCTTATGAAAGGGCAAGATTGTTAACAACATGTATGATTGCAATGAAGAAAAGGTATATACAAAATTATATTTGGTACTCGAAAAAACAATAATGCGTCAAGCATTGTATATAAAAACTAATCAGTTGGCTCTGCAGTTGGGGTCATTGTCTTGGTGATGGTTTTGATTGCATGTTCAGTGACCGTATCGGTGATGGTCTCAGTCAAAGTTTCTTTCAAGGTCTCAGTCTCAGTAACGGTAGCGGTGATGGTAGTTGTATCAGTATCAGTAACAGTGATTGTGCTTGGAAGAGCAACCGTATCAGTGACAGTAGTTGTGTGGTGGATTGTAGCATAATTGATTGATGTGGTCGTATCGGTCACAGTCTTCGTATCGGTCACGGTGGCAAAGTTGGTGATTGTGTCCGTATGGTGGGCTGTAGATGTGATAGTATCCGTTTCCCTCAAAGTAGATGTTTGATAAAGAGTCTTTTCCACCGTGGCAGTGCGATGTAATGTGGTCGATTGAGTGACAGTGGCTGTGGTAGTTTCAGTTACGGGTGGCTGACAAACTTTTGGCTCGGCCCATTCGATCACAGCAGTCTTTAGTTGATCACGATGGTGCTGCACCCAGCTGTTCCATTGTTGATATTTATCCTGCACCCAAGGATTCACGTGTTCATTCATCCACAAGCTCGCCTCTTGCTGTTTGAGTTGAAGCATAAGCGTATGATCCGAAACAATATCCATCAAGTCATTGCAATAATGTCGATTGCATGCTTCATCCACAACCATCAATGAGAACCAAATAGCGCCTAGTGACAAGATCATCCATAGTAACCATCCAAAACGAGATCCACGCCTTGATGACTAGAAACATAGAACATGAGCAAACCTTGTTTATGATTGTATTATCATATATGCAATACCTTTGTATCGGCTTGTGTAGGTTTTTCAGACAAGTTGGTTGCTTGACTATCAGCATCATTTTTCGAGAGGTTGTCAGGTGCTTCAGCACTGCTGGAATGGGGTTCGTCGTGTAAAGAAGACAAGTCATCCTAGTGTAAAGTGATTAGTTGTAAGAGACAAAGTACCAAGATGAAGTAAAGTAGCTGGTACCATTGAAGAAGGCGATGCCATTGTATATACGCGTGTGTGAAAGGGAGAGAGAGAGAGAGAAAAGCGATGTGCCTTGGGATTGATGAGAGTGGGTGGAAGCTGAAAAAAGATTAAAGTCCGCACATAAGTAAGAAAGACAAGGCAGCAACTCAACGTTCCTCCTCTCCTCGTATTATAAGGTAAAATATCATAGCCATCCATCCATCCATTATCAAATAATGCATTCATCCATTCAATCCATGCATCCATTCTAAATATCCATCTTTGTTTTGTATCTAGCAATGGCCCCCAAGAACACCCAGAAGCGTTCGACCCTTGCCGACGTCGTCACTCGCGAGTACACCATCCACTTGCACAAGTTGGTCCATGGTCGCTCCTTCAAGAAGCGCACTCCCCACGCTATCAAGGCTGTCAAGGAGTTTGCCGTCAAGGCCATGGGTACCCCCGATGTCCGTATTGACACTGGTCTTAACAAGGCTCTCTGGGCTCGTGGTGTTCGCAATGTCCCCCACCGCATTCGTGTCCGCATTGCTCGCAAGCGTAACGATGATGAGGATGCTGTCCACAAGCTTTACTCCTACGTCACCTTTGTCCCCACCCCCAACGGTGCCAAGGGTAAGTTTTTCTTTCCATCTCTACATGCAATATGGACTTGCTTGCATCAATCACAACGTTCTTGATATGGCAAAGAAGGAGATGAGATATCAGGATCAATCGTTTGGATGTTGCTATGCAGTGTATATGCGTATCTATTGGTTGCCATGACGACTAACTCGATGTTATTATAGGTTTGGAGACCGTCGTTGTTGACGATGAGTAAATGTTGCGTTGTCGCCTAGCTACTATCTAGCGTCATTGTTTCGACATTAAAAGAAATTGTCCCAGCATTTGTGACCTAAAATCTTCTTTGTATGCATGATCGGTGTGGTACAATGGACATGTGAGGAGGAAGAGAGATCATTGTGTGTGATGCATGAGCTTGTATGGAGGAGGAATCTTTATTATGAATTGAGGTTACTACTGGATACTGTACTATGGTTAAATAACAATACTTGATATAAGATAATAGAGAGATGGGATGTAATGCAATGATAATAATATTCGAGATCCATGATACTGTATATGCCGTGTTGATGTGTATAATGTGGTCAGATCAATTGCAGTCACGAGTAGTGAGAGGAAAAATGTTGTGCGGATTCTCTTTCGCAGGGTGTGTCTGTATTCTTCTCAGCTTCGACTACAAAGAAACCAACCACCTTTCCGATGCACCGTTTCAAAGCTCAGGGTATCAGCTCTCGTCACATTTCTGTTCCAAAGTGGGTCAACCCAAAGGATCGCATCAAGCAATGGAACATTGTCAAGGGCGACAAGGTTGGACTTTTTTTCGGCATCGCTTGTGACATGACACCTAATGCGACTGTATAGGTTGCTATTATTGCCGGCAAAGACAAAGACACCATTGGTGAAATCAAGGCGGTAAACCGACAAACGAACACCGTATTGGTAGAAGGAAAGAAGCTGGCAAGTGATAAACAAGATGAAGAAGATGACATTGATGGATTCGATTGACACTTGAAGTATAGGCCAAGAAACATGTTCCTCAACAACCCGGTGCTCCTGAAGGTATTATGAGAAAGGAGATGCCAATTCATTATTCGAACGTCATGTTACTGCATCCTGATACACAGTAAGTGAACAATGATGATGATGATGCGATGATCGGTTTGAATTTTGACGTTTGTGCAAATAGAGTCCCTACTCGGATTGAACGTCGGCAAGTGGAAAAGACATTGGAGGATGGTCGTATCACCAAGCGATGGGCACGATTTGTGAGAGGCACAGATGTCGAGATCCCCAAGCCTTCAGTTAAATATGATGATAGAAGCGGAGGTACGAGAATCGATAACAACAATTACAATGACAACGCTCAACCTAATCATGATACGTGTCCTTTAGAGGAAAAATTCACTACATCACCTGAGGATGTTAACAAGGTTACATTCACTGGTCTTGGAGAACAGCAACCTCCAGTGCCTGAGGATTTGGTCCGTGAGCTTCGAAACCCTTACAAGCGTCGCCATAGCAACCAAGTGGTGTAAAAAATCAACATGATCCTTTTTCCATTCATTGCAAACGTACATTTTTCATCCTCTTTTCCCCCGTTTATCATGTCTCATAAAATACAAAATGTAATAAGGATATACACAAAGAGAAAGGATGGTGGTTGGTGCATAATAATGATATGTCATGTTGCATAAAAGGAGATGCCCATGCAGGTAAACAAGAGATAAATACAATTGGTCAACATCATACTTGCTGCCGTTGGATATCGTGAGAGTTCTATCATTTGCATACTTATCCACTCAACAGCTAACTTGTCGTCCGTTCGTTGGAACCAGGCTCCGAATAAAAGCACCTGAGTCATCATGAGCACCCAAGAAGTTATTCCTGATTACCTCATGCCTGCCACTTCTGGAGAACAGCTGCTCGATAACGGTCAAGGCATCATTGACCCCGATGTCTACTTCAACACAAACAAGCCCCCTGCTGATCTCGACCGCTTTGAACAAAGATTGTCAGCCTTTGTTGATTATCACCGTCAGCAAGGTACTCGTGTAGTCCTCATTACGGTAAGTTGAAGGTAGTGTGTGGGGTAGTTTTGGGTAGATAGGGTTCCTATGTGGCATGGGTATCACTTGGAAAGCAAGCTAATACATACTTCTTTGTAGAGTGGTGGCACCACAGTACCTCTTGAGAACCAGACCGTTCGCTTCATTGATAACTTTAGCAACGGCAACCGTGGTGCTACATCCGCTGAGTACTTCATCAAGGCTGGATACGCTGTTGTATTCATGCATCGCCAGTTCAGTCTCGAACCTTTCCAACGCCACTATACACACAATCCCAACAGGGCTTTTCTTGACTACATGGTCACCAAAGAGGATGGCTCAGTATGCGGTATGTCATCATCACTAATGATCTCCCCTTTTCTTCTATGTGCTTGTGTTTTGATAGTTGCTTTCTCTACTATAGTGGATCCAGCCTATGCAAAGGAGATGCATGTCATTCTCACCGAATACCATCGTGCAAAGGAACAAAACATGCTATTGCAACTCGACTTTGTGACCCTCTCAGACTACTTGTTCAAATTACAAAGCGCATGCCACATCCTCGCTCGCCTTGGCAATAAATCCATGTACTACCTTGCAGCTGCCGTCAGTGACTTTTTCATCCCATCCCAGAAAATGGTAATGTATAGGATGATGCGTCTCCATGGCAATGGTATTCATCTTTTTATATAGGCTGAGCACAAGATTCAATCACGTGATGGTGCTCTTAATTTGGTGTTGGATCAAGTACCCAAGTTCTTAAAGCCATTGGTGAGCAACTGGGCATCACAAGGTTTAATCGTTTCGTTCAAGGCAAGTTACGCATCCATTGCTATCTACTATTGCTAATGATAGTATACATCCAATAGCTCGAAACAGACATGTCGTTATTGGTTCCCAAGGCAAGACAAGCATTACAACGTTATGGACATCAAGTTGTGATCGGCAACATGCTCAAGACGCGTAAACAAACGGTGACGATGATTATGAACGCTACTGAAAAGGAGCTATCGCTGACGCCTGAAGAACTCAATGAAGGTGTTGAGATTGAAAGCATGATTATACCGGCTCTTGTACATATCCATGATCGTTGGATTGCGTCTGGTCATACCGACAGTCCGTAGATAAACAGTTTGTTCCATGCAGATTATAAAGATAATGTTCAAAGTGAAAAAGAAAATGATTCATTTACAGCCAAAATGGAAAGATAAAGTAACGCCCCAATTACAAAAGAAACAAAAGACATATATGTACTAGAGGATGAGAGGGAGAAGGAAATGTGGAAAGCGAGTATACGAGGATAAGGAAGTGTGCGGTTGAATAAGAATAAAAAAAGAGTGGGTAATTCATGCAAACAGCGTGCCTATCGCTTGTCTTGTTTGTCCGCTGCTTTCTTTTCCGCTGCCCTGGGAGTCTTACACTGAAGCTCAACCATGATGGGAATATGACTATGTTCGTAAATAGGATCGATATGAGTATGGATGAGGGGAAAAAAGAGAGAAAGATGAGATCCAACTTACTCGGAAGGAAAATGTGGATTGGGAAAACCAATCACTTTGCCAAGATACTGCTTGTCAATAGGTCCAAGTAGTGACATGACTTGAAGCGTGTTGGTTGTCGACCAAATGTAATCCAAGACACCTTTAAAGTCAGGCGTGTAATTGGTGAAGGGAAGCTCATCCATTGATGCATAAGCACTCTTGAGACTCAAATTGTGAGAGAGACCTTCCTTGGTATAATCGCCGTATAGATATTCACCAAAGTCGTCATGGTTTTCACGAACCAATCCCTTTGACAAAAATTCATAGACACCTGACACAGGTTCAGAATTGAAATCGCCAGCGATGAGAGTAGGTAGGTCCGAAGTCGAAGCGTAGGTGGGTCCATTAGGTGAAGAGGGAGGTGGTTTCAAGTACTTTGTAGCAAATTTCTCGATGCCATCCAATAGCATACCAACTTGCACCAATTTGACGTCTGCAAACGATGGATCCCAATGAAGATGTGTATTGGCAACGAGGATACGATCCAAGGTTTCCTTGTTTTCTAGCATCGTGAGCACCGCGATATTGTCCTTGGTCATGACGCGGTTATAAATATCAGCACTCTTCTTGAAATCGGCTCGTTGCAGCGCTTTTTGATTGTATTCCATTAGATGCACCTCAATCAATTCGAACCTAAAGGGCATGCTATTAGTATCACCATTTGGCTGATTGAAAAGGACATACTTTGATGATTTGAAAAAAGTTGCACATCCATCCACTTGGCCTCGCTCTGTTCCAGACATGGTCTTTGCTCTTGATTTGGGATAGTAAACGCTGTCATAATCACCACGTTGTCTAAATTCCTCCCTGAATTCATCCTCGTATAAATCTAGAGATAGTTCCTAGATAGCCTTGTCAACCAATCTTCATCTTGCATTGCTGTCGATGAATGGATACTTACTTGAAGACACACGATATCCACGTCGCAACCAAAAATTTCAGAGAGGATGAGCTCCTTGCGATATTCCCAACCCAATGCCCATGAAGGTGCATATCCATAGGCTTGACTCGTGACATATTTTTGACAGAGGATATTATAGCATAGCACCGTGAATCTCCCTAATTAAATCATCCATGTAAGCACTCGTATCATCCATTGCAATATCCTTTTTTACCTGGATCCGATTCTGATCCGCTGGTATCTACTGCGATCCACTCTCGTTGAGGAGGTGGCATCCCCACTAGCGAATTGAATGCCGTTAATTTACAATCATTGATATTAAAAGAGTAGTTTACCTGGTGCATTCTCTCGTAGAGATTGAATGACAGCAGCTGATCCTTCTTGAATGAGGATATCTCTAATGTCTTGATGTAGTGGATTGCCTTCGAGGCCAAGTGTTTCAAGTTGATAGAGCGAGCCAAGTTCGGATGGTAATGTGACGAGGTTGTTGTCGAAGAGTAGGAGCTCTCGTAGGTTGATAAGTAATCCGAGATCAGGTGGAATATCGGTAAGTTTGTTGCCAGATACATCCAATGTCTTGAGATGAGATAACTTTGATAGAGCAGGCGGTAGAAACGTCAAGTTGTTGTGATTCAAGTAGAGCACGGTGAGAAATGAATAATTGCATACAGCCAATGCAAGGTTCTTAAGCCCCATTCCACCCATATCCAACGTCGTCCATGTCTGAGAGCTCTCTTCAGTCGATTCATTCATCATTGATGATCTTGCTGGTCGTCCAACCTCCGTTTTGCTGAAGCCGTTGAGAGACTTGTTGGGGTTATTCGGATCAGTGATAGTCACCGTCGAAGAAACAGGAGCATTACGAGCCATGGCTGCAGCTGTACGAGCATGATGGTGTGGCGACGACGATTGCCTTGAAATCTGTGCATAAGATAATTGACGTGCTACATGGGTTGACGTGCTGCCTGCCAGAGAAAGAGACACATCGGATGACGAATGCAGATTGACAAGCGAATTGGTGGGTTGTTGTTGTTGCTGCTGCTGTTGTTTGCTGCCGCTCATCGGCACGGCATACCGTGCAAATGAATTGTTGGCGTACATGTCAAAGGTAAGTCAATGGTGGATAGTAGCAATATGTTGAGCGGAAGAGTGATAATGTAGTAGTCTCTTTCGGAGCAAGTTCTCCTACCATTCGCACACACACACACACACACCACGCACTCCACTCACACGCGCACGAGTGGCCGATGCGCACATGTAATGAATGATCTTCATCCCCCGTTTGTGTCACTGATCTCTCTTAGGCTATGTTTATATTATTACTATTAGACATGCAACATACATAGCAGCTGTTGTGCATCCAACTTCTAAAACATCTCGAATAAAGTCTACAAGCCATTTCCTCTTGAGTCGTTGTATATATGCATTGGTCACAATTTCACCACGTTGCTTCTTCTTGTATCCAATTTCGTAGTCATGTGATGTTAGCAAAGCCCACGACCGTGTCATTGTTTTTCGATGCTGAACAATATGGTACAACAACAACGCCAAAAGAGTCCCCAGCCAAAGACATCCATATCCAACATAGATACCCACTTGATCAGGCATCCAACACACTTTGGCGGCAACTCTATCATTCTCCGCAAGGTTGACAAGGACAACGCCATTACCACCGTTGGTCCCCATGTTGAATGGAGGCACTGTTATTTCATGTACGTCACCGTGTTTGACATGGCAATACGGGTGATGGCTTCCTGAAAATACCGCAACAGGCTGAATCCAATCCATGAGCTCTTTTGACAATTCTTGATCCAACATCCCTTGATACTGATGCTTGTGTTCCTGAATGATTTCATGATGATGAGGTGGTGGTGATAAAGATTTCTTGTATTGGCGATCATCCTTTCTATTTGTTGTTGATGACGATGGATCCATGACGTTGCAAGGTTTATCATGTCGATATAGCGGCAAATGGGTGAACAATATACGTGGCTGGGGTGGTAGATTGAGATTTAGTGCGGTTTCTTTGGTACTGAGATTCAACGTTGACGACAAAGAAAGTGTGTCAACAATGACGGCAGAGTAATGGGTCGTTTGAAATGTATACGAGGTTGACCCAAACTCGTTCTGGAACCTGTTCACCTCATGGGATTTGATACCATCACCAAAGCCAATATCATGTGTGCCTGCCATATGATATTGTGGTTGCGAGGAGGAAAACAATCGATGGAAACGCGCAGTATGGTATTCAAAGCTGGTGTCACAGGAGATAACAACAATCAATACACGCATCACACACAAGGATAACCATAATCCTGGGTCTTACCCTGCATCACTCCATTGACGGCCACCCTCGATCAAATTTCCTAAAAATACAGTCGCCTGTGGATACAGCTGTTGTTCCAAATATCGATAACTGCGCTTTTGGTACAAGTCACTGTAAAACTCAATCACTCGCACAAACACGTCGGGTATAATGTTGTAGGAATATGCGTCCTTCAATTGAGTATCGCTCACAAGCAAGAGCCTGTCTAGTTGTAAAGGCTACAACAATGAAAGCATGTAAGCCATTGTGTTGCTATGGCTACCAGTCAATTTCACTCTCTCTACCATCCCTACTACTTACGTTTGATACGTGCTGTCTTTTTCCAGGCCATGGTGCACAATGTCTTGCTGCACTCCAAAAAATATAGATTTCACCATATAAGAGTGCCAAAAGCCACGCAAGGCGTAGTAGGTTGATGTATCCTCGTGGCGATCGCATTATTGAATCGACAGCGTTGGCAGACCACATTGGCTCGTCAAGAATGAAAAAAGAAGAAAGAAAGGATAGACAAGGAATTGTGGAAGATGTCGATTGTAACCATCAAGCTCTAAAAATAAAGGACCTAAATGCGGTAAATAACAAAGCTTGAAAACAAAAAAAGCCAAAGCCAAGCCCGACATTCATGCTGGTGTTTGCGGGTGTAACCATGATCCAACAATTGCAGCATCCTCTTATTGTGTGAGGCTTGATGAGAATCCCCGGGTTTTCTTTTCCTTTATCTTCTTAGCTCCAAACCCAAATACGCCTTGGAAACTACAAATAACACGTTGTATACTAATCTAACTTTTGGTGGGTAGCATAAAGGGGAGGATGTTTACGCCACTTGTACGCCATAATAAACGGTTGAAATGTTGTCTCTTGGGCAATAAAGATGTACTCATCTTAAAGATTTGCATTCTAGGGATCAACACGATCTGCATCCAATGTCATACGGGGCCTTTGTATCACAGCGTAATCTATCTATTGAGCATTATGATGACTCATTGTATCCAAGTCATGTGTGTTGCTTGCCCAGGCACGATTCTTTCACGTGACATGGGTTGTTTCCTACCCATTTATTTAAAAGAATATATAGCCGATATGAGATCATGCCAAATACTATGCAATTTATAAACGTTGAGTGGGTCATAGTGTGTAGGTGTTTTATTGCTTGTATGCTGTGTGCTTATGTGGTTGCCATGGCAATTTGTGTCACGGGACTAAGGACGTGCGAGCTATGCATTGCATAAGTGTAGTGTTGACGTGAGAAGAGAGGTAGTATAATGATAGGATAGTACTGTATCAGAAAAGTGGGATGGGATTGTGGCAGTGTTCCTGAATAACAATATGGCTACAATGGATGACATGTGTGAGAGTGAAAGTCGACGATTTATGCATGACCATCTCATCAGCTTTATCGGAACTTGATACACACCTTGATACAACTTCTTTTCCTTGAGACTATTATGCAACTACAAGATGACCGACAAACCTTCTTACTCCCTCGCCCAGTATGGATTAACGACACTGATGTAACGCAATGCACTCTTTGCAACTCGCCTTTCAATGCTATACGACGTAGGGTAGGATATCGTTGGACTTGATTCTCCAAATGGACACTAACTCAATGGTATTCCCATGGGCGTATTTCAGCACCATTGCAGGCACTGGTAATGTTTGTATACGGCTTGTTTGTTCACTGGGCTAATTGAAAAGAAAAACAGTGGGAACATCTATTGCCAAGAGTGCTCATCCAAGAGTGTACCTCTTCCGCAACTTGGGTATGGCTCTCGACCTGTACGAGTATGCAACGGATGCTTCGAGGTGGCGTATCTGGTGACATATGCGATAGACGATGATCATGGTTTATCGACCCAGGTGAGGGAAATGACTAGGTTCATGTCAAACTATCTATTAATATGAAGAGTGAATGCACGTAGATTCATGGTGCTCGTGGTTTATTGGAGTTGATTGAGCGAGATAATGGTAAATGCAAGCATGGTGGTGGATAGTATTATATGACATAGTTGACGTAGGATGATGATTAGAAAAGGATATCCACAACATTATTGCGTACGGCGCCATCGATGCACTGATATGGCTATGCAGGACATCATCAAGTATTCAGTTACATCATTTGACCACTACGATTCTGGCAATCCTCGCTGAGAAAGGTACCATTTCCTACTTTTTCGAAGCCAAGAACAACGAATGACTCATTATTGCTGTTAGAATCGGTACGCCCTGTTATTATCACCAAATGGGCTCTACCTCCATTACTACATTTGGTCGAGCACTATATTTACTATGATACCAAAGACACCAAGAAGCACCATTCATCACCATCATCAATCCATTCAGCAACTGGCTATCAAGAAAACGAAGCCCAGGAGAATAATGAGGATGAGGAGAACACCATGCTTCAACAACAAGAGGTCGTACTAGAGATCGTGATCAATTGTGCGCATGTGCTATATCAGCTTGCTCGTGCTGGCATTCTCAGCCAGACCAACATTGTCGACGACGGCATATTTTTCACGCTTTTGACATTGGCTGCTTATGAACCAACCACTACTCCTACACCCAATCAACAAGATACCCAAAGCGTAGCATCCAGCAGTGCCAGTCATCACCATCATCATCCGCAACGGCAGGACAAGGCAACATCCAATGGCAATGATAATGATGAAGAGGTGTCTTCTCCCCTACAACTCAAAGAACGAGGACAAATCATTCAGAGCTTAGCAGCAAAGGCGATATCGGCTATCAGTGGTCAGGGTAAGGGTTTGAATGAGTGGAAAATATGGTGATGTTCCCTTTAATAACCTTTTATGTGTTAGTGACGCATCAACCGGCTATTATTGAACTTGTACGAGGATCCGATAAGTTTGCAAGCCTGATACAATCTACCAATGATGATGTGCGGAAGTACTTTGCAAAATCGATTGCCTATCTATCTTTGAGAAATGGTAAGGATTATGGGAACGCGAGAGAGAGTGTGTGACATGAAGCATGAACAACTAAACCACGTATCTTTAGACAAATACAAGCCTGCATTATTGGCTGGAGATGTGGCTCGGGCGTTAGTATCTGTCATTGCTCTTTTACCGCAACAAGATAACAGCAAGCAGCGAAAAGAAGATTTGTCGTATTACCTTTCGCGCAGTGTGGATGGCAAGGATGATATGGAGAAATACGTTTCAATGAATCCGTCGGCTGTTTCTCATATATGTTGTGCACTGGCCAACTTTGCAACTAACCGTAAGTAGTTGAACAAAGGGGAAGGCAATGCTTGATGGTACTCAATGATTGATTTAGAAGAGTCTCAAACGAAGCTTATGTCGCAACCACGGCTGCTCAAGTATATCTGCAATGTGCCATCTACGTTCCCTGAACACGCCGAGGTGCATCGACATGTAGCACGTTGCTTAGCCAATTTCGCGCTGTATGGTATGTACAATTATACAATGACGTTTCGAATTGCAAAAGCTAATTGCTATTTTTATTCTTGTTTTGCCAGAGGAAAACAATGGATTGATGCTTGCATATGCAACCGATGGTGATTTGAAAGATAATGCATACGACGTGTTACCTACGTTGCTTGCCATGGGACAGAACGACACGGTGACTTCTGATATTCAACGACACATTGTACGTGCCATCGATAATTTGAGTGCATTTGGTAAGTTACGGGTAATCAAAGGAAGCGAAGTGCTGGTATTGATTGGAGCACTTTTTAGTTTCGGATGCACGAGAGGACAAACCTAATTGGGACGGGATATTCAGCGATGCGTACTCCTTCATCTTGCGTGTGCTGGTGGATAGCAAAGATGCTGATACGTTGAAGCGTGCGAGGAGCATCAAGGAAAAGGCAACTCGTGCGGGGATTACGGGTGAACAACAGCAACAAAGCAGCGATTCGACATCATCGACCACCAACAAACCCGCAACAGCAGCAGCAACAACAACAACAACAACTGATGGCGGTGGTAGTGGAGGAGTCAACACATCATCATCATCAACCACTGGCAAATCGAAAAAGTCGAAAAAGAAAAAAGGAAAGCAGGATGGTGGGCATCAGAACAACAATGCAGCATCTTCAAAGCAAGGCGTAGAATAATAGCAACTGCACATTTGTATATAATTTCGGGTAATCCATCAAAGGGTATATACAGGAACATTCGTTTGACACTTCCGATGCAACAATAAACCGACGACATGTTTCTATCAAGAAGACCGATTGTGTCATTGCTTGAGTGTTTGTGTATGTGTAAATGCTATTCTGAAACAGCAACGAAGCTGCTGTGTATTGTTTTTCTTTTCCATATCCTTCACAGCATCGCTACGCGCTTTCTGGGATACCTGACGAGGCTGTGCGTAGCCACGACTACAATAATGACACGGGTCTTGTATACATGTTTTGCATCTTGTGCTTCCAATCAATGCACCTGAACAACATGACACATTGATGTAGTAAGCAAGGACCAAAAGACGGGATACACGCAAAAAGAGAGAAACATGGTTATCGGTGTTGCGTGATGAAGGTTTTTTTTTTACATCAGGTGGAAAAAAGGGGGGAGGATTGGCGTACAAAAACACACACACCACGCACGCTACGCTTTGTTTGGAGTTTCAGCATTGGAGGTTGAGGGATGTCAAATTCTTTGTGTTCACGAGATTGTATACAAAAGTCTAAGAGTGCTTCTCTTCTTTCCTCATCATGCCATCCTATTCATCCTCGTTGATACCATATCTCTTTACTTTTCTCAAACACCAAACCCATACCCGATGTACATATAGAATAGCAATTGACAATGACATAATGTGTTTATAAAGTTCCAACAATCCTTCAAAGGTGACATTTGGTTCAGTGGATAATGCAGGTTACAAGAAAAAAAAGCGCGGAGTATTTATGTTTTGCAGATCAGGCAAACAAACAGTTACAAGTTTGTCGATTGAGAAGGGAGGGGAATGACAAAAGGAGAAAACATGTACAAGGAAACGGCAAGTTTTGGTTGTATAGGGTGTGTGTGTGTGTGCATCTCGTGTATGCAAGGTGTATGACGAGAGGAGCAAAATATCGGATAATGTGGCAAGTACTACTACTTCTACTGCTGCTGTCAATGAGGTGAGGCTGTTGAGCGACACGATGCTTGATGCACGGTTTGATGTGCTTTGAGACAACGGATACTACAGTAGGCCTGTGCTTTGCATTTTGCACATACCGGCATGGCCTTTTTCTCTACACCACAGCGAGTGCATGTTGCTGAGCTTGTCGAATTGAAACTTGATCCACTTTGGCTACTGCTGCTGCTTCGATAACTGCTCACTGACATGGATCGTACAGACATTTTCTTGCTGGGACCCGTAGTGGGATCCTGTTGTTCTTGTTTTTCCTCGTCTTCAAGTCCTTTGGCTGCCAAATCACGAAAGTGTTCAGCCAAACTACGTACATGCGATGGGCCACAGCATGGTAGTGTCACATCCATACATTTCTTGTAGTACTTGGCTGCGCGAAGTGTTGCTTGAGCACGTGTATAATACAACATTATGCGAATAACTCGATTATAGCATGCTTCAACCTTGTGTGGACGTTCCTGATCCTCGTCCTCTTCCTGTTGACGTTTGAGATCTTTGGCTAAAGCCCATAATGAGTCGTCGTCTTCTTCGATAGAGAATTGATCCATGCGTGCAAGCACGCTGTGGAGTAATTGTTCGTTGCAAATGATACGACGAGATGATGGTGTGTGTACAGAGGGGGCTGGTGATTGGAAACAAGACGAGGAAGGTGATGATGTGGTTGAAGAAGTACGGCGTGAGCGTATGGCATTATCCCAGAAGAGAATGGAAGGCATTGTTGTAAAGGTGGGAGAAAATGACAAGACGCCAATCAGGAACGTGCTTTTATAGTAGTGTGAAGACACGCGACATGTGGTGGAAAGCAGCACATTGGTAGCAGGTGATGCCATGTGTGGCTCTTGTAAAGCTTATCATTGGACGAAACACTGTTTTGTTATCAAGGTTTTGCGCCTTCCTCGCACCCTTCTCTTTTTCCTGTCACAGCCAAGACCACACATACACACGCTACAAATGTCTCCAGTTTCTTGTATAAGGAGTGCCGTCATTAGCTTGTTTACATGCTGTGGTATCAGATGACCCATATCGACACAACCAGGATGCACGTCTTTGCCACCACGCCCACTGCAAAAGTCATACACGCTTGAAAAACATGAAACTAAAGTGGCTGTAATTAATGTATGTGTGTTGGAAACGATGATACCAAAGAGATGAAACCATTATACTCTGTGGCCGTAGTGGGTGGTGATCGATAACTAATCCTGCTTAGTAGCGGAATAACGGAATAGATTCATTATTCACCCCGTATACTGATTGACTCAACGAACGAAACATGCCAACTAAACCCGCTGACATTTGGCATTTTGGCTTGGTATCCCTTTTTTGCTACTCCTCCTGTTGTTGTTGCAAACACATTTTGTATGAAACATCACCGATTCATGATGCTGTAAATGAATCATCTCGACGCATCCTCCCTTTTGTTTCTCCATTACAGGGTGTTGTTTAGGCTCGTGGTGCAGCAACACTGACGCCGTCTCCCGACATCCGACAAGAAGAATGCATAACTTTAAATAAGATATGCAGAAAAGAAACGCCCATTACTATTACCAGCATCACTTGCATTCTATATCCTCCGACCTCCGAGATGGATCGTCATGAAGGAAGGAGCTCTCATTGTTATATACTAGTACTGGATTTTATCAATGTTGGATGTAAACAATGAATCTATCTCCCACCTTTACTTGTGTCATTATTGTCTTCCTTTCGTTGTTGTGTCCCAACAAAGAGGATCCACGTGGACAAAAAAGTGCTGCTGTTGGCTATTGCTGCTGTCATGGAGAGAGAAAAATACCTCACCCACATGAGAGTGCAGCACGCATCATGCATGCCAGTGGCGGCACATCATGTGATGCAGCATATAAATCATCACCCACAAGTAGAGAGAGACATATCCAAAGTTGGCACCATTATACATGATATGCAGGATACCTGTGTAACAATCGGATCATCCGCTCTCCACCAAAAAACCACCGCTATCTTTGAAGGGATGCATTACATCCATTTTCTTTCTTTTTGACCTAGCCCCGTGAAAACGTCTCTTGCATTTACCTATGCATAATAGTGTTTCATTACACATTGCTCCCTGTGGCATGTCCGTATCAACACCGTCGTCAAGGAAACGTGTATAAGAAAACATCCTTATTTCACTGTTATGCAATAATCAATGTGTGTGGCGAGTAATGTCTGTGTAAAGTGAACGTTGCACATGCAATGGCGTTGATCATCAACCAGTGTGGCCATGATAATCATGGTCCTATCATGCTGCTCTCACGACGTCTTATCAGTATTTGGCTGGTCACTGGAATTAAAAAGGAACCCCAACAACCCGATACCACAACAATGATGGTAACTTGTATTGAATAAAGGGGTCGTGGTTGGGATGAGTCCCATGAATGCTTTGACGCCAAGATCATTCATGAACAACTATTTTGTTGGTAAGGTGGGTGGGCCATTTTACGGTGAGGACCTTTTTTGGGGCATGTTGCACATACACATCCTCACTTATCTTTGGATTGCTTTTCTGGGTCTGTGTGTGGCACACCAATTTGGCGGTTAAGCCAAGATTAACTTTTCGACTTTCATCTCTCTTTTCTTTTTTTACTGTACCACCGATTGTCAAATGTAAAATGTGTGTGAAGGAAAAGTAAGATGCGATCTCATCATCTCTCCAAATAGGACAGTGGCACAAGGACTATTATTATGGATAACATAGCAACAGCATGAGATGATGAATAAAAGTACTGGTGATGGTAGTTAGTCATTGGAAAACAAGTTGTGTTGGAGGCCAAGGCAGTTGCCGGGAGATCGCCAATGGAAGGATGGATATGATTGGATGAGGCTCCGTGAGCAGCCGATATTGGGGGTGAAGGAGCCGCCAAAACGATTAGAGGAAGGGGTTGAAAATAGTTGGGGGAAGGTCTCGGCTCATCCAGGCAAGTTATCTTACTTAAGGGTGCGGCATCCTTATCTGGACCCTACAATCATCCACTGCTCTTTTCTTCCTTGTTTTATCTTCCGTTTCTCATTCATTTACTTTTGCCATGATACAATCGCTCGACGTCCCTGTCGTGTCGCTTGCCGTCCCAAACATTCACAAATTGAACGACATTACTAGCGATGACTTGTCTTGCATGTGGACTGGTATGTTTGCATTTTATTGATATCATCCTCCTCCTAACTTTTTCCTTATCGCCAGTTTTTACGAAATGCAAAGACAATCTCGAGAACGGGAGACGCCTGGAGAACTTAAGCTGGCGATTGTGGTATCGCGAGTCTCTCATTGAGAAAGCCAAAGAGCAGCATGTGCGTACGCCCATTCCCATTCAGCACAGTAATGCAGCAGAGGAGGACTACTTTACCTACGCGTCGTCAACCTCAACATCGTCTACATGTTCCATACCACAAACACCACGGTCTTTGAAGCATGTTTCACCATCCTCTTTCAAGCGAATGATCTCGTCACTCAATACACCCATTGAGCCATATCCTCTGCCCACCGTTTCCCAATCGAACCATAAATCGAACACCATCACCGCTGCCCCAGCAACGACACTTGTGGAACGTGCATCTAAAAACGACGCCATCGTACCACCGCCATCTCCACCTCCAAGTGCAACATCTCAACATCAACATCATCAACTTTTACCCAACAACCACCACCACCATCAACAGCAACAACAACAAGCAAAACCCCCGCATACGCATACTAGCAAATTCTATCTTTCAGATGAAGAAGAAGATGAAGATGAAGAAGAGGATACTGTTCACGATGTCCATGATGGTGCAGACGATGATGGCTTTTGGAGTACAGTAAGATCGAATGATACCGATTTTATTTTAAACGACACTTGTAAGAAGCCCGCTGTCTCAACAATACCACCAGCCAAGGAGAATCCATCGACTGAAACCAACAAAACCAGTTCCTCCACATTACCTAAGAATCCTTTTCAAAAGCGAATTCCGCCAAAAATAGCCGATCATCCACCACAGCAATCCTTACTTACAACTATGCTCGTTTCCAAATCTACCACACCAATGGTGAGGCCCCGCCGTATTATTCATTCTTCTCGACGTGGCAACAAATATCAACCTTGTCCACCATTCACAAACGACATGGATCTCTCACAAAGCCTAAGGTATTGCGTGGATTGGGAACAGCGACAAAACAATACTTGTACTGCTGGTGGTAGTGGTCTGGATTCAAGAGTCGCCGATGATCATCCATCCATTTTAACTTCAAGCTATTGGGAAAGTTTCCAAGGATGGTAAACCCAAACACGCCGCACTATTCAATAACCCATCTTTTTGTATATTATCCTACCCATTTCCTTTTGTACATTAGTCGCTTGCCAAGCTCTCTCTCTCTCTCTCTCTCTCTCGCTCTCCCTACTCACTTTACATTTCATTTCATTCATCCCACATACGCTGCATTCCTTCTCCACCTATAGAAGATGATATACATAGTTAATTAAGCTTTAATGTAAAAAACAACTTTTCATTCTACGTTTAGTTTATGATGTGATCGAAACCATGATGGATTCTTGCATAGAGTCTCTCTTCTTCCCTCATCCACAATATGTGTGCGTGATAAATGTGTTCATTGCCCCTTGTTTTATCCGCCCGTCCTACTTCCTTTAAAGCTCTATTTCCCTTCCTTGACCAATGACAATCGGGACCGTGGTTCTTATGGCTGCTGCCCTGGCAGACACATGGGGAATTGGAAAGGATCAAGCACTACCATGGTCTATTCCTGGGGACACGCAGTACCTGATGGATGTGACGACCAAGGCTTATCATACCATGAGCAATGACAAACGCAAATGGCAGAACGTGGTGGTGATGGGTCGAATGTCATGGGAGGCTAGTCCTTTGTGTATGACACCGTTTCCAGCGTGCTACAATATCATCATATCACGTAACGCCAAGTACAAGTATGTGCAGTTTGTGTGCGTGTGTGCGTGCGTGCCACGACATGTCATCTGATTCCATATCCTTTTCTTTTGTAGTTGTCATCAAAAGGGACCTTTTCCACATGTCAGTTTGGCTACATCCATCCAGGAGGCTCTCGAACAAGCAGATACCCTAAAGAAGGAACATGATCAAGAAGCGAGGATCTTTGTATTGGGAGGAGGACAAATCTATGACCAATCGATGCCATTATGCACCCACATCCTCTTAACACGTGTCTATGCAAGCAAGTCGATCCAATGTGATGCATTCATGTCGCCTATTGATGAAAATCTATTTGAACGTGCACCGCATGAAGATCTCGAGGCATTTGTGCAACAACCAGTCCCAAGGGGTATCCAACACCATCATGATCTCAGTTACGAGTTTGTCCTCTACGTTAGGAAATAGCATCATCCTTCAACAATCATTCATTTGTATATCATTATTGTGAACAAAGTAAAACAAGGGAAACAATACCAAGGAGAAGGATAATACGTATGATGATGGAAATTACAAAACAGGACTAGAAACAGGTCCATAGCGTGGGGGGTGTATGGGAAGAAGAAGGAAGGATGGGGGAAGAATGATGGTGTGCGTGTGTGTGTGGAAATGTCTGTGTGCATTCTTTGTGATTACTAGCAGCAGTAGACAAATGATGTCGTAAGAGAAACAAGTCTTGAGCTCCTTTTGCCAATCCACCCTCGGGATGAAATGAACATGAGTTTATCCCTTTTTACTGCAAAGTTATATATATGCTCCTGAAGATTGGGAATGTATTACCACTCAATGTACGTGTGTATGATGATGTAGCCGTTTGAAGAATGAGATACCACGCCAAATGATCATCATCGGGTTGCGTTGTCAAGTAGGAAAACAAAAGAATGGTTCATTGGCCATATGAGAGCAAATGCATATCGTCCCCCTTTTCCTAATGTCTGATCCAATGATTTACTCCGCCTAATAAATATCGTCATGATACATGGCCTGCCCATTTCAATGGATGTGCCTTTCGCGGTCATTGAACTACGATGAAGGCCCTATTTTCAAGCTCCATCGTTATAGCATGATGAGGCATGATTGGAAGCAATGTAATCTTTTTTTTTTGTAATGCAAGGGTTGCCATGTCAGTGCTCGTGCATAAACGTGTGTATCTGCAGTTGCATCATGGATGAGCTTGTTGTCTTTGAGAGTGCCCACTTGGATGCAATTGATTTCATTTGGCATATTGAGTGGTTGACAAAAAGGCCAAAAAAGGATACCTGCATTACATTAGAGTGCTTGTGCGCTGGTAACACAACTTTACCAAGCTGTAAACTGCAATCCACCTCCTTTCCTTCGCTCGTTCCTTTCTTTTTTCCCTCCTTTTAGTTTCCTACTCGGTGTGAGTAGCGTCGCATCTTTTTCTTGTGCCTTGAGTATTTCGGCTCTTTGGTATTTACGTGAATGTCCCTTGCTTAGCTGGACATACCTCCTTGATCCGCGCTTTTTTTTTCTTCTCTTTTCCCGTCTTTTCAACATTGTCGCTCTCCTGTTCCTCACTATCATTTCAACAACGCCTCTCTCTCTCACTCTATTGTACCTTTCTCTCTTTCTCTTTCCCACTTTTTCCTTGTGTATAATATCTTTTTTCCTACCTGATCCCACTCTCACGCACTACTACTACTATTATAGCCTTAGTATTACTTTTTACATTCTCTCTTATCATCTACTTTATTATATATCGTTATGTCACGAGGTAATCAACAAGCAATAATATATAGCTGGTATCACGACGATCATGTCACTTATACATTTAATCTCCCCTCGCTCACAGTATTCGATACTTATGTCTGTCACCGCGCCGCCAACGCCATTGTCACCCAAGTCGATCCCCTACGCGTCTCTTCAGATGCCTTGCAGATCATTAACCAGTTCCTCGACGAGTTCATTACACTTCTTTTGACATCAGCCAAATCACTCGACCTATCACGCATCAAGACAGCTGTAGTCGCTTTACTTCCTTCGAGTCTTGGCAAAAATGCTATTGTTGAAGCCGAGCTGCAGGTTAAATCATACACCGAGACTGCCGATGATATCGATTACGAAGCATATGAACGCACACGACGATTGGATTCAATCCCACTTGACAGCATAGGTGCTCTTTTACGACAAGAATGTATCAATCATTGCACCCTTGCAGAAAACAATCACAATCGCCAAAACACTCGACGACCAAGTATTGGAGTCCCAAAAACACACAACTTTTCAATCTCGCCTATTGTCACTGTATATGTCACCAGCATCATTGAACATGTTGCAGAATACGTATTGATCGTAAGTATCGATAGTCATTGGTCTTTGGTTTTACCATACAACCCCCCCTTTTCCTCCACTATCACCACCAACATCCATCCATCATCGACACGAACACCATCACACACACACACATAATCCACCCTTTCACTGTCTTGCCCCCCTTTTATCCCCTTGTCCGATAACCCTCAGGAAAGAAGAACCTTAACTCCTACAAGCTTCCTCTCCTTGTCATGCTGAATGAATCATTTACTGATATTCTTGTTTCTTCTTTTAGGCTGCTGCAACCACTGCTGAAAGCCAAGATACTGAATACATTCGCATCAAGGAAGTATTTGCAGCCTTATCCGAAGATGCTCAAGTAACATCCATGTTTCGTCAAATGGAATTACGAGATCGATTAAAAGTATGTATCATACCATGTACCCTTGAATCCCTTCTCACAAGCTTGATGATAGAAACGAGCGTCATTTGTTATGGGATACCATCATAAAATGCGACAACAGCAACAATTGCAACAACAGCAAATGCCATGGAATGATATGACGAATACCAACAATAAGAAGCACCACCATAGTCGTGAATCATGTTCTTCCAATGGACGTCCTGTGGATCCATATGCCGATATACCGAATTTGGACAATGACAGCAGTAGCAGCAGCCACAACAATGATGCCGATCTACCCTGTAGCCCAACCACAACCACAAGTTCGGCAGGGCAAAGACAACATCAACGCCCAATGTCCATTATGAGCACGAGCACAAGCACCAATACAATCAGCTCAACCAATTCTTCTGGTAGCAATGGAACTAGCAACAAAAAAAGATTTCCTCGCCTCTTCAAACGACGTGAGTCGACACAGCTTCCACAATCACCACAACAAAGAACCAGCAGCAGTAGCAGCAATAACAACAAGGCAATAGCCATCTCTGTATATAATCCCGACTCTCCTACCATGGTTGATTTTGAAGATTTGATCAAGTCTGGTGACACTGTGCGCATGTCATTAACACCCAATCGATTGAAATCCATCGAGGTGAACAATATCATTGACAACAACAGCGACACAAAATCTATCAACAGCAGTAAACGATCCACTGTCCCATCTGCATCACCTTCCATCAATGCATTTGAAAATCCACGTGTTGCACCTAAACCCCCTCAACCACCGCCTCGAAGACGTAAGAGTTATGATCGCCCATTGATGACTCCACCTCCACCTGCACCTCCTCCATTGAATCCAGCAAGACGTAGTCGACCCCAAACCTCCCTTGAACGTCCTTCTAGTATGGTGGCTAAACGTCAAACAATGATTCTCAGTGATGGTGGTACACCTGCTCAAGATGGCTATTTTACTCTTGCAACGACAACAGGGACAGCTGCAGTTGCATCACCTACAGCTGCTGCTATTGCTGCTGCTAATGCAACAGCGTCTCCAGGGGCAACAATCACCATGGATACATCCAATAAGAACAATGTCAAGGAAAAGGTGCTCAAATTTGAAAGACATCAGCGTGTATCCAAGCGAGATGCATCCGTACAAACTGAAGTCATGGAATTACATCTACCACCACCTTCACGACAAAGCAAAAAGATGGATGGTGATGATCCTCCTCCTCCTGGTTCTGGTTCTGGTCCTATCAACACAACACAAGCCAAACCGCCTATGGATGATAGCACGAGCGAAAATGGCATTGTAGATGGTGATGAAGAATGGTTTGTCTCAGAAGACGAATTTGAAGATGAACAAACTGTAGTAGAATGGTTACTAGCAGCTGGATAATTTGGCTGGCTGATAATAATAAAATGGCTGCCCAATCAAATACATCCACCTTCACTCCCTCTCTTTCTCTTTTTCAATTCCTTTGACACGCGTTTATACACATTCATTGGTCCTTTGACACCATGAACTCTTTATTGCTACCGGCCCTTTATCTCGGTGGCTGCATTGCTGCCATGAGCATGTTCTCTTATATATACCGTCGACTCACAAGTAAGGTTTCCCCTTCCCAACCCCCTCTCTTTTACAACCTCCCAATCGGTCCTCTTTTGCTGATGCTAATGCTGGCAACCCCCATGAATAGGTGTCAAGCAAGTCGAATCTTGGTTCCCTGAAAACCATGACAAGGAACGATATATCGCTTTACTCAATTGCGACATACCAGTGCCCGAGTTTCATTTACGTGCGGCTTTATTGCGTCGTGCTATGCAAGCAGTGCATCGTCTCAAGGAAGTACAACAAGAG
This sequence comes from Lichtheimia ornata, assembly GCF_029851405.1. Lineage (NCBI taxonomy): Eukaryota > Fungi > Mucoromycota > Mucoromycetes > Mucorales > Lichtheimiaceae > Lichtheimia > Lichtheimia ornata. Next base: position 191,841 of record NW_026695360.1, read on the forward strand.
AAGCCAGCTCTGCAACAGTTAATGCGTATGGGAAGTATTGGCGACGATCTATGGCGTGATTTCTCTTTGGCCGAGCAAGAAGTGGTGATGGAGCTGCAGGATATTGCTCAAGAAGCCAACACGTACAAGCCCAACTGGAACCAAACCATCTTTTCCACAGCAGCTCAAATGCTCGAACATGAGAAGCAAAAAGTATTGTTGGATGAGATGAAAACGATGCGTGAGGATGAGCAGAAGCGACGAGAATTGCAATTGGAGCAAGAAGAAAAGGAAAACCAACTTGCTGGTGAAAGGAGGATGCGTGAAGCCAAAAAGGCCGAGGAAGAATTGTTGAGGATGGAAGAAGATGAACAACAAAAGAAGAACAAGGGCAAGAGCAACAAACCCAAGGCCAAAAAGTAGATCATTACACTCCTTCTTGATGATAAAACAGTAGTAGTAGCTATCAATCACAATTTCAATACTCATTCATATCTTGTCCTTTATCTCCCTTCCACTTCGCACAGCCCTTATCCATTCATATACATCTTGTATCTATCTTGCTAAAGACAAAACAAAGATTCTGTACCTACGCTACTTTTAGTATTATAATTACATTGCATGAAAAGCATATGCATGAATGTTTGATCAGGGATTGATACTTGCCATGTGCTTGTTTACTGTTGTCATGCTGAGGATAAACACTACCCATGAAATGAAGGTCATCTACTTGAAAAATCACTCGCTTGTACAGGATGAGCGTGAACATGGATAAAGAAAAGGATCCAATCCAGCATCTTTATCCACCCTCGGCCAAAAGAACAGCCGCTGTCGAGCCATTTTACTCCGACCAATAGATTAAAAGCTCATGTTGTAAACGAAATTGCTCCCTATTAACCTGCCATAAAACTACGAGGCATGTATCATGGAATTCCTTGAATGCTCCGCTACATGATGATATTAATTTCATTTGCATTCGATTACGTTTTTGACACATTTACACCTTCCTTATATGGAAATGTTGTGGTATATATATACACCCGCGAGTTAAAAAACAAGGAAGGAAGCAACAGTCCATCTCGGATAGTATAGTGGTCAGTATCCCCGCCTGTCACGCGGGAGACCCGGGTTCAATTCCCGGTCCGAGAGCAAAAATCCAAGCAATTCGCTTGGTTTCTTTTTGTTTTTTCGGATTTTCTTGGGTCACGTGATCTGATCATTTTGAGTGTGCCAACATTTTTTGTTCATGCATTAATGCGACGGCCGTACACTTGGCGGTAGGCATTGATGGGTTGATATCGTATCATTTATCAAATGACTAAACGTTATCCGCGATCCTAGTGCTATTGTTTCACGACAACGTGAATAAAGTTGACTATGCATACCGAAACATGATGCATGATTATCTACATCAACAATAAGCGTCATCCACTACAACACAATAGCAATATCAGCTGTCATAACAACTACTCATCCGTTGCTTGGTTAGGTGTGTGAGGTAATGGAACTCCTACAATAAATGGAGGTTTGATAAGGTTTCCTACACCAATCCATATCATAAAAGATCAAGGCATGCAATCACCTTTTAGATTGAACCATAGCAAGCTATTGTGATATACAAAATAAGTAATGCAAGTATACGCTTGATACAAGCCCAACACGACTTAGCATGTTATGGTAGAAAGAAGCATCATAAGTTAAGGTGTGCTGCTGTGATTCAACTACCGGTAGATAGCACAAGTGACTCTTATTGAGACGCATGGATCTTATACATGACATTGTAAGGGTTGCCTAGCAACTGTTATACAAGTAGCAACGTCATGGAATCCACCACGAGGCACTGCTCACGCATTTAATGTTAGAGTACAAAGTCATTGTTGTAGTCTTGTTCTTTTATTTCAAGAGGGCTGTAACATATACTGCGCATCAGAAGATGTATTATCATTTCAAGTATCACAGATCACAATAGCTATGATTTGCTTCCACGATATGGGTAAAGATCCTTTGAATCAAAATCATGCGTTGCAGAGGAAACCGAAGATCAGCTGACTTGCAAAGTGTATAAGCGAAAAGGCCAACTGAAGATGGTTGTGTAAAGCGGAGCAAACAGGCTACTTCTTTCTTCCACTTGGTCACTTTGTAACGACGACGACAGCACAAATGGATAACGATCTTTCCAAATTGAAGGCGAAACCAAGGGTTCACTTTGGGTCATTGGAAGAAACGGATGTTGTCAAACGCCCACGCATCGAAGAACCGACTAGTTCAACCCTGGCAGCAGGTGGCATCGATCTGGAAGCGTTGGGTAAAGCTGAAAGTGTCTTACAACCGATCGCGCAATGGTCTAATATGAAATCAATATAGCCGACTTGACCGATGCCGATCTTTCAGCGTCATCCCAAAGAGCACGACAAGCTGATCAAGAAGTTCTACAAGAATTCGAGCGAAGGAAGCGTGCACGAGAAATCGCTGTCCCCACAGACGACAAACGCGTTCGACAGCGACTACGAGAGCTTGGTGAACCACAATGTCTTTTCGGTGAAGGTGTAAGTTATCCATGGTGCGATGTGATCATGGTAGTTGCATATCTTCTCATGAATTATTGCATAGCCCGATGATCGTCGTACTCGTTTACGCTACCATTTATCGATCCTAGAAGGCAGAGAAATACCAGTCGAATCTGAATCAGAAAGCGAGGAGGAAGAAGTAAGAAGAGATCACCAAAGATGACCATTGTTATGCAGCCACTAATACGCATCAAACGACCCAACATAGAATGAGGAGGAATTCTTTACCCCAGGCACACAAGAGTTACTAGAAGCAAGAAAATGGATCACAACCTATTCATTGCCACGGTAACGTATTCATCATGAGGAAGGATGCAATGGAGCAGTAGATTAATCTACATTTGCGTATGGTTATAGAGCCAAGAAGAGGATAGAACGACAAAAGGCAGAGGTGGATGTTCCATTGGCACAGCTAAAGGCTGCACGTAAGGAGGTGCATACACGACTTAAGGTAATTTGAAAGGAAGGGGGACATGCAAATCAATGCAACATGTGAATGCGAATGCTTTTATAATAGGGATATACCAATTGGGCATCACAAATTGCGGACGAACGACCCGTGGCTCAAGTTGCTTTTACCCCAGACTCATCCATGTTGGTCACTGGTGCATGGTCGGGCGTATGTCGATTATGGTCGATCCCACAATGCGAGCCATTGATCACTTTCAAAGGACACACCGATCGTATTGGTGGTATTGCCTTCCATCCTGAAGCAACCATTAGCCTGGATAAGAGCGTGATGAACTTTGCTACTGGTAGTGCCGATTCAATGATCCATCTGTGGAACTTGGAAAAGTAAGTCTTGTGGGGATTTGGATACAGACGTAATCTTGAAGGCTGACAAGGTCATGTTAGGGATACACCATTAGCCACGCTTAAAGGACATGCTGGACGCGTATCTCGTATCGCTTTTCATCCTTCAGGAAGATACCTTGGCAGTGCTGGATTCGATGGCACATGGAGATTATGGGACGTGGAAACGACTACCGAGCTCTTGCTTCAAGAGGGTCATGCCAAGGAGGTCTATACTATCGCTTTTCAATGTGATGGAAGTCTTGCAGCAACAGGGTATGTGGGCACTATTAGGATGATGCATTGGTCATTAATAATGTGTGTAGTGGTCTTGATTGCGTTGGCCGAGTGTGGGATATGCGTACGGGTCGATCAGCCATGGCACTTGAAGGTCATGTCAAAGATGTGCTTGGCTTAGATTGGAATCCTAATGGGTAAGTTTGCGATAAGATTATGCGGGGATAAGGGCACAAAATGCTAAAATCATGTTTGTGTCACACAGCTATCATTTGGCTTCAGCAAGTGGCGATAACACAGTCAAGATTTGGGATATGCGGACATTGCGCAACATATACACGATTCCAGCACACAGATCTCTGGTTGCAGACGTGAAGTACAACAAAGGACCAGCCAATGAAGAAGGCTTTTATTTGACGACAGCTGGTTACGATGGCAGCGTCAAGATTTGGTCTGGTGATGATTATCGATTGATCAAGAGTTTGGAAGGTCACGAGAACAAAGTGATGGGCGTGGATACCTCAAACGGTAAGAGAATGGGACATTGGGGATTGTGGAGCTTTACATCGAAGATGTCAATGGTATTAACGGGTTTCATTTAATAGATGGTCGTTATGTTGCCTCTTGTGGATATGACCGTACATTCAAAATCTGGGCTGATGAGAACATGGTGCTGTAACTTTAATTTTTGGCAAATAAAGAAAAGCTTCAAGAGATTTCCCGCGCCCTGCATTTCTTTCCCCTAATATTTCCCGATGAGTAAACCAGTATGCCTCGATGACTATGAAGCCTATGCACGCCAAAAGATGGAAGCACCTCACTTTGGGTTCTTTTGCACTGGTGCCGAAGATGAAGTGACTCTTCGCCGCAACAAAGAGGCCTACAACGAGTATGTCGGATGGTTATTTTGTGCCTGAAAAGTAATGTTTGCTTATACGCATACGTAGATTGATCATCAGACCCCGTGTCATGGTGAATGTCAAGGACATTGATCTCTCAACCAGCATCCTCGGTCAGCCTATCAAGACCCCAATTTGCATTGCACCCACATCAAATCATCGTCTTGCACATCCAGAAGCCGAGAAGGCAACAGTAAGAGGTACGTGGAAGGTGCATCATTAAAATCCATATCTGATTTCGCCATACTCTTGTTTCCCCAATAGCAAGTGCAGCACACGGCACATGTTTTTGTTTGTCAAGCTATAGCAACTGTGGCATGGAAACAGTGATGAACGAAGCAACCAAAGTGGATCCAAATTCTTTGCAATGGTTTCAGCTTTATGTCGACCGGGACCGTAAAGTGACCGAACAAATGGTGCGACGTTGTGAAAAGGCGGGTTTTAAAGCAATCGTGTTAACGGTGGATCTTCCCACTTTGGGACGTCGTTTGACTGAAGAACGGTAAGTGAATCGAGGGGGGATATGCATGAGCATAAAAATGTTCAATGCTTACAATGATGATATGGTGGATAGCGCCGGCTTTAAGCTTCCCGACTTCATCCGATTTGGAAACTTTCAAGATGAGCATAGTGGTCGTGGTCCCAATCGTCATTTTGGATATGATGTGGATGCTTCTCTCAACTGGAAAGATGTTGCATGGCTCAAGAGCATTACCAAATTGCCAATTGTCGTCAAGGGCGTGTTGCGTGGTGACGATGCAGCACTCGCTGTAAAGCATGGTGCACAAGGTATTATCGTATCCAACCATGGTGGTCGTCAATTGGATCATAGCCCTGCCAGTGTAAGTTTGTTGCCATGGTAACACGGTTGTATGGGATTATTAAGCCGTATTTCTTCTCATAGATTGAAGCGTTGCCTGAAATTATCGAAGCTGTACGAGGCACATCCGTGGAGGTGTATGTAGACGGTGGTATTCGGCATGGCAGTGATGTGTTCAAGGCACTTGCTCTTGGTGCTCGTGCAGTGTTTCTTGGACGACCCATTATCTATGGCCTTGCCTACAATGTAAGTATCAAGTTATACAGACCCCATCCAAAGTCAATGCTGATACATTAGGTATGGTAGGGTGAGGATGGTGTCAAACAAGTGCTTTCACAGATCAACAAGGACCTTACGACAACAATGACATTGGCTGGTATGTATCTTTGTGTTCTTTATATATACAAGGTCTTTGTTTAACAAAGTTACTCATATACAAATTGGCTTTTGCAGGATGCACTTCCATTGACAAAATTACTCGTGACTATGTTGCTCCTCGTATTCCACTCTCTGTTCGTTTGTTGGCTGGAAAATTATAGATAGCGAATTACTAAAGTATTGGCAGCATCAAGATAATGTTGCGTGTCACCATATAACTTGGCTGCTTTGACAAGTGATTGGATGCTTAGGATGTGGATGGGATCACCAGCATTGAGGACTCGATCAATCAGCTTTTGCCAAAGGCAAAGGTCGTTGTTCTCATGGCTGGCTTTAGGTGTAATATCAATAGATGATGTATGGGCAGGAGGCATTGGTCGATTTTCAGCGATGTATGTGCAAAGAGTTGCCAACCATTGGATTCGAAGTAATTGGTCGACGTTTCTACCTGTGGATGCCCAAGCTTGAATAGCCAAAGCTGACGCAAGCAGACTTGCTCCACTGCGACAATGTTGCATAATCGGCAAAAGTTTTGCAGCAAGGTGTACGAGTTGTTCAGGAGAACGAAGAGATGCGGTGTTGACATAGGTGGCTAGTAGGCTTGCTTGACTCTTGAGTAGTATTTTAATGGCGGCAGGTACAGTGTCAGCAGTCTCCATACGTCCATCAAAGCGAGGATCGGCAGCCACCATGTCAAAGAGAATGTGTTCGGGTTCATGGGCACAATGACCATTATCGTATTCTTGAATAAGAAGTTGTATATCTGTGTGGCTGCTGGCAAGATAAGCAAGGCCTTGAGCTACAATGTCTTGCATTCCATATTCAAGTCCAAAGGTCATATGCACCAGCGGCTGCAATTGAGCACCAAAAGAAGTCGATAAAGGGCTGTCGATATCAAAAAGGAAGTTGTCGATTGTCGATTCTATTCCTAGATCTTGTATTTGATCGGTAAAAAAGGCCAAATACGCTCTATAGTACCTGTACGTGTTTCACGATTTGTTTGTTGTGTAAGCGAAACATGCTAGTAGTAAAGGGGGGAAGGGGGTAAAAGTGAATGCCTTACTGTGTGTCGCCAAGGTAATCCTTCCATGAATCTCGTGTAATGGTAAGCGCTTTTTGATTAGTGTGTAAAAGTGGAACAAGGGTAGGGATAACTTTGTAGTAACCCTGAACGATTTTTTCTCGTGTTGCTACGATCATGGCAACTGTAAGAATCACCAACAATCCCATTCTACAAAGCTTAGCTTACCTCCCAGATCATGTAGAGCTACAAGTACACGTGCCAATTCATTTGGTTTGTCACGATGCTCAATGTGAAATACATCATGGTGGTTTTTGATCAATGCCTTAAGCAAGGAACGCACCGGCTCTTCTTCACGTTTGCTGTATACAGGCGATAAGCTGCCTAGAGAAACAGCATCGGATGGCCAACCGTACGACGTGAATAATGTTGCTGTAGTGGTTGAAGCGTATCCTGACATGAATGTAAAAGCAAAGAAAAACACATAACCCTGAAGATGAAATGGTGTCTTTAAGACTGGTAAAGGAAGGGGATGGGTTGGGGGGTGGACATCACCCCTAAGCGTTGACCCTCGGCAAATTAAGCATCACCCATGTCAGACATGTGCAAATTGAATCTACATCCATTGGGCAATGAAGGATAAAGCGGGCTGTATCAAGTGCATTATCTCCCTCTGTGTATGTGGTACAGCATGGATCGGCATCATGCAATAAGCATGTTTGTATATTTATACTCCCGATTTAGCATTACTGATGTTACAACGAGTGATGGATTCAAATAAATTAAAATTATTCACTATTATGGACATGCTTTTTCCATGGACCAAACACCCGCTGCACCACCGGGTACATCGCCATACGTCCACCAAGCAGCAGACCACACCTTTTGCTGATACACAACTTTGGAGCCACCAGTGTAAGTTGAGCTTGGCGACCACAATGGGAGTGTATTACAAGGGTTGCCAGTAGGTTGTGTTTGTTGTGTCGTTTGTGGTGGCAATGGAGTGGGGGTAGCTGTTGTGGCGTTTGGTCTTCCCAAGGATGTTGGTTTTACCGAAGATGGTGGAGCATTGTTCATCGTGTTACTTGTATTAGCGTTGCTGCTTGTTGAAGGAAGCGGCTTTTGTGTGGGTACGGAAGCAGACGATGATGGGCTTTGATGTATGGGTATGCTGGGGATATTGGGTGGTGAGCCATTTGCTTGGCATGCTTTGACTAGATTCATTCTTAGATGAGCTCATGTCCTATAATTAGCAGCTAGCCATCGATTACCTGGTGCCCATTCACCCATGGGGTTTGCTTTGGGCTCTGCACTTGCGGACCATTTTGCCTACCGAATAACGTGTGAGATGCATCCCTGTATGATTTATTTACGCTTACCTCCCAGATGTATCTAAATGCCGAAAAAAACGCGTTATTCAATTCATGGAACTACTACAAGATATCTTGAAATCAATCACTTACCCACTACAAAGCAAAGAAAAGGGGGATGATGAGTATACAACATGCTTATTCATTATTACATAGCTGTAGGTGTTGACAACTTACTTGTGTGAAACACGATTTCCAGCGGTATACAATCTTCCAGAATGATCCCATGTTGGTGCATCGCATGGTGGGTATTCAAAACCGCCATTACAAGTATTACCCATTATTCCCTTGATCCCTGAATCCATTCGTCCATTGGCACGTGCTTGTGATGCATCTACGTATGGGAGCACAAATGAGTGGCATTTCATCATCATGATAATTTGGATAGCTGTACCCCAATACATGACACCACCGAAACTTGGGAATGAATGACGAGTGTCGTTAACAATCTTAGCAAGCGTGGCCAAAGGTACATAACCACCCCCAGCGGCACTGCTGCTGGCAGGAGCACCAATGTAAATCTTGACGTCCTTGTTTGGAGATACGTTGCGTGCCCAATGATCCCACATACCAAAGTTCCATTGGGATGCTTTGCCATATGTTTGTAACCCACAGGGGTTGTTGTCTATTATACCGAGCATTAGCTGTAGGAAATTGCCCGAGACATGTTACTTACAAAATTGGACATATACGGCATCCATCGGGAAATCATTCATAGTTTGCTGTAAGTTGGCATCTGGAAATACACATTGTGGTGCTGCTGTAATGTAGTATTTCTTATCGGCTCCATCAAAGTAGGTTTTCAATTTACGAAGGAAGACCGGATAGTCTACAGGGAATAGGGTCAGCTATGATAACTTTTCTATGTGCCTTTGGTATATCAACTTACGTGCTGCTCCACCGCCTTCGATATCCAAATCAATGCTACGTACATGATACATGCATGTGAGCTCATCACCAAAGTAAGATTGAATGATCACTTTACCCATCAAGAGATACATTGCCAAATGGACGTGTTGTTGATGTCCCACCCAAAAAGTCATTCCAAAGAGTATCTGCAAATGCATTTGCTTGATCATCCGAAGAAAAGCCTACACCACCTGTGGCTCCACCCAAAGACAATGTGATGGCTTTGCCTCTTTGCTGGCAATATCGAATATCATCTTCCATGCCTGAGCAATCTGCCAACTGGGTTCCTGGGAATGTAGAATTGTCCACGCTGTTACAATACTACGCATGTAAACTTTTGTAAGATACAATACAACCATAACAAAGAAGCACGTAGCAATGCTTACATTGGCAAGATTGATTGTAGGTTTGCCACCTGTGCTAAAGAACGTTGTCAAGAACGACACAGGGAGAACATCAATGGAATCATCCTCGCAATAATATCGAAGCGGTTGTTGCCAATTCTTTTTATCGGTAGGATTTGCTGCTCCATACGAATTTTGACCCCAATCTATAATGTTGTGTCAGCAGCTTTCTTATACTTGAGCTTGTTGCACTATGTCTCCTCCATACATGCCACAACGTTATTAGTGCAATTATTCTATATCGTGTATACGTAAGTATACAATGATGATCTGGAGGTAGAGGCGTTGTTAGGTACCTGAAAAGCGTATGCTGTGGTCAGCAGCAGCGATACTAGCAGCCAAGATGTGAGCATTATGAGCAATGGGAAGCGATAAATGTGAGCCGATGCTTACTAAATACATGCACATATATATAAAGACATCCTCATTTCAACCAGCATTCTAGCCGCTATCGGGTCGCTGGAGTCGTCAAAGCAAGCATCATATCCATAACACATTCCATGGTTGTTATTCTCCGAGCGATATGATAAACGTTCCTTGATTTGATGAAGCAATCTATTGCGACAGTAAACATTGATCTGCTCTAGGAGAAGGATGGTTTACTGCAATCATAGCGTGTTATTACAATGGATGTGTCGAACAACAATGGGTTGAGTACTGTTGCAGCAGGATAGCATGATTTAGATGAAGGGGGACTAATCAATTTACATATCGAGATAGCAAAGAACAAACTCTAATGAATGCTTAAATGCATCTTTTATTTCAAAGGTTGCCTAGGATACAGCTTTACGTGCTTCTTAGCAACTGGATGGCTTCATTCAAATTGGTTTTCAACTCCGGGATGTCTCAACTTTAGTTGAAGCGCCGTGCTGAATCTGTCGTGCCTTTCCTTCGTGTATCCAGCACTTTACAACATCGCGCCATGGTACTTGCCATTCCCAACCTTGCCACCTTGAAATTATGCTCATCCATTGCATTCACAGGTCGTCCTTGCAGCTGCCATTGTGACCAAGAGCGGCAAAGGTGAGCCACTGTCGCACTTACACGTCATCATGCGTTTACTGACACTGCCAACATAGCCGTCATCTCTCGCCAGTTTCGTGAAATGCAGCGTTCTCGCATCGAAGGTCTTCTTGCTTCATTCCCAAAATTGACCAGCACTGGACACCAACATACGACTGTTGAGACCGAGCATGTGCGTTATGTATATCAACCTCTAGAAGAGCTCTTTATGGTGCTTATTACCAACCGTCAAGTAAATATCGTATCCACCGCCAATCATGGACACTGGTTGCATTCACTACATTTGTTAATAACTCTTTTGTGTATATGCTAGTCCAACATCCTTCAAGATATCGAATCACTTCACCTTTTTGCCCGCGTGGTCACCGACATTTGTCGCTCGTGTGATGAGCAAGATATCCTTCGCAACGCCTTTGAATTGCTATGTGCTTTTGATGAAATCATCTCTGAAGGTTATCGGGAGAACGTGAATTTGGCACAGGTCAAGAGCATTATTGAAATGGAGAGTCATGAAGAAAGGATACAGGAGATCATTGCCAAGGTATGTATCATTGTGTGTGTGTGTGCGCGTCATTATGAATATTTCTAAGCATGTCTTTAGAACAAAGAACAAGAAGCAAAGGAGGAACTCAAGAGACGTGCCAAGCAATTTGAAATGCAAAAGAAGGAGGCTCAAAAGCGTGGCCAAGGTTTCATGCAGGGCAACTTTAGCTCACAAGGCAACTACATGGGTGGACGCTTCTCACCAGCATTGGAGCCAACTGTGCAAACTACCATCGACTCGCCCGCATTCAACAGCCGTTCATCTACGCCTCCTGCATCCTCTGGTACAAAGGCACGTGGTATGCAACTTGGCCGTAAGCCGAAGTCGACCGATTTGTTTGAAGCCATCAAAACCGAGGTTGAAGAACCATTGCTCAAATCCTCGCGATCAGCTGCATCAAGCACTATCACAAAGGAAGTCGAAGGGTGAGTAAATTGGATATTATGTGGATAATGGATCGTGCGTATTCATCTATTGTCAACCCCTTTTTTCTTTTCAGAGTGCATGTTTGGATTGAAGAGCGAGTATCGATGGCAGCTAACCGAGATGGTGGTTTGGAGCAAATGGAAGTTCGAGGTGTTCTCACATTACGTGTTGGCGATGCTGCTAACGCACGTGTCCGTTTGACACTGCAAGCTGCTGATGATCCAGCTATCAATTTCAAGGTATGGATGGGAATGATTGGATGTCAAATGGCCACGATAATTCACACCATGTATGATTAGACCCATCCAAATGTGGATAAGAATGCTTTCAAGAACGACAAGATGGTTCAAATGCGAGATGTATCACGTCCATTCCCTGTGCAGCAAAATCTTGAGGTTGTCAGATGGAAGTTTTCTACTCGAGATGAAACGGCGGTTCCTCTTTCCATCAATTGCTGGCCTTCCCCTGCTGGTGATGGTACATGTGATGTAAATATCGAATACGAATTAGAAGCAGATCACTTGGAGCTTCGTGACGTTGTTGTTTCTATTCCTCTACCGTAAGTCAGCTTTATCTTTTGCATTGGCTGTATCTAATTTCTTTTTTTAGTGCTGAACCTGCAGCAACTGTGCACAGTGCCGATGGCTCATACTTTGTGGATCGTCAACGTCGGGTACTTGATTGGCAATTGCCCGTGATTAACAGCTCCAACAAATCAGGCTCTCTCGAATGCAACGTACCAGGCGAGGATGCAAATGGTTTCTTCCCCGTGATGGTATCCTTTGTCAGTGAACGACTCATTTGTGATGTTGATGTAAGGATTTGGTTGATGGTTTATGTAATCCCTTTTTTTGCTAACATGCATCACACAATATAGGTAATTGAGGCGCATAATCTAGAGACTGATAGCCCGGCCCAGATCACAAAAGAAATCCTTCTTGCAGCTGATGATTACACTATTGGATAGACCATTTACCTTCTTCCCATCTTCAATTCTCCCGCACAAATCCCCCTGTTCCACTAGCATAAAGTAATAAGAAAACAAGCCATGTTGTATTGTGATATGAATGATGTTATTAGCAAATGGTTTTAAAGACTTCATTATCGCAAGTATTTCTATTTACAAGAAGCAAATGATAAAGTAGCAATAGTCTATGGATTATCCAAATCGTTTCCCAGCTTGGTCACTCGCCCTAGACATTTAGCTTTGCCATCCACGAAGAGTATTTGGGCATCGATACAGAGGTATTTGGGTTCGTTCATAAAGCGTAACACGCATCGACCTTCTTTTCCAGAACGAATCTTGCTTGAGGAAGAGCCATTTGATTCAATCCCATCGCTGCTGCTGCTGCTGCTGCTGCTGGTACCTCCATCCTCTGCTTTGGTTCCTTGAGGAGAAACAGCAATGACTCGTGCTTGTTGGCGGATGGATCCCGAATAGAGCATACCACATGTACCAGCAGCTACCCCTGTTGGATGATATAGCACCAAAAGTTCGACTTCAAACTCGTAATAGCTGGTAGGTGTATCTGTGCCTAGGAGCACCATTCCTCGCTGTATTCGCATTTGATCCAACTCTGGAGACGTGATAGCAAGCGTTGCGACTTGTCCACAATGCACGTAATGAGATGGCATCCGATGTCTATGAATTGAGCTGACTTGGACTTTGATGAAGTTTCCTTTGTTGTCAGGGCCGAGGTTGTAGGATTGCATCTTGTCGTGTATATTGATTCGGCCTTTTTGAAGCATACCACCCACTACCAATCCAACATCTTTTTGATCCAATGTTAGAGATGAATTTTTTAAATGTTGGCAATGTGTGAGACATACCTGGAATTGTGTAAACCTTTTCAATCTGAAATTCCACGGGTTCTTCCAAGAGCTTATGATACTGCTTAGTCGGTTTGGGAAGGGTGCTCAAAAATTGTTGGAGTAGATCAATGTTGGTGCCGGTGACATTGGAGACGAGAAAGATTGGTACTTCGGGTCCACGCCGTGTCCAAGTCGAAGTGCATGATCCAAAATCGTTTTCGCTGCGTACGATGAAGGGAAGTTTGTCGACCCCAGGAGAACGTAATAACTGTACAAGGGTGTTGAGAGTATTCTGTAATTGGGCACGAGTAGCGATGTCGACCTTGGTGACAATGACGAATACAGGAACCCGTAGCATGACTGCAATAGCTAAATGCTCATGTGTCATCTCCGAGATGTTACCCAGATTGCCTGATATGACGAGAGCTGCATAATCGGGACAATAACCAGACATGCCCGAAATGGTGGTGCGTAAATACTTTGCATGGCCACATAGGTCGAGGAATGTGATCACTTTGGTGCTCGCTTCACAAATTTGCTCCCAGGTATTGATATGTTCATTCGCATAGTTGATTAAACGTCCATCAGAATCATAACCAATAATCTCGTGTGATATTGAAGATGTTCGACCCGATTCGATTTCATGTCGATGGCGAGCACAGCTGAGTCGAGACCGACCACGACCATTGTCTTGGATGCCATGAGTGATATAGCCGAGTAATGTTGATTTCCCTTCTCCATGTCCACCCAATATTGCAATTCGCATATCCGTATAGCATTGTTGATGCTCTTTGAATCGATGTCGTATCACCGCTTCTAGTACTGTACGATCGTGTTCCTGCAAACGACCGAGCTTGTCCATTCCCACTTGTCGCACAATAAACACATCAGCATCCAATTCATCCGCCATGCGACGTAATGTGGTCATCGATGCTTCCATCTCCTTTGTCGTCAATCCTATTGATCGATTAGTCCACTATACGTTGTTCATACGCTGATATGAGTCACTTACCGACACAAGTGCCATCGTCATCCACCCCTATCTCATACATGGCTTCTCCATCCCCTTCAGCAAGTCTGTATACATCATGTTAGTTCGTTTGGAGTCATTGTTGTAATAGAATATCAATATTCACCTCCATTTGAGCTGTGTAATGAGGTGTTCTAGTCGTTCATCGGATGGATTCACGAGTTTGAGCTAGACGATTAGGCAATGAGAAATGGCTATGCATCTTTAATAAACGCACATTGGCACTTACTTTGTATTCAATGTTGCCTTCATTGTCCACTTCTGGTGGGAGGGCACCGAGTTTGTCTACCTGGGACCACGGTGAAACGATATTATGCTGCCTGTTGGTTGCTTGCATCGACCCATTTACTGTTCCGTCATGTAAAGAGAATGTAATGCTGCGCCTTAAATCTCGCCTAGGATATATTGCGTTGGGGGTGGGGATCCAATGTTGAGCAATATTGACTCACATACCAAATGGCTACATCACCCAACACCTATTCTTTTATAAGAGGACATGCAATAATAGCTACAATTGGATAGCCTATTATGATGCACATTCTATTACATCCTATATTTATGTGGACTCCGTAATAAAAGTATTCATTGTTCTCCTTCTACAAAGACAATCAATCAAACAACCCAAGTATAGCTCATGTCTACGAATGTGCACAATGCCTTACTGCAAGGATGGAACTCTACCGATAGCGTATGTCTACGTCAAGTCGAGTATTTGGTTATGGCCTAGCCAATGTAGGAAAAGCTATGTTGTTGGCAAGTAGTAGATTGAGAGCGATGCGTGTCTAATATCTAGTTGAAGTTTAGCGTGAACTTGAGATAGATTTTCCCTTGGGCTGCCGCTACAGCGATGATGACGAGAGATGCAATCGTCGATAATAGATAGCAAGCATCGCAAATCCTCCTCCCTCCCTAAGATTCTTCATATAACAACATGATGGTATCATTCCCTTAACGTCAACAAAGAAGCTATCATTGTTAATACAGATAAATCATGATACTTGAAATGGGGAATGTTTTCAATCTATCAATGTGGATAAATGGCTGTTGATGGTGTCATAGAGTGTAAATTGAGTGGGTGCAGGTGTATGCACTGGGGTGGTGGGTAATTAACAGGTCAAAGCCCGCTTTGTTTCCGCTTTAATGTGCGACATCGTAATGCGCATATGTCAGATCGGTAGCAACCGCGCCACACTATGGTGGTTGTAGTTGATTCTTGAGATCCTATTATGAAAAGAATGATATGTACTCCTTTGCAAAAGACAATGTATAAAGGATGCTTCTTGAAAGGCTGATAATCAAAATGAAAGAGGGGTTGCCAGGGGAACAGCACCAGCGGGCATTTTGCGTAGTACCCCACCAGGATCGCATATTGGTGGCGTAACGGAAGATGTCGATCAGGTGACACAAGTACCTACAAGCTATCATCATCATCGACAAGTAAAAAGGTCCTACATGGGTGGGCAGCTCATCAAGGACTCAAGTAATCAAAAAGTGGCATGCCGATCCTAGACTATGCTGAAATGATAAAGGGCATGAAATGCTGTGGCAAAAAGAGGTGTATTTCTGTTAGGTGTTGGGAGGATATGATTGGATGCCTTAATGCAGGATGGCTTGAAAACCCCCTTGCCCGGTATGAATACAATTCATTTACAGAGGTAGAACACGTCTTGTCTCTCTTTCCTCTTTTCATTCCTTTTAAAAGTCATCATGTCCGATCTCAAGCTGCAGGTGGAGTCATTCAGTTCAAAAGCAGAAGACGTCATCGACCGTGTTGGTCAACCACTCAAGCCCTACATTCCTGCAATCGGACGCTTCCTCATTGTTGTTACTTTCCTCGAAGATGCTCTACGGATTGCCACCCAGTGGTCTGACCAAAACACGTACATGCAAGATTATCGACACTTTCCACGAGGTATTAGTCAAATCTTCCTTGGTCTTAATGTGATCGTAAGTACTTTTTGATCGAAGGGGAATAAGGATACAACAACTATGGAGGTATACGCGTATTGTTACTAACATCTACTTGTATAGGTAATGTTGGCTGGTTCTGGATTGGTGATTGCAAGACGTTATCAAGAGTATGCAGTGTATGGTTTATTGGGCGTCGTGGTTGCTCAAGCATTGGGATATGGCTTGATCTTTGATCTCTCCTTTTTCTTGCGTAACCTATCGGTGATTGGAGGTCTTGTCATGGTTCTCTCGGATGCATTGGGTAAAAAGAAGCGTATGTTTGCAGCATTGCCACAGCTGTCAGAAAGCAATCGTCGCACCTATTTGCAATTGGCGGGTCGCATCTTGCTTATTTTCCTCTTTATCGGATCCGCATTCCATGGTGAATGGTCTCTCATTCGTATCATTGTATCTTTGCTTGGTCTCGCTGCTTGCGTTATGGTCGCTGTTGGTTTCAAGGCAAAATACTCAGCAATGTTCCTGGTTCTCTTCCTTTCAGTATTCAACATCCTCATCAACAACTTTTGGTCCGTTTCCCACAGCCATTTCAAGAGAGACTTCCTCAAGTACGACTTTTTCCAAACCCTTTCCATCGTTGGAGGATTTCTGCTACTCGTCACCATGGGTCCTGGAGGCTACTCTATCGATGAAAAGAAGAAGGAGTTTTAAGGATGGATTCTTTATCTTGTGCATATAATCACAATAAAACATGTTGTAGTAATTGCTTGCTTGGTTCATTGGGAATTGAATGGTTTGTCAAAATAGTGCTCATTGGTGCATGACACATGTGCAGGAGGATCCCACCCACTTTTGTCAATACTCCCCATTTGGGTCGTGTCATTAATGTGCTGTGCCATCTGGCACCCGCAGCAGTGCAAAATGCGTGTAACAACAGCAACAGGTATGTGACACACACGTTATGCCGTTGTCCCTTTGATTAGATAGGAGCTTCTAGGACATGGCATGTATGCTATATTTTCAAGTTGGGTGGGTTTTGGAGCTAAAGCTGTATAAGGCGTGTGGGAGAGTATGTGTGTCCAATCGCCGTTGCATTGCAAGTATGGGACAATGTCAGCAGACTTGGGGGCACAGATAAGGAAGTGGGGGTAGCATGGTTTCTAATTAGATATACACTAGGGCTGCTTCTTCTCCCACACCTATTGCACCTACTATCAACGCCCATCCCTTTCTTATATACAAATATGCCGCTTCAAGCGAGAAAGATACACTTGTAAACTAGTCGCATGACACCGACATTCAAGATATTCCCACCCATCAGAAATTCGCGTATATATAGGCCCATTCTTTTCTCTTTTTTCACAATCATATCCTCTCCATCCTCTTCAAGTTATTTCTTTTCTCTCTCTTTTATTTCTTCAAGCAATCAACTATCTTCATCATGCCTGCTGCTGGAACATTCTTTACTCTTGGTGCTGTTGGTGCTGCAGGTGCTGCACTCTACATGAACAAACGCCGGAATTCAGTGGAAGCTGGCAATCAACAAAGCAATTCAAATGATATGTCACCTCACGCCATGGCTCGTCGGCGGTCAAGCGGCCTTGTCCAAAATGATTTATACGAAGCCAGAAAACAAGTAAGAGGATTCATCATCCAATGAAATGAGTGCCACATTTTTGACATGCGTATTGTTAATGATAGGCCGAACATCACTGGCGACGCCAATACGGTGCTAACTTTAGCCATAACTCGCACCCAAGCTTTCCCATGATGCAAAACACCAAATAAATAACAACGTTGCTCTTTTCATTCGTGTGTAATACGTAATATTGTCAAAGATGAATACTATTGTAGCTGCGTTTGCGGTGACAGGTTTGCTGCTTCATGATGTCAATACACGAAAAGACTAAAATTTTAGTTGACATAGGGGGCGAGTAATGTGATGATGCAGAAGCGATGTAGTACAGGCGCATGTAAATGTCCATAACCAGCTCATTCAGCGATGTACCAATTGCGTTCTTGAACACTTTCCCACATGTCGTTAGGCTTTCCCAAACCAAAAATCCATCTTAGATGAACCACTAACATTTAGCAAAGTCAACCAGCGTGTACTTTTAAAGATCAAAATCATTTCCTGGGACGTAGTAGTTATCGTGTATGACGCAGCTGATGAGTATCCTTTATGCCGCAATTACCATCACGTTTTGGAGCAGCAGATTATATAGAGGCTCAGCTACAATGGATCGACCATCGCATAGTGGATACTTATGGAGGATGCATGTTTAGCTTGTCGTTGCCATGGAGACGCCGAGTAGCAGGATGTCGAGCTATGGAGATCGGCAAGCATAACCAGGTTGTCAAATTAATCCCGCTCCTTACAGCTTGGTTCTTTGTAGACCCAAATGAGGAATTGTGTTGCGAATGGGTGATCTTTTATTGCTCGCTTTCATTGTGCCGTGCTTTTTATTCAATCATTGCTATGTTACTTTTATGCAAATCATTTGTTGTTGCTTCTAACGTCCACGTTCTTCATGTACATCAACGCGAGTACCGAAATGAATGCGATGCTTGCCAAGATGTAATAAGCTTTTTCCAAGGATTGTGCCAAAGCGTCCGAGACAATGTGCTGTACTTCAGGTGTAAGCGTGTTTACCTTATCAATGGAGGTGCGAATGAATTCAATGAGCTAGATAGCGTCATTATGATGAGTATAAAGAATACGATATTGAAACTTAATATTCCCGCTAGTGTTCCCACCTTATCAGCGTCATCACCATTGATCCTTTCTCTCAAGAGGATTTTGAGATTCCCTTGCACAAGCGTGGAGCTGAGAGCCATTCCGAGCAGTATACCCATATAACGTGTCATGACATACATGGATGTTGCCGATGCAATCTCTAACAATCATGGTTAGTGCTATGACAATTGGATTTGCCTTACATTTTATCTTACGTGGTTTGGGTATGTCACTTGCAACGGCCGTGAAGAGTGGGACTGAAATAGCACCAAATGCTGTTCCTGTCAAACACATGGATGCCACGCCTGCGAAATGGGGTATAGCTGCAACTACCCATTTCCCAAGGATAAAGGCACATACGATATAAAGCGCTGCCATTGCCATCAAAAAGTTACGAAAATGTCCAGTGCGTTTGACGTATTGCCCGGCAACATAGCATCCAACAAGCGTTGTGATAGATCGTGCTGTTAGATAGAGTCCTGATTCAGAAATGGTGGATCCATGTACTACCTTTGGCTCATATTAATACGTGATACCTCACCCCTTTCCAATAAATGGAGCGATCATGTATCCATACTTACTGTTAGGTATTGTGGTAAAAGTATAAGGATTCCACTATCGCTGGTACAGTTGCCTAATGCTGTGATGCACGTGGAGATGACATTTCGATTGGACGCTGTTTGAGGTCTTAAAAGCCCATTGTCTCCTTGTCGTCTTTCGTAGATGGCAAAGGCAATGAATACCAACAATGATCCAAATAGCATTGTTACGATGAATGGATCATTCCAATCATGCGTGTTGCCGCCTGACATGAGAACGATAGCAAGAGCAAGGATGCCAATGGTCAAGAGAAAAGCACCACCAAAATCAATCGTTGTGAGCTTTTCCCATACACAGGTATTCTCCTTTGGAGCGTTGTAGTTGTTTAATCGAAATGCATAAACGTAGGTGATTGCCAGCACCGGTACAATGTTGAGCTGGAAACAATAGCGCCATCCCACCATGTCGGTGATCCAACCTCCAAATGGGGGTCCTAATATCACTGTAACCTGAATAATTCGTCAACACAGCTCATATTCATGCACCTGGTGCTTTGTACCATATTCCCACTCCATCCAATACTCACTGTTTGTGACACATTGATATAGGATTGGTATTGGCTCGATTGCTCAAGCGGAACAAGATCATGGATTAGGATGCTTGGAAGGAGCACCAGGCCACTTCCACCAAAACCAGCAACTGCTCGTGCAGCTATCATTTGAAGCATTGATTGGGATACACCGCATCCAACAGAGCCGACAAGGAAAAGCAACGAGGTAGCAATCAACACTGGTTTTCTTCCAAATGCCTCTGATAATTTTCCCACTGAGATTATAGAGACATGTAAGTACGCCATTGCATATGAAGTCATCCTTTTCTTTGAATACCCAATGGGAGTGCTGATAGGCAAGTGAGCATGTATGCACTAGTGATCCAAGCTGCAAGATTGGCGCTACACAAAAGCGATCAATAAACTCCGCTGTTTGCTCTCTGCATTCACATATTATACCTGCGAAATTCGGTACCAATATGGTTGAGCACAGTGACGCATATTGAGGAATCCAGCGTGGTGAGACCTGCACCAACAGCTAAGCTATGTAATGAATAAGGTTGGTTGGTTTGCAAGCATGATTATCGAGGGCTTTATGTACCAAAGGGTCAAAATCGGTAAGCTGATACTTCCAAGCTGAGGTTTGTGTTGGTGGTTATTATAGCTGGAACCCGTCAAGTGGCTGTTTTGATCATTGTCATTCTCGTCGTCGCTGGTAGATAGAATTATGGTTTGATATGACTGTGATTGATGATGATGCAGTGGCTGCTCTTCATCTGTGTCAGGCATTGGAACGAAGAAGGAGTGGAAGACAAAGCGGCGTGCTTTCAAAAACCCTGAGACCCTCACATTTTTTACTGCTGTGTCGCCCAAAAATGGCGTTTAACCTTTTTCGTCATGGACACACAATCTACGCTTGTCACTCCCAGCAACCTGTCTCCTTCCTCCCAACGCAACAGTTCCTCAATCCACCCCTCGTGAACAATTGTCCTGCTTCAACCCATCATGTCAACCCTACGATTGTCTTGATCCGATTGTCTTTGACTGAATGGCACATTCCACGGCGTGTGCACCCCATACAACACCCGACGTTTTCTTGACAACACTCCTCTCCCACAACCAATCGTAACAGCATTCATTCCAGCAGCTGCTATTGGCAAGGTCGTTACTCCATTACCTCAAACAGCATTCGCAACCTTGTCACTTTACTACAACACACGTTCTCTTGCTCACTTTTACAACAACCAAAAACGTTACTTGCAGCAACATGCCTTGCAGCCTTTTCTACGTGAACAGCAACTAGCCATTGTATAGAAGCAGCTTTATTTACGTGTAGCAATTTGATTTAATACGTATGGATCCCTATGGATGATACCATATCAACTATCAACTACTATTACAAGCATTCTTCACCTGGTTGAGCTGCGATGGAAAATGATCAAGCAAGTGATTGGCCAACAGCCGGATGGGAAAAGGAAGCACGTCAGCAAGCGATCACAGGAGTTCTTCATATCGACATGTTGGACTTGCAATGGTTATGGATGGATGGATGGATCCAATCAAGCAGAGTGCTAGGTGATCCTGAAATGTCGTTTTGGCTACTTGGGATGTCGTCAGCAAGAAGGATGGATCATGTTACATGGGTGCGGCTGAGGGTGACGATGGATTGGATGGAATACGTAAGAGGGCTTATGTCTTGACGAAAGGCGGCTTGTTGCCATGGATGATATTGGGATGTTGAAGTCAAGACACGCACAGCAACTAGTTTGAGATCGTGGATGAAGATGCTTATGACGGCAGCAACCAAGGATACAATGACACAATGATCCCCGCTGATTCTATGTGATCCACTGATTGGTTTCTGGAAGGGAAAAGAGGATAGAAAGGTGAAAGTTGGAAAGCGAGATTAGATCGACTATATTACTGTATCGAGACACTTTTGTTCCTTTCATCATGTACATTCATTAAAGCTTACTTGTTCATATACTGCTAGACCATAGACTGTGGCAATTCTCAGTGTACTGTATAGATGTTTAAATAGACGCTTGTATTTTCAAAGATAATAAATCCATAGTAATGATACCCAACAATAGTGCTTGCTACAGAAGATTGTTCCATTGTAAGCTCAAGTCATTACGTTTACGAAAGAGTGAGCTCTGATACAATGTGATACGAGTACATACATGTGCTTTTCCCCTACGACAACCTTCGGCATGCGCTTGTATGTATAACTTTGCATAGGAACGTATCCTGGAGAGAATAAATACTCACCTCTCCTCATACTCTCTGTTGCATTGATCATTTTTGGCTGGTTAATCATACCATGGCTTTACTCGAAAAGAATCCCATGAGGTCTACCATAGGCGGATCTTCTATAGGGGGAGGATTCGTTATGCACTTTCCGCCAATAAGAACTCTTCAAGCCCTGCCCTCAGCCTTGTTACACAAACAAGTCCCTCTGCATCTTTGGCTACTACATGACGATGACAAACACCACCTTCCATATAGCATCACGCTTACAGCATATGTAAAACATAAAGGTGCCTGTATTTCTAAACTTTACAATGAAACGTGGGTTTTTTAATAGAGCAATGGCCTCGGCTTGGCCAACAGCACCTTGGGTGCAAGTTTCACGTTGATCGTGGCCAATCCCAGATTTCGCAATGTCGCTACCAGCCAAACTGGATCTGGGGGTCGACCTCTTCGTCGGCGACGACCAAAAAATATTTTTTTGGGCTAGTTGCGACATTGAACGTGAAACTTTCTCACAAGGTGCTGTTGGCCAAGCCGAGCACATTGCTCTATTCAAAACCCCACGTTTGATTGTAAAGTTTGGAGATACAGGCACCTTTATGTTTGTAAGCGTGATGCTATATGAGAAGTGGTCTTTGTTCATTGTCAAGTAGGTGGACCCTGGCAGCGCAAAAGATGCAGAGGGTCGTGTTGTGTAACACAGCTACGTTTGCATGAATGAAAGGGTCAATGTATAATTACTTTATGGATCATCTAGGAACAGGCATGTATTGCTAGCTAACGGCCACTTTTATCCAATCATCATTGTTGCGGGATCCACTGCATGGGAACGATGCCCCTGCTCCAGACATTCATTTCCATGATTAAAGTAGGTTGATCCGAGCTGATTTGACTGAGCTGCGGTCAAAGAGAGATTACATCACTCCGGACATAAAGCACGCTCGATGTAGCTCAACCGATGTAATCTTGTGTGAGCGTAACTCAACCAAATCAGCTCGGATCAACCTACTTTAATCATGGAAATGAATGTCTGGAGCAGGAGCATCGTCCACCTACAATAGAATGCACAAAAGTTGGGAATGCACAAAAGTGGCTATTAGCTGCCAATGTATGACATAAAAAGTGAGTTGCGGTACTATCATGCATTGTCCCTGAAGTCCTGACTTTTAGCTGAGTTAACAAACTTACTTGCCTCTTTTAGCCCTCCAGGGTCTAGCTACTTGGCAATGAACAAAGACCACTTTCATATAGCATCACGCTTACAAAATTCAAACTTAATGGGGGGAGCGACAGATATTGAACTGCACCTTGTGTAGTAGTTTCACGATCAAGCTTGCCGATCCAGATTCCCGCAATGTCGCCACCAGCCAAACTGGATCTGGGGGTCGACCTCTTCGGACGACGACGACCAAAAATATTTTTGGGCTGTTTGCGACATTGAACGTGAACTTTCTCACACAAGGTGCTGTTGACCAAGCCGAGCACATTGCTCTAATAAAAACCCCACGTTCCATTGTAAAGTTTGAGATACAGGCACCTTTTATGTTTGTAAGCGTGATGCTATATGGGAATTGGTCTTTGTTCACTGTCAATCAACAGGACCCCTGGCAGAGCAAAGATGCAGAGGGTCGTGTTGTGTAACACAGCTACGTTTGCATGAATGAAAGGGTCAATATATTACTTTATGGATCATCTGGGAACAGGCATGTATTGCGCTCGGATCAACCTACTTTAATCATGGAAATGAATGTCTGGAGCAGGAGCATCGTCCACCTACAATAGAATGCACAAAAGTTGGGAATGCACAAAAGTGGCTATTAGCTGCCAATGTATGACATAAAAGTGAGAGTTGCGTACCTATCATGCATTGTCCCTGAAGTCCTGACTTTTTAGCTGAGTTACCCAAAGAGGTCCTTCTGCCTCTTTGGCTCTCCAGGGTCTAGCTACTTGGCAATGAACAAAGACCACTTCTCATATAGCATCACGCTTACAAACGTAAAGGTGCCTGTATCTCCAAACTTTACAATGAAACGTGGGGTTTTTATTAGAGCAATGTGCTCGGCGTGGCCAACTGCACCTTGTGTAGTAGTTTCACGATCAAGCTTGCCGATCCCAGATTTCGCAATGTCGCCACCAGCCAAACTGGATCTGGGGGTCGACCTCTTCGACGACGACGACCAAAAAATATTTTTTGGGCTGTTTGCGACATTGAACGTGAAACTTTCACACAAGGTGCTGTTGACCAAGCCGAGCACATTGCTCTAATAAAAACCCCACGTTCCATTGTAAAGTTTGGAGATACAGGCACCTTTATGTTTGTAAGCGTGATGCTATATGGGAATTGGTCTTTGTTCACTGTCAATCAACTAGACCCTGGCAGAGCAAAAGATGCAGAGGGTCGTGTTGTGTAACACAGCTACGTTTGCATGAATGAAAGGGTCAATATATATTACTTTATGGATCATCTGGGAACAGGCATGTATTGCTAGCTAACGGCCACTTTTATCCAATCATCATTGTTGCGAGATCCACTGCATGGGAACGATGCCCCTGCTCTAGACATTCATTTCCATGATTAAAGTAGGTTGATCCGAGCCGATTTGACTGAGCTACGGTGGAACAGCAAACATGTCAATTCTTGAAAGACAGACCCTGCGAATGTCTCCGTCTTTCAAACTTTTGGACGCTCCCATTCTAAATTTTCAAATGCAGCATGAGATCTTTATTAGAAAAAGCTGATCAGCATGCTCGAGAGCACCCTTGTGACCAATTTCCAAGTTGGAAGTGGGCAACTTCGGGGCGGTGGACCGTCCGCTCTTTTGTTCCCATCATCTACCATTTGGACGCCCCCGCATTTTAAATCTTCACAATGAAGTCCGCGACTTTTAAATGAATGAAGTTGATCAGCATGACTCAGCGAACCTTCTGACCCGGTTTCACGTTCGAGATGGGGAATATCATGATAATACATACCATTTCGATAGATCATGAACCCGGCGCTGACCTACATTTCCGATTTACATAGTAAACCCCACATTGTACTCTCCCATTCCAAATTTTCAAATGAACATGAGGTCTTTTTTAGATCAACATGATCAGCATGTCCCAGGGCACATTGTGTGAAAGTTTCACGATCGAGTTGGGCAATCTCAATATCAAGGATTGATGTACAGTGTTCATGCATTTATACAAGAGGTGTCCAACCCATTTAATTTCGGCTTCTTCTACTTCAGCTTCTTCCCTCTTCCTCCCATTCTCAACTGTTGGTGCATTCAAATATACAACTACCACCTGCGAGCGATTGTACTGCTTCAACCCATCATGTCGATCCTACAATTGCCTTGATCCGATTGCCTTTGACTGAATGGCAAGCCCATGGGCGTGTGTACCCCACTACAACACCTGCGTTTCTTGACACTTCACGTTCTCTTGCACACTCCTCTACCACGACCAATCGTAACAGCATTCATTCCAGCAATTGCCATCAGCAAGGTCTTTACTACATTGTCTCCAACAGCGTTCATTACTTGCAGCAGCTTGCCTTGCAGCCTTGTTCACGTGGACAGCAGATAGCCACATTGTATAGAAGCAGCTTTCTTTACGTGTATCAACTTGTTTCAATACAATCGAATTCCTATGATGGATATGGATATGGAAATGGGTACATGGAATGAGGGGTCTGGACATGTGCAATACGTGGAAAAAGAGCGTTGTCAACTTGACCATTAAGCTTGGTGCATCATCCTGAACGATTGGGTGCATCCAATTCTCGTACTTCACATCATGTACACGTAGCAGCTACTATCATCATCCTTTATGCAACCTGTCAATATCATGTACAGCCATCATCATCCAAATCCATGACTTGGCACGCCATGCATCATATAATTCGCCATCATGCACCTTTGCACAATGCTCACCCAAAGGATAGACATCTCCCCCACCCAATTGAAGCAATTCGTTGTACACTTCTCGATCTATCTCTTGTGAATGATGTTGGGATTAAAGTATAACTTTCACGAGTACGAGAGATGCGTTGTCAACCATTTGTAAGTGGAAGAGACAGTACTTCTTCTTGAGTTCCGCCTCGTTGTGTGTGTGGCACTTGATCAATTGTATTATAGAATGATTTATGGTATAGCACATGCATGATCGGAGAGGAAGATAAAGGGTCTGATTGATTCATTGTATCTTGAACAAAGTTGCTTGTTTGGGGTGACCAGATCTTGTCAATAACATTGTACCACACGCTCCTCTTATGATTTCGATCTTTTGGATACACATATAGAATAGGAGATGTTTGATCATCCATAGCGGATATGCAAATACTGTCAATCACTTGCCATGGACAATAGATGATATATAATGACAATGTTGATGGTTGAGAAATGTTTTATGATGCATTTACGCTATTATAATACATGGGGCATGGGTTATTCTTATCCAAGGGATATAGTCTACAATTAAGCTGAAGGGGTGCTTCAAGTATATAGGAGAGAGAAGAATGCATAAGATAAAAGCAGATAGATAAAAGCAAATCATATATAGTAGAGAAAAAAGAAAAAGCTTAAAGCATGAGGATAAATGCTAATAAGCACATTGATGCTTAGAACAAATAGAATTGGCCTGTGCGGTATACGATGCCATCACCTCTGACAAGGAGCAAGGGAAGTTTTCGTTCACCATCATGCTCATCGACTGTGATGACTGGGCTTGAGAGCAAGTCGTTTAAATCAGGAATGGAGCAAACGAGCGCTTCACGTGAACGATACTCAGTGCGAGGAGCCTTGATGTCACCAAACCACACCGACAAATCACGAGTAAGGTGTTCACCAGCGAGTGTGAGAGTATTGTTGTCACTTCTTGCTTGCTGTGTATTGATATTTGTTGTGATGGTGGGGAAAGGTGTAATAGCTGATCCATTCTCAGTGCGTAGGAAAGGTGAATTGATATCGCCAAGAGGTGGAGCTGCCCAAAATGTGTAAGTAGCACAATCAGTGCCCACAATGGTCCAAACAGCTGCATCTGATACATCTTCAGTCCAACATGCACCATCCGTATTAGCTTGTGTTGTACTATCCACGCTGCCACGACGATCAGCCACACTGCCACGACGACCACCACCAGCCACTGCCGAGACATCGCCTAGCGAATTCACACGACGTCGATGTGCAGCTGCAGTTGATTGTTGTAATTTGGCGGGTAATGACATAGGCTTGACAACATCACATGACACACGTCTCTTGCGTATCACCTTGCCATTGTTTTCTTCCGATACAACAAATTTATTGGATGTCATCGATTGCATTTGCTGTTGTTGCTGTTCAAGCCAACTCAAAGGGGATGCTGTGGATTTTGGTGTTCCCGTTACGGCTGCTCGTGGTTGTTGTTGTGAAGTGAGGGTACGTGCTGATGTTGTTTTATGCATACCAACCACATCATTCAAGCATGCAAGGTAAGTAATAGGCTGGCATGATTGTGGTAATTTCCATTCTGATGACATGCGATCGATGCCATGTTGCTGGTGTCGATGGTATCCTGCCTTGTTGCTATGTGCAATGGATGGATCTTGCACAATTTGGAAAGCGATCTTGTGAAGCTGTGATACAGGGTCGCCAAGAGCTTCGTCGCCACATTCACCACCTGTGGTGCCTGACAAGTCGTCCAACTTATTGCCGCCCAATACCATGCTTCCCTTGTCAACCTTTCGAATCACCATCACGGGACTAACAAGGCCTGTTGTGACACATTGTAGCACCACAGCTTGATTGTAGTGGATAGCAATGGGTTGTTGGTTGGTGTCGGCTTGCAATGCAATGGCTGGTGGTGGTGGATAATTAGGATTTGTTGGATGATGCTTACGAGGCATTTGTCCCACATCAGGTGCACGAGATGTGTCAACAATCCAAATCACAAATGGATCCCAAGAGCCAGTACGTGCTACAAAGCATGTTCCATTGCCTTTGCCATTGGCGTTGCTATTGCCTTTGCCTTGAACTGGTACATTGTTGGATACGCCGAGGTATTTGGTGGATACTGTTTGCGAGCGGATACGATTGAACAATGAAATGGTCGTACCATGATGAATGCACACTATTGATTGTATGTGAATAAAAAGTACCAAGGATAGCATACACACGAGAAAACTTACATTCCATGTTCTTGACGCTTTGTCGTTTCTTGCTAGGTTTGCTGATAACCTTAATACCCTTGCTTGCCAAGGTACCAAGTTGAAGGCCGTTCCCGAGCTGCATCTTGACCATGACTTCAACACGCTTTCGCTTCTCGTCGGCATCATTGATGTGGAGATGCTTTGATACACATTTGCCACACATGGTTGTATCACCCGAAGCAGCAGCAGAGGCAGAGGATGTGCCATCAAGGATGTTTCCATTTGCTGAGTACCATTCAAGGACACCTGACTGGCTATTAGCTTCACCGGAAATGTGGATTGTCAATTTGGGAGGTGCCAATGCGCCAGGATAGAAACCTTGTGGGCCTTCTTGACGATCACTCGCCCACCAACAAGAACCAGAGAGAATAGTAGTCGGCGGTGGACATAGAAATCTAATGGAAAAAGTAAGTAAACAAGTTGGCTACAACAACAACATTAACCCGGCCACTATTTACCTTTTCTCCGTTCCATAGCTTTTTTGTGCAACCTTGCTCGTCAAAATCATGATAGTGCGTTCACCCGAACCAGCAGGGTCGTTACTCATCAAGTATTGCTGCACATGGGGCTTGAGGATATTGGCCGTGTTCACCCCTTGCATCATACGTGCTGCAATCAAGCTACTTTTCGACATGCGCATAGGATGATCAGTGCTGTTTGCCCAAGAATTGTTGTTGTGTTGCTGTTCAGATATGGTTTCATCTTCCTCAAGGATGGTGGGATGATGATGCTTTTTGTTTGAATGATCAAATGCATGAGCTTGCATAGGAGTGATAGGTGGTGAAGGTGACATGGATGACATGGATGAAGTAATGGTATTCGATGGTGATGTTGGTGGCGAAGTTCTCGACTTGCTGACACGGCGTTTAGCCACCGTAGAGCGGTTTGATGACTTTTCAGGCGTATGATGATGATCACCACCCATCATCCACATGTTGTTAGAAATAGCTGATGGTGCAATTGTGCTTGATGTGCTGATGGGGATGCTGCTACTTGTGGCGGTAGTGGTGGCTGCTTGCTGATGATGTTGCTGCAACAAGTAATCGACCGAAGAATTAGATGGTGATGATGACATGTTCAACATGTCCTCAGGTCGTTGTTGATTGTTCTCTCCACCATCACCATTCAAAGGTGTGGGCGTTGTGAAGGATATTGCACCTGATGGAAACAGGAGTGGCGCATCTTTATCTTCCTCAGCATTGAGTGCATCGAGAAAACTGGGTGTGAATAAAGCTGGCGTATCCGGGGAACCTGTTGATTGCTGTTGCAATGGCAACGAGGTTTCCAATCGCAACGACATGGCTCGCTTGTGTGGTGCTGGAGGTGGATAGGAATCATTGCTTTGTTCACTTGTGCTGTTTGAAGACCAAGACGAAGGGAGTTCAAGGAGCTGTTGGAGACTAGCATCGAAACGCCGAATATCGAAATCCTGTTTGAGATTGTCAAATGAATGATAATCCATTTCCCCCACAGCAACTGAATGGCGTCGGGAAGCGGACCCTGATAGCGGGAGATGAGACTCGAGATTATATTGGTCGAAATCAAAGCTATGATCAAAGTTGCCATTGGTCCCAGAAGCAAAAATGGAATCCAAGTTGATGTCGAAATTAGCAAAGTTGCTGCTGCTGTCAAGTGTCATGTCCCCTCCCGTGGACGAGGATGGAGGCATGTGTGTAGCATTGGTCATGTTGTTATTGTTCGAGGATGGTGAGCTGGGGGATGAATAGACAAACTCTGACCAAGCAGCTGACGATGACGTTTTCGAGGTATCCATGGAAAAATCTTGTTTTCGTTTACGTGAAATAGGTTGATCAGGAATAAGGGTAGTTGTGTTATTAATTGAAGATGTCATTGTATAATAAAATATCGCCAGCGATGATGAATGAATAGAAAGGAATAGAAAGTGTGCAAAAAAGAGTCAACGGAAAAAGAAAGGGAAAAGGAGGGGCAAGACAACAATTTAAACCAGGTATGTTACACGAATGCGGGCGCTAGTTGCTTTGGATTGCCGAAAGCGACCCCACATTTTGTAACCAATGAAAACCAATGCTCGTGGATTGTATCCATTTTTGCCTGAAACAGAACATGTTGGTAGCGTATAGCAATCATTGCTCGTATTCACTAGAGTCTCGGATATCGGTTTTATTAATGCAGCAGCACTTGGTCACGAAACAACAAAAGCTATCGAGCATGAAGGCATTTTCATCTTCCCCCAACTCTAAAAGGGTCGACACATGATATACTTTTCCACCTGACCCTTTCTCATATTATTCAGCCTAAGCATGGTCTATCTTATCGTCGCACACAGATTTACCAGAATAAAACGGGAAACACCGTGAAACAGAAATGGGATGTGTCATTGATGTGGTTCATCTAGTGAACCAATCATCCAGAAAACAGTTTCTATTTGCCGTGTCTTTTACCATTACTGCGACTACAAAACGAGGATGCCAAGACTAGACTCTTCTACAAACTGACACAATGGGCGTCTTTCATGCAAACATGATCGACCCACACACACGCAACAAGGATGGCTTGGGCACAAAGATGGCTCATTTTATTAATCATTCGGTATTTGAACAAAATGTGGACATGGCGTCATAGCCGATTTCGCGGGGACCGTACTCGCATTGGTCTCTCGTATGGATATCACTCTTTGTACTTCATGCTGGAATGCGTTGGGGGCGTTTGATTACGCTGCTACCAATAGGATCCTAGCACGCCTCTTACGTGTGAGTAAGACAACTTGAATCAACGATCTACGTAGTCCCATTACTGACAATGCATGGTGCTGTCCCAAAGGTATACCAACCCATGAGCAATTTGCTTGGTCGATTGAGCAACTGCGAGAGTCTTTATACCCAGCTATCCTTCCTAAAGCCTAAATGGTACTATGTCCGAAAAGATCCAGTAAGTTGATACAAAAGGGTGGGGGATCAATACATGTTGCTTATTTCAGTACAGCTGCATTCTCTTTACACTTATCTAGCCGAGGACGCGGCGAAGGAAATAGCTATTCTTGAAAGCAATTCCGGTGCTGCTGCTGCTACTGGGATCAATGATATCGACACGATACTCGATGTTCTAAAGGCACTCACTGATGTTTGCCGCATACGGCAATCTTTAATCACTTTGTAAGTGTGTAAAACTATCATTATTCAAAGGCAACTACTAATCCACGAGATTCTTAGGTATCAAGCTATTGGTGCAGCTCAACATCCTTCTACGTTTACGACCATATTACGAGATTTGGAGAGTTGCAAGCAGACCTATGAGAGCATGGATAGCGATCGCTTGGGACTATTGGGCTTAGGGATCCGTAAAGAGATTTGTATCTTGCAATCGCTTCTCAAGGCTCGACAAGCAATCATTGATTATGCTTTTCAAGAATCATGCATGGCCGTATTTGTCTGTAAACAACAATTGAACGATTGGAAGGTTGCATGTCAGAATCAGGATTATGCAGAAGTGAGTCGTTAGTTTCATCGGCAGCTGAAAGTGGTGTGCCAAAGGTTAAGACATTCTTTTATTAGAAATTTTCCGCATCAGGTTTACAAGAAACAAGGAACACAACCAGTAGTCTAAACTGGCGAAACGTGCTATTTGGTGGATTGTCCGATGTAAGAAATCCAGATGCAATAGAAATGGGATGATTTAATTAACAACAATGGATGAATTTAGACCCCAAAAACGGGTGACAACTGGCCCCACAGCATTCGATGGTTCACCAAGTACCTCGACAATTTGATTGCCAAGATGACTTTATATTTCAACAACATTCTCTTGGCCAAGGAGCAGATCTTGACAGAGGATGATGCAGGGAAGGCTTTATGGAAAGGTATCAAGATCGATTACTACGATCAGTAAGTGTTACATCCAAGTTACTTGTATTCATCGTGCTGATGGTGTTACAGGATATCAACTTTCCGTAAACGGTTTGGGGCTCATTGCATTGGTCTTATCTACGAGGTGACACCTTCCGTACCATTTTATCCACAAGGATATGTGTGCTCTGGAACGCCGTATGAGCCTCCTCAAGGTATTCATTCATTTCCTTTCATTTATTGTCATCCCAATGTAAGTATGCAATAATAAATCATTGAGTATGCCACGGTAATCTCAACGCTTGTTATTAGCAAACGCCCAAAGAACATATGCCCAACATCATATCCATCATCCAAGGAAGCCGTAACAAATTGAATGATCCAAAGGCCGGCCCTGTTTATTTTTACGACAACAAGATCACTAGCACGTATTATTTGTCGCGTGTGGATGAACGTGTGGTGCTGATTGTCATTTACCTGGAACGTCATGTGCACCGAGAAGCGGCCACAACCGAATTTATGACGAACATGGTGATCTCCCTCCGTGAAACGAGTGTTATTGGCGACCTCTCAAGAATGGATTACTGATGGACCCAATGTGCTGACTTGCCATGACACACACATCACTTAGGATCAATCAAAGCGGAGATTGCTTTCTCAATGGCACATCATCTCGATACCGTATGCAGTAATAGGAGCCTAGTGTTGGTCACTTTAGTAGTAGGGTGCTGAGCACTTGAATAAAAAAAGTTGGGTACTTCCCGGCGATGGACTTTAATTTGTCGCCTTGCATGATCACGAAAACCAATGATTCAAAATGAGATATTGCTACTATCGGGTAAATGATCAAGTTACTGCTTTCGACACAGCACATGATCTTATGGATGCCAAGGAGCGAGTACAAGCTTTTGGCGGGCAAAACTAAATCGATATTGGGGGACAAAACGTTTTACATGATATGATGGTTTGGAGAGTGGGACACGTGTCTACCCCACATTTTCCGTTTTTAAGGTTTTTGTGTCTGCCGACGTGTGACAGCCATGGGAAATAGGTGGGTTCTGGGCACCATGAACTAGGGTGCATGGGCCCCCTTCCTGAATTGGACTTTTGCATAAACAAGCTTTCTTTGTTATCGCCCACACCGATTTGATAGTGTCATTAAAAGATGTCATGTGCTCAATACAAGCGATTTCGGTGCTCTCATGACCGATCCTATACGCTAATGGTCTTCAAAAAGTAATCAACAAAGATTCTACTACTGCTGCTGCGCTGCGCTGTCATATCTTTAGAAAAGGAAACCAACATTCACACACTTGTACACCGTTCCCAGAGAACAATGCACATGTAACATAGATCCCCCTTACCCAATGTATACCCAGGTGCCACATATCATTAGGGTTATCGACGCATTGATGATTGTGATTACCAACATCCTTCCACACGATCTCGCTCAAAAAGGGGACGTGCATGTTGTACAATACACAACGCTCTCCTGGAACCGCCGAGAATTGGTGTGTGTTTCTTTTCGTTATCGATAAAGCATTGATCATGGTACATAGTTAAACGGGTCATTATTGTTCTTCCTCGCCGTAGTGATGGCCTATTAGCAAGCAATGATTAAGGTGGTAATAATAATATTAAGCGGATAGGTGATAGATGACCTAGAATCTTCTAACGGGTGTTGCTATCCTGCTATTATGTATGTCATGGATTGCATATAGCCAACGTCCCTATATCATTTGTATTATAGCCCAACATCAAGTATTTTATACGTATGATGTACCTATCACACATTAGCCGTTTATGCATGGATGCTATGTAGGAGACAAGGATCGATGAAATGGGATAAGTCGAAAGAGCCAACTTCAAACGACAAAGCTTGCGATATACAATGAGACGAGTTTTCATATTGTGCCTAAATGGCATTAGCATTGCTTGTATGTGGGAGCAGATACGTGTATGTGATTGAGCGCGATCACTTGTATCATGGGCCATGGGACGTATAGCCATATATCAAAGTCATAGTAACGCTGACTCCGCACTACATAGCGGTGAGGGGTCGAAGTTTGTCAAGTGAGCTTCTGAAGCCTGCACGTGATTAGAAAATCAAAGAGTATGTAAAAGGTACCAAAAGTTTATTTGTTAAGCGCGCAAGCGATTTATGCAACGTTC
The DNA here is from genome assembly GCF_029851405.1 of Lichtheimia ornata. NCBI lineage: Eukaryota > Fungi > Mucoromycota > Mucoromycetes > Mucorales > Lichtheimiaceae > Lichtheimia > Lichtheimia ornata. The sequence goes on from NW_026695360.1 coordinate 226,208, forward strand.
GGTATTCTAATATCACGTATATGAGGAATAGCTATAGATTTAAAGCCACTGCATTATTGGATCGTTATACAGCAAGATGGATTTACACCACCAGCATTAATATTGGTCAAGGAGGCAAAGCCCAATTTTACTTGAGACTAAAAGCAACCACTCGTTGTTGGGTAGAATATGACACTGACAAACTTTATGTGTAGCCCATCACCATGGGAGACGAACAATGTAGCGTCATGGCTGGCACATGGATTTTCGCATTAAGCATATGATAATGGGCGGGCATCTGTATGGGTGGTCCACACGCGGAGACTAAATAGAGCAACTAGCAAAGGGGTTGCTGGGGTTGTATCTCTTTCACTCTTGCTTCAGCTCAACCGACAGTGGATGACAATGCATCAGAATCTACGCCTGCAAGTATTGATTGGGTGTCTGCATCACGACTTTATGACATTGGGACTTACAATGCAACGTGTAGATACATAACCAAAGACGTCTACGTCCTTGAGCCCGAGACCGGTGCCAGCCTAGTTATCCGTCGTGATAGTGGTGCCATTACAGTTTCAGGTTCTTGAATAGCAAAGTAGTTGTCACTGCTACAGCATACTAAATAGTTGATTCATAGATGATGCTGTGCCCCCCGTAACCGAACAAGACGCAACGATGACAGTATATGGTGTTCTTGGATTCATTCAGCTGATATCTGGTGAGTGAGTTGCCTTGGCAATGTTGTCGGAGACAATGAGGGAGCGAGCCGTGCGCACAAAGAACATGCCATTCTTATCCTGTTTTAGGTTATTACTTGATCGTCATCACAAATCGCGAAAACGTGGGGACTCTTCGTGGCCATGACATTTATCGTGTGGGATCATTCCAAATCTTGCCACTGGCTCGCAATTTGAGTGGATTATCTGAGGAGCAGGTGAGTGGATGAGAGAGAAAGAGACAAGGCATGGTATGCTGATGTATCCTATCATGAAAGAGAAAAGACGAGCATGAATACGTTTCGCTATTGGAGAGCCATATCAAAGCTGGTGGATTCTACTTTTCTTACAGCTACGACTTGACATTGAGCCTGCAACGACAATCTGAACTTACAGCCGAGTCTTTGGCACAGCCATTATGGAAGCGGGTACATATATACATTGGTATAGAAGAGTATGGAGATGCTTATACGATTATTAGGCGGATGATCGCTTCTTTTGGAATCGCTTTGTATCGAGCAAGCTCATTGACGACGCTACACAAAACGTATGTTTGTCATTCTTATCGCACGTTGGGAATCGATTCTAATTTCACGTGATAGTTGAATGATTTTATTTTACCTGTAATGCAAGGCTGTGAGTATAGTTGGGGTTGAGGCAATCTGGGTTACGATGCATGCTAACTAAAGCCTAACTTTATAGTTGTCGAGATCAAGGATGCACGTGTCAACGGCAAGCCCTTCACCATTGCTCTCGTCACTCGACGTAGCCGCTTCCGCCCTGGTACGCGTTACTTTTCTCGAGGCATTGACAGCCATGGCAACGTATCCAACTTTGTTGAAACGGAGCAGATCGTCTTGTATGACGGCGAGGATGCTAAGCAACCATCGGTGGGTCTCAAGCAGCTTTCTTATGTGCAAACGCGTGGATCCATTCCTGTTTACTGGAGCCAAATTATCACTCTCAAATACACACCACGATTATGGGTGGGCGAAAGCAGAAAGAGTGTAAGTTCAATCATGGAATCGACTTAGCAGCAACCTATTCACACGTTGATGTCTTTTAGCTTGATGCTGCACGTGCACACTTTGATGAGCAAATCCGTATCTATGGCCCACAAATCCTTGTCAACTTGATCAACAAGAAAGGTTATGAGCTTCCCATGGGTCAGGCCTATGCTCGTACTATTGAACAATTGAACGACCCTCGCTTGGATTATACGCACTTTGATTTCCATAACGAATGCAAGCACATGAGATGGGATCGTATCCAGCTACTTGTTGATCAGCTACAAGAACAGCTTGTAAAGCAAGGCTACTTTTACCTCGACGCTACTGATAAGAACGCCCCAGCTGTGCAAAAAACGCAAACAAGTGTGATTCGAAGCAACTGTATGGATTGTCTTGATCGTACCAATGTTGTACAAAGCACGTTTGCTCGTTGGGTGCTTACACAACAGCTTCGTCAAATTGGCATCCTCGGCCCCAATGAATCGATTGAAAATCAACACGCCTTCATGTTCATTTATCGCAATGGTATGTATTAGGTGACACGGAAATCAAATGAGCATACAATTGACGATGCCATCTTAGTGTGGGCCGATAATGCAGATGCCGTTAGTACCACCTACTCTGGCACGGGTGCCTTGAAGACTGATTTTACAAGGACTGGTCAACGTACCAAAGCCGGCGCTATGCAAGATCTCCAAAACTCGTTGACGCGTTATGTCAAGAACAACTTTTTGGATGGTATTCGTCAAGATGGCTTTGATTTGTTTTTGGGCAATTACAAGGTTTCCCCAACTGTCACCCACAGCCCATTTGAAGTGAGCCGACCTCTACGTGTTCGTGTGGTATGTCATCTCTACTTGTAGCCTCGTTGAGTAAGATACTGATACTCTTGATAGGTGCCCTATATCCTCATCTTTGGTCTCTTCATGTTGTTGCTTAATTTATTCCGACCTAGTTACTCTGGTGTGCATTCATGGGTTTCGTATCTCCTTTTGCTGGCATTCTGGTTATCTGTTATCATTTCTGGTGTACGCTTCGCTTTACGTCATGGCGATCAATTTGTGGGTTGGCCTCACCTTGTCGCACTACCAAACTATGATGAGCTCGATGCCAAGGGTGGAATAATGGAAAAAGGTGGTATGGAGCCTCCCGAGATGGGTACACCGCCCGAATCACTGGAAAAGTAACTTGTTGTTATTCATGCACATTACACCCCACAAACAACATGTCATTGAATAAACGTTACATCTATACTATTATCTAGACCATTCAATCCAATCACATAGCCAAATGTTTGATTTGACAATAATACATATTCTTTGTTTATGGCATGGATAAAAAGTGGGAGATTGCATTTATCTACGCTCTAGATCGAATTCCAGGTGAAATTGGACATAGGGTCTGTAAGTTGCGCTGTTGACAGTCTGCAGATCATGGTCGAGCAATTCCTCGGTTGTATCCGCCTGCTTTTGCTTGTCAAAGCCGTGCACGCCACCCAAATGGCCGTATTGATCTACTAAGATTTGATCCACCTTTTCCTCAAACTTGGGTTCGGCCTATCATAAAGAGCCATCATGTTAGCCGATACGTGCGTGATACCTTTAAAAGCCGATGGGGGTACTTACGGCAATGGTCACGGAGAGGAAATCGGGTGGCAAACCATAACGCAATACTGATTCCACAAAGATACGGATAGCTTTCAAGTGAGCCCAAGCCGAAAACATTTCACCAAAGTTGGTTCTTGCCAAGCGAATCAATTCAGTCAGCTGCTCACGCTCAATTTCCTCAGTCTCTTGGAGCTCTTGTTGCTGCTTACGCAAAGCATCTTCGTCAAACTGGAAATCTCTCACCACAAACCTAGCTGCATGTTTAACTTGCTTATCCAAAATATAAACACATCCCCCCTATTCCAACCTACTTTTCTTCTCGTGCCTTGTGTGTGAATTCATCAACCACTCTTTGGAACAACGTCACTGAGAATAGGCCATATTCGTTATCCTCGGCCACCTTGCTATTCTCACACACGAATTAGTGAATCGTTTCATCACTCTAGATGCCTCAAAATCACTTACACAGATGAACGAGGAACAATCATGGATGTCAAGGTCTCGTAAGAATTGAGCCATTGCTTGTAAGCCGTCCTAGTTGAAGTCATGGTATATATTAGTCAATGTGCCTGTGGAAGAGGGGGAATGAGTAAATTGGATACTTGCTTGGGAACGGCTACAAAGAGAGTTGTCAAGTATTCCGAGTTGAGGACGCAATGCTCCTTTTTCACGACGCCATTGAGATTCCTGACCGAGTAGTTGCCACTATCCCAATAAAGGTACCAATTAGATCCTATGCATGTATCATCCTCGAATACATATACTCACGTTTGTTTGCGGTGGAGTGTTTGCAGCGTGTTGCGATTTTGGGTATAGACATTCAATTTGTTCTTGATCAGGTTATCCATCGAGTTCATTTCCTATGTGTATCGTTTATGAGTGCCTTCAAGAACAAGATGGAGTTGCTTATCCTTTGTTACCTGCACAAGGGTCTGGGTAGTTTCTTGTAGCGACTTGTCGGTGCGGTATTTCATGCTATTCCATTGGAAAGAGTTCAAATACTGGTCCACGGTCTCTGTATAGCCATAACCCATGATGTGAGAAGCACTCGTTACGTGAAATAAAAGACGTATCCATACATACTATCGTTCACAAGCAAAAAGTCCTGAACAAGGGCATCGGGTTGGCCACGTACAAGGTTGCTCAAGACGTCAGCTGTCTTGTTGACCGATTGTTCAAATGCTGTGTCGTGTCTGACGAGCTCATCTGATAGTAGGACAAGTGCATCCAGAGTACCAATCTATGCATGTGAAGATGGGTGGGAGGGGGGTATAAGAAAGGAGAGCTACAAGGAATGCCAATGAGAAAATGAAGCTTGCCTTAAAGTCGGGAATGGCAAAAGGATGAATCTCGGCAAGAGGCTTGAGTTTGTTGGTGATATTCAAGAGAGTATTTTGCTTCTGGCCAAGAGCTGGTACCGAGACAAGCGTGTACTTCATTTTGCGCGTGGACCTGCAGGAAAAAGGTGCGTTAAGAGTTACCTTCGGCGTTCTTCAAACGCCATGTCTTGTGGGGCGGACCATGAATCACACACGGCGTATGTAGATGAAACAGCATAGCACTACTACTACTGCTGCTGCTGTCGCCACATGGGGGATAAATAACGTATACTACTACTCTTCCCTCTCCATCGGCAGTAATCCACCTATGCAGCTTAACTTTAGAAGAAAAAGGGATGAATAGACATCATCTCTCTTTATCCATTTAAATACATATGCATCATCTGCTATACTACCCTTATTCACCTATACTTCACTCTGGTTGAATTCTTAACAGCGCATTCTTGGGTGCCAGATATGGGATGTATACCCACCAGGTATTCATCAATTTTGTGATTCGGTTGTTTCCTTGCTCCCCTTTTCTCGCTTCTCTCATACAATATAGTCCATGGATACCGGAAGGTTACTATTATATTCAATCAGCGAAATATCTGGTGGCAACTACGCTCTTTGGGCAGCTGAAACGACATCTGGGATCATCTCCTTAATATCAAGTGTTGTTGTATTGTCATCCTATTTCTTCATTTTGTGGTACAGACCACCGATGGTGAACCGAATCTCGCTGCGGCTGATTGTATTCTCGTGCTTCTGCACCATAGTGTTCTTGTGCTTGCACTATGCAACCGAAGACATTAGCAACCATAGCGAAGCCTGCCGCGTGATCATCTACTTCTTGATCATCACCGATATCATGGCCTGCATGTGCTTAGCTATGGTGGGTCTCAATCTGGTGATGATATTCATTGTCCGGGTATCGAATCCTGCTCGCATGGAAAAGTACTATTACATTTTTATATGCATCATGGCCCTCCTAGGAGCTCTCGTACCCATTGGTAATCAAGTTAATGCATCATTGATAACGAACGTCAGTTGCTGGTAAAGCAGGAAATGATGAGGGATAGCCATTGATCCTTTTGCTGAATCATGCATGCACACCTTACAAATGTATTTCAGGTACCACTACTACTTTTACGGTCGTCTGTATCGCACCTTCAGATGGGCAAGTTTTAGGAAGGCTATCATTTACGGCATATTTTACTTGATCCTAACGATATACACGTGGGCTAATTGATATACTATAGATGTGGTATTATGGATGCATCTTGTTCGCATTGAGCTTTGCCGCCGTATGTGCAGCCATGGCTATTGTCAAATTTTATCGGCAGCAAGATTATTTCATCGGCACTCTTAATGTAACCCGAAAACAAGTTCGACAGCAGGCTGGGCTCATTTTCCCCACGCATGGCCAATATGCGCAAAAGACGACTGTCATCATTCGAAAGGTGGTGTTGCGATGCATCTGCTATCCACTCAGTAAGCATTTATCCATCAACATCATACCTGTTATCTCGATTCATGTCTATAAGTTTGCAGACCTGATGTAAATATCGCTTTATATAGTTCCACTCATCTCAAAAGCATGGGGTGTGGGCATTCAAATAGCTATGATTAAACATGCGAATGTTCCTTATCCCATTTTCTGTTTGGATGGCTGGTTCGCCAACTTTTTGGGTAGGTGTTTGATTCTCATTGTTCGATATCGTATGCTCATCATTGTATCTTTTTATGGTAAAGGTTTCATGGTGAGCTTTATTTACTTCACCGATCCATCAGTGATAACGGTGGTGCAAGAGATATGGACCCGAATTAAGCAACGCTACGTCGATGAATATTATTCTGTGAACATAAGTCGGTCGAAAACGACATCGGGATTTGCACATCACCATCCGCCTCAACCACCTCCACCTCCACATAGTCCACCTACTAGACAACAACGACCATCGGCTAGCACTACTTCTATTCAAAGTCCCACAGGCAGCAGCAACCAATCCATACGCTCCTTTAGTGCCGATGACGCTTTTCTTACCATGCGATACGCTCAACAGGATATGCAAGACACCATGACATCATCGCCACAAGCACATCAAGCCATAGTTGACAGCTCAGCACCATCATCAGCTGTACCTGTGATCGCGTCAGAGTTAAAGATGCTCGAAAAATACTACCGCAACCGATTGCAAGGAGATGAAAAAGGAGTGTCGTCTCATCAACGGATACCTTATTTACGGCGATTCACATACCCCAATGCTAATTCAGTGCAACGAAGACATCGTCCAGGGAAAATTTACAAGGTCGTTGAAATAGCAGATGATATCCAGCTTCGTGAACTTCCATCAACATCACAACAACAACAGCACACTCGCCAGCAGCAAGAAGCAGCAGCTACCTTGTACAAGTGCTTACCATGTTTTATATGGAAAGCCGGTGAACAAGATATGGGGGATGGCGATGAACAACAACAAAAGCATGATGTTCATTGTTACTTACGAGGATTGAAGAAACAATGGGAAGACATGGGACATCCACGTCGTTTACCCATGCATCGTATTCGCACTGCCGATATATTACGTGGATCAACGCTTAGTCCAGAAGATCGATCTGAGATTTGGAGAATGAATACCAATGCTACGGGTACTGTTGATGAGGATCAGCTTGATACGCATCTATCACATGTTTCGACAACAAGTGGTCCTTCAGGATGGGCAGAGGTGAAATCCTCTGGTTACGTGGAGCCCTATGATCATCCACAAGTTGCAAAGTTGATACATTGGTTTTTGGTAACGGTGTGCCGAGTAAAACCAAGAGATAGGCAAGATCACGTCGTGGAGCTTATTGAACTTTTTCCTGTAAAAGAGGGGGATATGAGCTTGGCAGAAGCTGCAGCACAGCAAGGAATGCAAAACAGGGCGTCTATACGATCATCATTGTCACCGGAAATAAGCGAGCAATCACTTCCAAGCAGCATGAAAGAAGATACTAGTGCAAAAAGAAGCAGCTACCTATCACAAAGCAGTGGAGGGACTAGCAATAGCAGCAAGGCGTCTACAACAACATCGAGCCTTTCAGGGTCTCCTAGGGTGGTGGCAAAGTCTTCAAAGCTCAAAGGTAAAGAACCTGCAAGAGGCAGACCAAAGAAACATCCATTATGGCATGACAATGAGCGTGAACCACACATTTCCAATGCTGAGTTGAGACCTGGAAAGGATACGCAGCGTCGATCAATAGAAGATGGCAACCATTTCTTGTTTACAGTAACCAATGACAACGGTAGCCAAGAACATCATGAGTATTTATCAGCGTTGCGTGAAAGTGGTGAACATCTCTCTCCTCCACAGCGACCTGGTTTGTTACGAAGGATATCGGGAAAAACATCGCCTGGTGGTAAAAAAGAGAGCCCATCCTCCTTTTTCAGCATGTTGAGTAATGGAAGCCTTAAAGACAAGCATCCACAACAACGGATACCAGGTGAGAGCTCTGAAACCAAAGTATCTTTGGCTACACCAAAACCCGCCAAACCTATCAGCCCATCCGTTTTCGACACACATCGAAGCAGCCCTGAGACCGAAATCTCATCCGCTGCTCCTTCACCCACATCCAATATCTCGAATCGAGTTTACCCTCATTCATTACGAGCACGACCCAAAGAACAGTATACCCAAAAGAGCTGGATACCACCACTATCAACTGCCAGATCAGTGGAGAGAGATGGTGTAGCATTACGAAGAGTACCATCAACGCTCGTACAAGATTTTCTTAACAAGCATCGGTTATTGGTGGATTCAGAGGCTACCTATCGACGATCTACTGCTCGCGAGAATCATGCTGCAGCATTGCAATTCATATCCACCATCGGTGCCGGGTTTTCACAAGGTGTGACAAGGGCCATTTATGTCAGCAATTGGGAGCATGATAATGAAAACAGGATAAAGATATGCAAAGAGTCATGGTCATTTGAGGAGTTGGCCACCAAGTTAATGGATCCTGATATGTAATAATTGAACCTTTATACTATACAAATAATGATTGAATAATAATGAAAAGAAACCTCTTGCTGCTACTACATCTTTATACTTTTCGCCGCATTGCGAATGCTCATTGCTACACGTTGTTCGGCAAACGCCACCATGACTCTATCTTGAGCATCGATAGCATCCATAATCCCTGGGAATATGGTATGGTCGGACCACATTCGAGGACCATAGATGACATGCTTGTACCATGGCCTCTCATAGATACCCTCTGGATCTAATAAGTATCGCTCAAAGAGAGCAAGGCGATCATTGACTTTGTCAAGGCGTTCTTTGAGTGATGATGGCACATCAGCAAGGTGTTGGTAATCATGGACCTCGCTTTCTAAAAGACCTAATCCCTCTTCAAGTCGCCCTGATAGCTTGGTGAGCTTGTGGATTGATTTGTATAGCAAGCGGAAAGGTCTAGCATATGCATCAACATGCTTTAGGTTTGAGGCATGAGCTGTTGTGTAGTACTCTGAAAGATGCTTCCAATGGAGAGAAAGTGTAGCTGCATAATCACCAGGATGCAGGGGAAGAATGGGGCTGTCTGAAAGTCGTATAGCCAAAAGGGCCCAGATTTTGACCAAGGTCATATGATAGCGATAATCGGGATCGCCAAATGTTTCCATCCAATGAATGCTAAATGTCGTATGAGTATCTTTGTATAGCACGCATAATGAGATTTCATTATTGCTTACCTGTCATAAATACTATGCTGCACACCAAAGTCGCCCATGAATCCCATGTTGATACTAGCTATTCCAGCATGATGCAAGAATGGTGCAAAGTCCGATTTTGAGACAATGTTGCCAATAGTTGGTTCCGTAGATGGAGCACTTGTGCGATTGGTAAATTCAGCCCATGCTTCATATACGGTGGTGCCACTTTGTGGGTCTGGCACAAATCGAGCGATGTCATAAATCAATCGTTTGAGCGAAGGGGATGCTTGCACAGCGAAATGTGGTCCCGATACAGCTGCACCCACATTAATGTATACAGCAGCATGTTGATCAAGCCAATCTTTGTGATACTCCATCCATTCGTTAGACCCAGCCATGGAGTATTCACTTGCATCCCATGATGCTAGAATAATCGTACGTGCTGGTCGCCAGCCTTTGTTGAGTAACGTCCCAAAGACTTTTGCCACCTCAACCTTTTGGGATAAAAAGATGATGATGAGCATAGTATCAAGGGTGCTAAATGGTTCCATAACATACCATTACAGCTGATCCTGAAGATGAGTCGACCGCACCATATCCCCATGCATCACGTCGATTGCCTTTGAGAATAAAAGATGAGCATCATAATCATACAAAAGAATCACGATCATACCAAGGATGACTGCATGATCAGGTTCTTGAGATCCATGCATGACGCCAATCACATTCCACACCGGTGCTACCTTGTTGTCGACGATGTTTACAAGCTCGGCATTCCCTTCTGTGGGTCCACTGTAATAGCTAACATCTGGTAAGCCTCCTTTCCAGCTGATATCGCCAAGGGTGCCACGACCTTGCATCGCTTTCAATAAGGATAATGCATCGTGATAGGATAATGGAAGAGAAGGAATGTTGGGTAAAACTTGTGCTTCATCCATATTGAGTCGCGTGGTATTTTTGGTGGCAGCCCATCCAGGTGTCAAAGGATCACCACTCGCTAATGAGGAAAACTCAACTGACCCGCTTCGAATAGAGCTTGAAGGACGCCTTGTTTTCAACCACATGTGATTAGTATAGGATGATAATAAAGATGGCAAAACCAAAAAAGCTTACCATGGCCCATTGGGATATGGCTCAGCTGGATGGGTATGAGGAAAACCATGCTTATTGAAAGGACCATCATCGATAGGGTCAGGGTAGATCAAGGCACCAATACACCCAAACTTTTCGGCAACACGAATTTTTGTCCCATCTGGAATTCCATTGCCAGCTCTCATGAGAGCAATAGTGCCTGCTAGTGCAATCCCTCTATCAAGTAAGAGCTGAAAGTCTTTGAGGCCACCATAGTTGGCGTAGACTACAGGGCCAAGGGCACTGCCATTTTTGGAGTAGGCTTGAGAAGGATGAGTAGAATATTCTTTTCCCAGAATAAATGCAAATACGCTATTTACCATGAAACGCAGCGGGGTGCTTTATGGTTTCATCATCGCCATCTTCTCCCACCAATACCTTCTCGTGCATTGTAGCTTCAAAGCGTAGCTCTTCAGGTCCTGTCACCAATGCAAATCGCTGTTCTTTTGGTTGAGTGAGCAATGGATAATAGGTTTCAATTGTCGTGTTGAAGACACCCATTTCAATCCACTTGTCACGCGTCCATTCAGCTTGTTGTCTATCTACGTCAGAGCCAGCCATATGTACTTTGGAGGCATATACGTGGAAATGGTCATGGATACTATCATTGGATGGTAGATTGAGCACCAATCGCTCTGTCTCGCTCAAAGGGCGTGTTTCAAAAACTAAAGATCCAACTACAATGAGAGAAGTGATCTTACTATATACCATCTCACTTATTTACCAGGCTCAGTCTCAATCCAGACAGCTATACCAGCACCAAAAAGGAGCATTGTGAATACAAGCAGGACAGCAGTAAGAGTAACTTTGGTTGTGGTTCTCTTAGGAGGCTCTAGCGTCATATGTTTTCGATCCAGCAATGGTGCACTTTCATTGTTCGATGGCTTATTCCACATTTTTCGTACACGATCGAAAAATGTTTGCTGTGAGGAGATGGCGGATGATGATGTCCCACCACCACCACCATTATCATCATTTGGCAGCGTACTAGTGTAACCTTGTCGCATGTTGTGGGGTAGGAGAGGGGGGAAAAGATGAAAAGAAAAAAGAGATGAATGAAAACAGAAATAAAGATTTGTAACAACCTTGATGTTGTGTACTTGTTTGTTGACAAAGAAGCATTCTACACCTCCAGTGTGTGTGGTGGTGTCTTAGCCAATCATCTCGTAAGAGCTATACAATCTCCCCAAGCGTAGCACATACGTCTCATCCCATAGATCGCTGTTCAAATACTTACCATCAACGAGACATTATGCCATGCACTTGCTTACTTTCATGATCAGGGCATTCTATATCGGATGTGGCAGTCAGGGATGGTTACACAAAAAGCGCTATTCAAAGCATGGAATGCACCTTGCTTGCATAATCAGGGGAATCAAGGCTTTTTAATCCCCATTCAATTCAGTCATATTGCATCCCTTTCTTCTCCGAATCGCTTATACATACATCTTACCCGCACACACATGCGTCAGCAACATCGATGACAACGCATATTGTACAAGAGCAGCAGGATCTCGGCTGGTGGAATGTAGCTGGATCATCGATCTTTATCTTATTCACTGGTATGTAATCTACCTTTGTATATGCCAGCACATCCATCATGTTCATACCATACGTTCAACCATTTTAGCTTACCTTAGCCATGTGCTTGGTATCCAGCTTGAGATACCATTGATCGTGTCGAGTCTACGCTGCATATTGCAGCTAACATTAATGGTGAGAGTGTGTGCGATCATTATTATCAAAATGGCTTGTTAACATCACTCTTCACATGTCTCGTCTTTTTCAAGGGCCTGGTATTAAATGACCTGCTGCACATGACACAGATGTGGTCTGTGGTTTTAGTTTTTGGTAAGCCTGATGCTTATAATATACCTCGATTCATATCCCATCGATGCTGAAATGACTTGGATGATATAGCTGGATTTGTGTTTTTGGGCACTTTTGAAATCATCTTTCATCGGTGTCAAAAAACGTTGTTGGGTCTGGTATGATAAAAGGATGGAAAAAGAAGCGTGTATACAGATCGCTGATCATCTTGGGGGTGGTCAGTTGCCCACCGTATTCTTGGTGCTCTTTATAAGCAACGGCTTAATTGGAGCTGTAGGTATTCGATATGCTCTTGCAGAATCACCGTTTTGGGAACCCATGATCTTTATCCCAGTGTTGGGGATGCTACTTGGGAATACAATGAGCAGCGTGGCTATGAGCACAACCACTTGTATTGAAGGTGTTATGTATGTAAGCTATCCTCTCACACGCATAGAAAGCTGAATCTAATCTTATTTACATCCTTTAGGAATGACCACCTTATCATCGAGACAAGGCTCTCATTTGGCGCGTCACGAAAAGAAGCTCTACGACAAGTGGCGGTTCAAGCTATTCATACATCAATGTTGCCGCCTATTACACAATTGAGCATTATGGGTCTTATCAACATCCCTGGGATGCTTGTTGGTCAACTATTAGCTGGCGTGCATATCCAGGACGCTGTGCGATACCAAATTTGCATCATGTTCATGTCCACAGCAAGCTCAGCGCTTGGCGTATTGTTGACCACCTGGGTATGTGTCTCTCTCATTGATATACAAGTAATCGAAAACTAACATGGCCATATTCAAGATGTGTTTATACATACTTGTCGATAAACGACATTCCATACGTGTTGATCGCATCGTCGAGTCGAAACCTCTCATGCTTTGGCGTGCCTTCTGGAGTCGTTAATCTTAATATAGAGACCCCCTTTTGCTCATCCAATCATTCTCTCGCTCTTTCTCCATCCATTCGCATTGATCCAAAGGTTACTTGATCGTCATACTTTAATAGAAGCATACATTAGGGCTAGCTACTAGCTAATAATGCATTGGCCAAATTCATAGATAAACATTGCTTCAAACGTGCTGAGGATGAGGGGTCTTGGTGAGAAATGTGCTGTAACAGGCGTATTAAGTTCAACGTATCCTTTTCATCGAAGATCACAACATCATTGGAAGCTAAAACAACAAGTTAAGTACGCAGCTCTAACAATACGGTATACCAATAACTCATCCTACCTTCAAGAACAGGCAATAAATCAAGCAGAAGACGCATTTCATAGCCCTTTGGCACATCAGGTGACTGTAGCAGTTGTTTGGATAGAAGAGCAGCATCATTGTATTTTTTGTCCTATGACAATAGTTAGATCAATGAATAGGATATCTTTTTGTTGATCAACGACGAACCTCAAGTAGATCTTTTAAATGTGTGTATTCGACCAAGAACGCATAGTGTTTGCTTTGCATCATCGTAGCCTTGATAGCACCGCCCGCACGAGAAACGGGGTCCAGGATCCCTATACCCAAAAGGGTCATTCTATGCCCCATTGATACCAAGATGCTCACTTACCTTCTTTGAGATATCGTTTCAGTATACGTTCAGCTACCTGATCCACTGCCACAATATCCTTAGCAAGAGCGTAATGAATGATTGCGTTGCTTTGGTCGCCATCTTCGTCGTACTTTTTGGCGATTTTCTACATAGCAGCAGATGATCAGTAAACGGGAGAATGCTACTCACAATATCCCTACTACATACCACATCCATAATCCTTCGGGATCTTGAAAGATCACGGTCCTTGCAATATTCGATCATTTCCTTCAAGTGTGGAACATCCGATGACATGGTTCGCTTGTCCAAAATCTAAGTCCGGTAAACATTAATAATCTCATCATGAGATATCACTACCTTCAACTCACATTTGCTGCCCAATATTCTCGGTTCACATCACATGATTCAATGTAATCGATTGCTTCTGACCACATGTCATACTCTGTGGTAATCATCTGGGCAAATACATGGGTGATGGATTGTACAGGGCCGGTGCAACTTTCTTGGTCCATCTCGGCCAAAATGGTATCTTGGGAATCATCACCATGATCCAGAAGCCCGCCCGTGATAAGCAAATGTCCCAAATGAGTCTGAAGCCAATAATCATCGTAGGAAATCAATGCATGGTCCCAATTGTGTGTGAGTATATAGAATGATGCTGCTGTGACATTGTCGCAATCAACGCGTGCATTGACTAGGTTGGCAAGGTCACCAAGCTGTTTGGCGTTCTGAAAAGGGTCGCAATAGATCATCGTGCCAATAAAGCTCTCCAGCAATATGCCCGTTTGTGTGATTGTGTCTTTGTCGCCATGAATGATGTTGTACAATGTATCGATTTGATCGTCGTCGTCCGTTTTCAATCGCATAAACTCCTCATGTTCCATCTTTCGTTTGCTGATCCATTCTGACCATGCTGTTTCTTGTCGAAGTGTCGCTTGTGTTGATATACATGGCATTGCTTTCAGTAAGCTGATAAATCGTACAAGGTGTCCTTGCGTCGAGGATGTGCATTTTGGCATTTGTGATTCTAGCAGATAAATTGCTTGTTTGATGTTGCCACGCAGTAATAACCTATGATGACATGATTTAGAGAATACTCTTGAAAAAAAGGGTATTTACATACCGTTGAATCGAATGCCATTGATCCTTTTTACGTCCTTCCATATGCTCATCTGATTTGTTGCTGATATCCGAGTGCTCAACAATAACCAATTCGTCATCATCAGGGTCGCGTTGTACTGTGTCGGTCCCACAAGCATCTGATACATCTATAGTGGATGGATCTCTCAGAAATTGTAATGCATCGTCTAGTGGCTTTGGATCTTACCTAGTGGCCAATTGAAGTTTAACCAATCACGCAATTCCGAAATCATGCTGTCACCATCCTCTTGAGAAAAGCAAACCCGCTCAGTGAGATCCAGCAAACGAGCCAAGTTTTGGATATGGTCTTTGTCTTCAGAATCATCGCTGGCCTACATAGAATACGTTAGATCGGTGTATAGCGTTTGTGATGGAATGCTGTTACTTGCGTTGGTCACATGATCAAGGTATGCATATACAAGGCTCGTGTAATCTTTAGCATAATTTGCCAATGCTGATTTCCTATCATTGTCAAGTTAAACATGGCTTCATTGTCATCTTTCAAGAAATGCATACTCGTTTCTCGAAAGTTGAAAAGTCGATGGAAGAGATGTGTTGCTGCTCTTGTTGCGTAGTTGTTTTCGGAGCCGTTCCACTTGGACGAAGATGGCATGCGATGCGAGATAAAACTAGCAAGACATATGATCAATTCAACCCCATTCAATTCTCCTTCTATCAATGTATCACATACCTCGCGCTTGTTCTTGGGTGCATTGGCAGCTGCTTTGGACATGCGCTCGGTCAGCAAATCTGTTTCCTGTGTCGTGTTAGATCGCATACTCGTGTTGTTCATGAAGTCGATTGCATACATTGTGCTTGTCTTCAGTCTCTGACTGCCATTGATCCTTGTCATTGCTGTCTTCAGTAGTTGAACGTGACGATGGGTCGACCTTTTCAAAGTCTTCACTGCTGGTGTTGCTCATTGGAGTAGGGTTGATAAAGAGGGAAGGAGAAAGAGACCACTATAAGAAGAAAGATACCCGCCTGCTACGCGTGCGTGCATATTGCTTTTCCGCGTGACTCGACAGCCCCATTCTAATCTCATACATACATGCACACATACATGTACACACACATACACATACACATATACATACACGCATAAAGAAGATATGGTGTTAAGGGCTATTACCCATAAGAGACCTATTTCATTATCGTCATTTTGATTGTCGTAGCTGTCGCTATAGTTGACGGATATCACTTTTAATCCCGCATCCCCCCGTACATGACTACTTTGAACCCATTTTTATTCTATAAAAGACCTGTGGATAGATGATGATGGATATGGAATGGGTGGCTACGTGTGCCTGTGTATGAAAGAAAGAAAGAAATAGGATGTGATGGAGGGAGCAGAAGACAAATTTCTTGCCAGCTGCGGAAGGCTAGCGTGTGTTCAATATATACAATGACCCATATATACAAGCATACACATATGACAATGAAACCAATTCAAGAACAATGAAAAGATAAGGTATAATAAAAAAGTTGGATGTATTCAGAAAAGAGCAAAAGAAGGTAGGATTCGCATACTCAGTGTGAGCCAGCAACGTCACAAATTGTTTTGGTGAGCGTTTTTCAGCTGACAAGAACTGGTACCATTAGAAGCCCTCTTGTTAAGTTGTTCAATATGGCCGACGTCGATACACGCCCAACCGAAGAAAAGCCGGTCGCCACCCAAGAGAAGCCCACCGACGACGCTTCCATCGACAATGCTGCTGAAAACACCAACGCCACTGAAAGCGGTCAAGAACAACCCGTAACGACTGTATTCCACGATCGTATCAACTATAATGTCAAGCATCCTCTTCACAATTCCTGGACTTTGTGGTTTGACAACCCTCACAAGAAAGCCAATGCTGCTTCTTGGTCTCAAAACCTTAAGGAAATCGTCACTGTTGAAACCGTCGAAGACTTTTGGGGGTACGAATACACATACACATACGCGCGAGAGAACGATCATCGCTGACCCATCGACTCTTTATATAGCGTTTACAACAACATTGCCAAAGTCAACCATCTCGAATCCAACTCCAACTATCACTTTTTCAAGAAGGGTATTCGACCAGAGTGGGAAGATCCTGCCAACGCAGAAGGTGGCAAATTCAGCATCCAATTCCCCCGGAACCGTACCGGTGAGACTATCAACAAGTATTGGCTCGATATGGTGAGTTCATCATCATCATCATGATGTGTGATAGGGGATATCATGTGGGCTGACAAAGTGCATGATTGTATCGGTAGTTATTGGCCATGATTGGTGAGCAATTTGCCCATGAGCATGAGATCTGTGGTGCTGTCATCTCGGTTCGTAAGGTCTTTTTCAGATTGGCATTGTGGATTCGAAGCTCGGATAGAAACGAAACCACTGAAACTCTCGGGTATGTTATGCAATGGAATGGATAAAAAATGGGGGATCTCGCTAACAATTGGGTATTCGATATATCTATGTAGCCGTCAAATCAAGGAGTTCTTGGATATCCCATCCAATCTCAATCTCGAATTCACTCCCCATGGTGAGTCGGCCGCAAAGTCGGCTCAAAAGTTCACGCTATAAACTGCTGTACACACACAACACGCACCCACACACCCACACGTATCATAAAAAAAGCAATAAACTTGTTTTCCTTTCACAGCCTGTAAATTCATTTAACTCTTGTCTATGTGTTGGATGGTTGCCTGGATATTAGATGTATGTATGGAAGATCGTCGTGTTCGTGGTAATACATTGCATAGAATCAACCAAACTAATAAAATCAATATTTGACAAGTAACTTTATATGTAGTGCATTGCATGAAATATAAAGATGGGGTGGGTGACAAGTTGGGATGTTGCTAGGGCGACCTTCCAAATTTGGTAAACGGGATTTGTGCGGTGCTCGTCCGATGGGCTAAACGTCGCATTCGAGCAAACTGTGTACGCCCTCTTTTTTCTGTGGTAGCAGTAAGTATCATAGGGTATTAGAATGGGGAAGAGTGGATGTATCAACAAGAGAATGAGTGGATGGATGGATGAATAGATGGATGAATGGATAACGATATCAACGAGAACAATGAGCTGATTTTATTTTCTTTCCTTTCCCTTGCATTCTAGATTGACAATGGCTTCGCACAAGATCACCAAGCTCGCTGGAGCTAAACCCACCGACGAATTCGAGCTTAGCATCGCCCAAGCTCTTGTCGACTTGGAGAACAATGTCGCCGACTTGAAGAAGGAATTGCGTCCTCTCAGCATCACTGCCGCCAAGGAGGTAATTCGACAACCCCCCCTTTTTATCCAACGCGACATGACAACAACACCTCCTCCTCCTCGAATATGGAAGAAAAAATGTATACTAAAATGGTATTGGATGATGGCTTTAGGTCGAGATTGGTGGTGGCAAGAAGGCCATTGTCATCTTTGTCCCTGTTCCTCAGCTTAAGGCTTTCCACAAGATCCAACAAAGGTAAATAGACTCGACAAAGAATGGATGGAAAGAGTAATAGCTAATATGAATGGAATGAATTAGACTCACCCGTGAGTTGGAGAAGAAGTTCTCTGATCGTCATGTCGTCTTTGTCGGCCAACGTCGTGTTCTTGCCAAGCCCAGCCGTCGTTCCAACCCCAAGCAGCCCCGTCCTAGATCTCGCACTTTGACCGCTGTTCACGATGCCATCTTGGAGGATCTTGCTTATCCTTCCGAACTCGTTGGCAAGCGCACTCGCGTTGCAGTTGATGGCTCCAAGACCATCAAGGCGTAAGTATAAAATGGCATTGGGATTCTATTTGGGAACAATGAGATTGATATGGCATCCTTTTCTTTTTTAGTTTCTTGGATCCTAAGGATGCTACTTCTTTGGAGTACAAGCTCGACACTTTCTCTGCCGTTTACAAGAAGCTCACTGGCAAGGCTGTTGTTTTCGAGTTCCCCACCAACGCTGAGCTCTTTTAAATGCAACCATCGCTTTGAATAAAAGGTGAAACAACATTTTCAGCATCCCTCATGTAGAATGATTATTTCGTTTGGTATCATCACGCTATTATTGCATTGTGTCATGGATGGTGGGTGGATGGAGGATTGAACGTTTTATTTGGAAATCAAAGCTTATGATATCGGTCATGGTACCTTTACTCGAAAGAAATACCCTGTGCGAGAGGAAGGGCCCCAGAGTAGTTGATGGTGCTAAACAAAGCCTTATTAGACGTGGGATGATCATGCTATTTTAACACACAAACTTACCAAGTGCCTCGTCGGCAGTATTGTTTCCAAGCATCACTACCACTCTCACGGCCACCACCAGTTGCCTTCTCACCACCAAAAGCACCACCAATCTCAGCACCATTGGTAGGGATATTGACGTTGATGATACCACAATCAGAGCCAGAAGGACCAATCCACTTGAAGATGTTCTCAGGCTTGTTGGTGAAGAGTGAGCTTGACAAACCTTGAGCAACATTGTTGTTGATGCTAATAGCTTCATCGAGAGTCTATGATAGAAAATGATGTTGTAAATAAAAAAGCAATCCTATACAATTCAATGATTCCACGTCTCTTTTACCTTGAAAGTCATTGTGTGGAGAATAGGTACAAAGGCTTCGTTTTGAACGACTTGCATGTCAGGCTTAACACGGGTCAACGTGGGCTTAACAAAGTTGCCACCAAGAGCTTCGCCACCATACAAGATTTCACCACCTTCTTGTTTGACCTTTTCAAGGGTATCCTTATAGGCTTCGACAGCAGCTGAGGTATGCAATGGACCACACAAGACACCGGCCTCGAGAGGATCACCAATCTTAACTTGGCTGTAAGCCTTGACCAATTTGTCCATCAACTTGTCATAAACGGACTCATGCACAATCAAACGACGCGTGGTTGTACAGCGCTGACCAGCAGTGCCGACAGCAGCAAACAAAATAGCACGTGCAGCCAAGTCAATATCACAATCATCCATGACAATCAATGCATTGTTGCCACCCAATTCGAGAATGGATTTGCCAAAGCGACCTTGAACAACCTTGCCAACTTCGCGGCCCACTTTGGTAGAACCGGTGAATGATACCAAATCAGCACGTGGATCAGATGCAAGAGCACTGCCAACTTCGTTGCCACCAGTGACAAGAGAACACAAAGCAGGTGGAAGTTGATGTTCACGCAATGTCTTTTCTAAGAGACGAGTAATAGCAATAGAGCACAAAGGTGTAGTAGGAGCAGGCTTCCATAGCACACCATTGCCTGCAACCAATGCAATAGCACTGTTCCATCCATAGACGGCCACTATTTTTTTCATGTTAATAGATCATTTGTTGTATAAAAGTAATGGGCTTACCTGGGAAGTTGAATGCACTAATGACACCCACAGTACCAAGAGGGTTCCATGTCTCAAGCATGTAATGTCCAGGGCGCTCAGATGGAATCACCTGACCATTCAACATACGAGAAAGACCAAGAGCATATTCAAGGATATCAACGTACTCTTGGATCTCACCAATACCTTCGGGGAGAATCTTGCCTAATATTGATATAAGTATGTATATATGATGTTGGCCATTCTTTTGGTTTGCTTACCCATTTCAAGCGACACCACCTTTCCAAGTGGCTCGAGGTTCTTGACCAAGGCATCACGCATAGCCAACAACACCTGACCACGCTTGGGAACAGTCAACTGTAGGACATTGATAAGTAAAGATGTATACAACGTATGTATGAAAATAGGATACCCTACCTCACGCCATTGCTTTTGAGCCTCACTAACACGGTCCAAGGCAACATCCAAGTCATTTGTGGATCCCTGTTGTTGATGCCACGACGTTTAGATAATTAGAAATAAATGATACCATACGTAATCAACGCTATGATTTGTATATTACCGAGACAACTTCAGCAATGACTTCATTGTTAACCGGGTTTACAGCAGGGATGATGGAACCAGAGCCTTTCCATTCACCATCGAAAACGCCCTTGTTACCAGCTTTGGAGATACCAAGACGATCAAAGGTGTCACGATGTCTCTCAAAAGTCGAGAGATAGCGTGCACGATAAAAGCGGGAAGCAATGGCTCGGGTTTGTCTAAACATGATAAGAAAAGAAAAAAAAAGAGACAACGATCACAATGTGAGGATTGGAAGCCTTCTAAAGGATTACTCTAAAAAGGGATGGGGGCCGTGGGAATCTTATCAGTTCCCGTGGCGTTGCTCGCTACATTATGCGTGTCAGATCGTCATCGAAAGCGATTCTACCGAAAATACTGGGTACTCCCTCAGGTTTGCTCACTGTGGTTGGTATTTGTCTCTGGGACCGTGGTAATACTTTACGTGCCACAGATCATGGCCGACACTATAGGCTTCACGGCACCACGCATTACTATAATGTCTACATATGAAAGACTTGTTTCATAATGATCAAGACGCAGAATGCACATGTTTGAGTCCACTATTACAACAAAGGTGCACTCATAGAAGGGTAGCAATATATAGGTATGATATGAATCCAATGACATTTGACTATTTGTGGATCAATACTAATGGATACGGTTGCTTGGATCTTCACACGCTATTAGCCATCCCCGCTTGTTCAGCTGATGTATTGGTCCCACACTTTTTCCCTCCACACATTGTACACGTACGTACACCTCCTCTCTCTTTCTCCTCCATCCACACCCCCCCAAAAAGTAACATTCACCCACCAGGGGAGGAGGGTGGGGGGGGAACAAGGTTTATAGTTAATGATGCGTCATTCATGCCTTTGGATCCAATAACAAAATGAGGACCCGATCTATTACTATAACAATGATCCTCTTCTTTGTCAATATGGGGTGGGACGAAGAATGGACATAGCTATTAGCTACAACTACTATGTAATGTGGAAGTGTATAAATAAATGGTTGATCTCTTCATGACGAAAGCAATTCATCAAAAAGATAGCGTTGGATGTTTTTCATGTTCAGCGTCATCCTCTCTCGCATGGATTTGATCTTTTATACTCCTCCTCTCTTGACCTTGATACACCACCAAACCGCTCAACAATGTCGGGTCATGTCGTTTATTCCTGCGCCTGCCTAAATGTCCGTCTACACCTCGCAAACAACTACTATTCAGATCGTCACGATGCTCACCGGGCAGCAGCATTCATTCGTCTAAGCGATCCTCATTTGGAAGGCTGGCAATTTGAGCTCGGCATGGGTGGTGTACAATCTGTAAGATATTGATGCCAACTGATCCTATGGCTTCACTCTCTAATCGCGTGTAAACAGGAATACAACACGCTCATTCGAACAAGAGCTCGTGATGACAACTGGATGACGGTGTCTTGCTTGAATTGCACTACTGGTGACGTTTATTCCATACAACGACCCACCAAGCCCACTATAGTCTATCCTGTGGATGCTCAAGACCTTTATCGACAAGGCGATCGTGTGATTATTCACAGGGAAACAATTGTAAGCGATTGAAGGTATCATTTGGAAGAGTCAACTGGTAGCTAATGGGTATGATCATAGTATGGTGAAGACATTGACAAGCTTAAGCAACATACCAATTATTCCAGCAACTTTGGTATTGTGTTATACACTGATGCAACAGAAATCTCGGCTGATGATGAAGGTAAATGCTCTTGTAAGGTGTGTGTGAGTGTGTGTGAATGGGTGTTATGTGACCTAGTATGACTCATGCGTCGATATGATTCCCCTGCATGATTTCTTTCTCTATAGCAAGTGTACCAGGCGAGCTATATTCTCAGCATACTCAACTCAGCCAACAATTGGAACGATCGCTGAATCAGATGAAATCAGAAACCGACGCACGCATTGAACGCTATCGGCAGGAACAATTGGCTGCACTCGAACGTGCCTCTGCAAAGGCAAAATACGATCGACAACTTTTATGGCACAAAATGTTGGAGGTATCAAGGACGGTGCATGAGCAAGAACAACAACAAAAAGGACACGATCAGGATACTTCCGAATCTTTATCAAGGAGTTTTGTTCGATTTGAAGCACATGATGGAATGCGACAACAGCAACAACAACCCTCATCGTCATCTATGGGGATTTCAGCATCACCAGCTCGTTCGGGTAGCCGTTCATTTGTGAAACCATCATCACTTCGTGCATCCAGCTTTGCTCTAGACGAACATCATATTTCATCCAGCCTTCGAGATAAACAATTTCATCCCGTTTCACAAGATGATGAAGGTAAATATCCTTGGAGGATGAATGATGGTGAATCATGTATTCATTGTATTATAATATTAGATCAACCACTTTCTTCAGATGAGGATAGCGAAGGAATGTTCGAATTGGATGAGGATATGGTATCCGAGGAAAAGCAAGGAGATGAAAAGGGCAAAGGCAAATCAACACCCACATGGAGCAAACGAAGATCCAGTACCAAGTACATCCCAGGATTTGAAGTGGAGGAAAACATACATATCGAACAAGAGGATGATCAAGGTAAGAAAAAGGATGTTGTCAATGATCAATTACAAGATCTAACCTTTTTTGTTGTAGATCCATTATCGACATCTGTTTCTGCCTATGCTACATCAGTACCTATTGCTATCAGCTATGAGCAACATACACCCAAATTTACCCAAGGATCATTCAATGAGAACGCCGTCAACCCTGCTGATCAAGATCCTACAAACGTAAGAAGCAGTGTACAGAAAAATACCCGCCTCGATCAACAACAACAACAACAACAAGCAAAGAGCCTTGTCAGCTTTGATCGATTTTCCCTTGCTGATCAGGAAGCATCCCTGCTATTCCCACCACATCAACAACGTCGCAAGTCAATCGCTGTTACCCGTACCACCCATCGTCCTCAGCTGGATGGACTCGTGGGTCAATCTCTGGATACTCGAAGCAGTCGACGCATGTCTTTATTAAGGCAGGATGGATCACCTACCCATAGTGCATCAGATGATGAGGATGACAAAGGACCCATGATTCCACCTCATGTGTTGGCTGCCAATACTTATAATGATGAAACGGAAGAACTCTTTGGTGCAGTGCCTCGAAGCGGTACTTGGCGAAAAACCTTTGAGTAAAAAAATGGCGATTTACTAGTACAACAATAAACAATCACCACCACCTTTTAATCCAGTTGTCAATCTAAGATGTGTTCAATAATGAATCCATGTTGTTTATATTACACTTTGGAATAAAAGAAGAGCTATACACGCATGACTAATAATCAAGTTCGCCAGTGTACACAGTGGAGCGTGGTGTCGATGTACCAATTCCAGGTTCTTCTTCATCGAAATATCGATCTTCCATGTCTTGGCCTTGTTGTGTGAGATCATCATAAGCCTAATAACAATAAATACGGAGGATATTGAGTACCCTGATCACATGATTCAAGCGCTACTATGTATTTACCTCATTCATGTCCACTTTGCTGTAATCAAATTCAGGCTAATGAAAAGAGAGTCAATAACCTATTTGCAGAACATCGATGCTAGGTGTCACTGCTTACATCTTTCCCTGCCAAAAACCGCTCTTCAAGTAAACGTATCAGCTCCTGACGTTGACTCTCCCGAAACTCGGCTTCTTCATGTTGAGTATCTTCTGCTGGTTGATTTGAAGGCAAGGCCCCAGTACGATCATCAGACATTGGTGTATCTTGGACATCCTCCTCTTCATCTTCGCTTTCTTCTTCCTCCTCAAATTGTTCCTCTTCAATGATTTTCTGTTTTCGGACTTGTTCACTTGCATAATGCCGATCAATGTTACTAAGAACACGCTGCACAAGGGTAACATCGTTGGCAAATGGCATCGTTTTTTCTTGCTCGGATTGATATTGCCCCACGTATTGCTCATACAAGACGGGTTCACGTTGCTGCATAGAGTCATCAGAAAAGTAGGAGGATTCACGAAGGTGTCGTTTGAGGTATTCATATCGACGATTGCTGACAATGCGTTGTTGTGGTTTGCTTGGCTCATCCATCAATTGTTGTAGATAAAAGTCAACTTCATAATCGAGATCTGCATACATCGATCATTCAGCGTCATTACTTTTTAGAGAGCATAGCTCGTTTGATTATATAACATACCGCGTAGAGGTTGAAAGTATTCGAGAATGGCACGTGGTAGATATTGTCCCCATCGACTAAGGAATAAACCTGGGTCTCCCTCGGCGACTCTTGCCATAGTTGCGATCTTTTCTTCATTGCTGGGCTCGGGTTCGTCTGCTTGTAATGACTTGAACGGAATGGCGTCCACATTGGCTTGTACGTATGCTATGACGGGATCCATGATCAAAAAAGAGAAAAGGCGGAGTAGTGGGTCTCACGACGGTTGTCCTCTTCTTTTAGCAATGCAACTTTCGAGATCAAGTGCCATGGAGGCTGTCTTTCAGGCAAGTTAACCAATGCAAGCAGAGAATGAAATGGGCTAATGTAATAGATAGGCTGATCTGGATGGTGCACTCGAGTATTTGACACGGGTACCAAGGTGGGATAAAAGTGCCAACAAAGGTATGACACAAACGCTAACGGTACGCTTTATTCCAGCAACGCTGCCACGGATATCTTACAAGATACTTTCCGGTCAACGCTCAAATATTATGGTCACTCCCATGAAGCACGTGTCGCGTTAAGTCGAGTCTTATTTCGTGCATGGCATTTTAAAGATGGTACGTTGATTGCATCCTTTTATCACATGTCCCTGCTATTGACGCATATGTAACACGAAGTTAGCCGATCTGATTTCTCTGTATCACGATTCGAACGTGGAATTACGACAAGAGAGTTCTTGGCATTGATGGATGACAATGATTTATTCATTCATATTATGGGAGATGTTTACCTATTACCATATCAAGTAAGTTGAATAGCATGTAAGCTCTTTGTGTAGGTAGACTCATTCATTCATTGTTTAGGATGCTTTAGCAGTACTTCAAGAGATGATGGGCTCTGATGATCGGCACGCTACTCGTTTTCTGGTGCCCTATATGAGAATCGCCAATTCTATAGCACACGACCGAGATTTCATGGATGCTATTGCTTTCATCACAGCGGGCCAATTTGTTTCTTCAGGAGACGAGTCCATCAAGTTACAGAAGTTGCTTGCGGAGCAATTGAAAACGTGCAAGCCGAGTCGCAAGATCTATCTTTTAAGGATCCAGGACGTTTGTCTTCCCAGTTCTTTTGCATCAAAAGCACCTGACAACCAATTACAGCATAAACGACGCCGTATCCATGTCAATACCCAACAAAACACAACGTAAGCATCTATCAGTAGAGCGATGGCAGCAGTATTCAAGGATGATTTATAGTATCACCAACATCAAAGAAGAATGGAGAGACAATGATCACGCCATGGCATTCATCCTCTTGTGTGAGCGTATGCAAGAAATGTCACGTCCATTTCCATCATTAGCCATTAAGGAATGCTTGGATCATATCAAGATGCTACCAGATCACGTGTTCGATGCTCTTCAGCAGACATTATCCCAAAGCGATGACGCCTTATCACATTGCAAACAACAATGCCTGAATGCTTTACATGATCAGCACCCTTCATGGCAATCTATTCTCAAGTTGATGGTGCAATACACTGATCTTTGGATTGAGTAAGTGAATACCCATCAAATACTCTCAGCGAAGAAATGGTTTATTTATCTACTTGCGCAGGGAATGGATACAACCCAATGTCATGGACGTCTTTGTGACGATCATACGGGATAATCATATGATTATTGATTGCTATCATAACCTTTATAAGGCGCTATATCGGATACCCGCACAAAAGCAAGAGCAAGTCAAAGTAAGTAGTGGCTATTTCGATTCCTTTGGACATGTATTAACGCAAACAAAGATGGAGCAGCTATGCCGCTTCTTTCGTAAATTGCTGGAGAGCATTGACAACAAGAATGAACTGATGGCGATTCGGGATTATATCTTTCAGCACATGTAAGTAAATGCACCGCCGCTAAGGATATATCAATAATGAGTTTTAAAAGGACGTTATACCATGGTGTCGAATACAACCTCTTCAATGGATTCCAGGAGCTGGATTTTAACGGCGAGCTTACAAGACTTCTCAACCAGTGCTCTAACAAGCATGTTAGCTGGGATCATGCTACAAAAGGTCTTACAGTGGTACGTGAGGTGGGCGGTTGCCAAATGATTTCCGTGTCTTATTAATGGCCTGAAGCTTTCAATATTTTGGCCTTACAAAGTTATCAGCGAGATTGCTTCTCAATGTGTGGTGAATCAAGACAAGCAAAAGACAATGATACCAGTATTACGGCAACTCGGTGGTCTCGCCAAGTTAGGGATCTCGCATGATGGAAAGAGTACAACGCTTCTTGGCCACTATCTGCAAGCCCTGATATCACAGTCAGAATTGGATTTCTTACGTGTCAATGTATCTGCTATTGCTTCATTGTTTAAAATGTGTTGCAGCTCCCCGGTAGGTAAAGCAAACATCATTACAAATGAAAAGTGCTAATTTTTGTGTTTAGAATTCATCTTTTGAAGAATACCCTGGTATCCTTATTCCTCGAGATCACGTGCGGACCGATCAAAATGTCTTGTTCGATTCTACGGATTTCATTGTTGATGAGCTTCCTCTATTACTTTCAGCAAAAGATGACCAGTGGACAATGATGGAATTGGGTTTGCGCATACTCGATGCCCTTTATGGAAGCGATAAGATGCAACACGAGAGATTCAGGGATGCCAACGTGATCAAGTCAGCCATTTTATCCAATGCAGCACCGGTTGATTTATGCTTTGCTTTGACAGAAGTACTGGAAAACAGATATACGCTAGACCAATCAACAGCACCTTCGATACAGCTATTGGAAATGGCATTCAACCTCTTGCAAACTACATTACACTCTTTGATGCAAAGCACCGATATCATTTCCTCCGAAGATGTTGTCAATGGAATATTCGCTCAACTTGAAATGAATTATGGTATGTGATTCATGCAACACGATGAAGAATGCCTATGCAAGGGCTTCATTGACATGATTCAATCCATAGATTGGAGGACGTGTATGCTGTGGAGCGACTTTCAATTTACGCTGCAAAAGCGACATGACCCCACCAAAGCGAAACTATCGATACCGAGATCTCTTCAGCCCATGGTTGATACCCTCGACGGCACCTGTCGCCTTTATGGAACCATGTCGCACGCACACCAAACATGTTGGGATGTATTATTTGATACATGCAAGCTATCGCCACTATTCATAGAGAAGCTTTTTTCGGTGGGTTGATCCATCTTCTACCAAATATCATTGGAACTAATTGTGCTCCTTAGACCAAGCATGTGTGGAAACACCATCTGAAGACTCTCTACCAACACCCGATGGAAGATAAGATCGTGACACACCATCTTTACCAAAGCCTTTTCCCCAGCTTATCGCTCAGCGTCAGCGTCGAGTACGAACAATTGCTAGTCGACTTTCTCGATCACCTCTATGATTCATTTGATGCACATCACGTGGTTGTCGACTTTGCATATGCCAATGATGCTTTGAGCCCATTTGCCAAGATGCTTACGAAAAGGGGTAAGGATGATTACCATTTTGGATACAATCCATTTCTTACAAGGTATCATAGATGCGAAGATCTTTTACAAAGTGCTTTATTGCACCAATCTACTTGGGAAAAAGTGTCCTCCTGATGCATCAAAAGGGTCTCAAGCATACTTTGTCAATTGCATTGTGAGGATATTACAGGTAGGTTATAGGGATATACATCAATGATTTGAGCTAACTTTATCATTCAGGGAATACACAGCTGGGCCGATCCCTTCCCCCATTATGCACAGAACCCAAGTTTGAATAGCGTGCGCGATGACATGTACACTGACCCATATGCAAGCAAGAACGTGGCTGGGATTTATGATGGCGAAGATCAACCTCTCGAAGAATACGATATGGAAAACCCACAAGCTTCGGCACATCAAGTTGTAGTCGTTGATGTATTCTATCCACTCTACAACGACGAGATGGCTTCCAGGAAAGCGTTATCGTTATTGACATTGTGCTTGGTGTGTGAATCTATCCTGCAAGTGGGCGACGATGATGACAACGAATTGGGCGAATCTATCCGCGTGTTTATGCTACAAATCATTGAAGGTTTACGCGATACCCGACAACGTCGAATGTTTCGTGAGCTCGCTGCGACTCAACTAAAATCGAGACTTGTTAAATGGAGGAAGGCTAGTGGTCAAAAGCGGCGTGCTATACTACGACCTTTGCTATCAGATCAAGAAGAGAGGTTAATGATATCTTATTTCTCGAAACTTGGACCAGAACGATCAAATGCTTTGCTTGGGTTGTTACAAGAGGAGCAACAACAAGTGTCATCTCGTGGAAAGAAAGCCAAGAAGCACATCGCTATATACTGTGTCCCTCCTCACAACAAGCCAAAATCAACATCATCGTAGCCATAGCAATTGTAAAGTGAATGTACCTCCTGCTGTATACTAATAAAGAAGGTCTAAATCATAAAAAAATGGAACGTGTATTACGGCATATCGACAAGATCTCATCCCACAAAAAAAGGGAGGTCTATTAGACTATCAAACGCAACCTTTGTTCAAGATACAATGAATCAACCTGACTCTTTATCTTCCTCTCCACTTTGCTATACCGTAAGTCATTCTATAATACAATGCTTCAGTAAGGTCTCTTCCAGTTACAAATGGTTGACAACGCATCTCTCGTACTCGTGAAAGTAATACTTTAATCCCAACATCATTCACAAGAGATAGATTGAGAAGTGTACAATGAATTGCTTCAATTGGGTGGGGGAGATGTCTATCCTTTGGGTGAGCATTGTGCAAAGGTGCATGATGGCGAATTATATGATGCATGGCGTGCCAAGTCATGGATTTGGATGATGATGGCTGTACATGATTGACAGGTTGCATAAAGGATGATGATAGTAGCTGCTACGTGTACATGATGTGAAGTACGAGAATTGGATGCACCCAATCGTTCAGGATGATGCACCAAGCTTAATGGTCAAGTTGACAACGCTCTTTTTCCACGTATTGCACATGTCCAGACCCTTCCATTCCATGTACCCATTTCCATATCCATATCCATATCCATATCCATCATAGGAATTCGATTGTATTGAAACAAGTTGATACACGTAAAGAAAGCTGCTCCTAAACAATGGCTATCTGCTGTCCACGTGAACAAGGCCGTAAGGCAAGTTGCTGCAAGTAAAGAACGCTGTTGGAGACAATATAGTAAAGACCTTGCTAATAGCAATTGCTGGAATGGATGCTGTTACGTTTGGTGGTGATAGAAGAGTGTACAAGGGAACGTGAAGTGTCAAGAAACGCGGGTGCTGTAGTGGAGTGTACACGCCCATGAACTTGCCATTCAGTCAATGACAATCGGATCAAGACAATCGTAGGATTGACATGGTGGGTTGAAGCAAGGCAATCGTTCGCAGGTGGTAGTTGTATACTTGAATGGGCCAACCGTTGAGAATGGGAGGAAGAGAAAATAAAGTGGGAGTGGAAGGAGTGGAAGTCAAATAGATTTTCCTGATGCCTTGAATGATACTTCTTTGTTCGAGCGTTGTTCAGTCAAATCCCCTCGGATCATGAAAGTTAAATGATGGGCATGCGGGGCTGGAGCAAGACAATCGTTCGTATGCATTGGACTGGACAACAAAGGTGAATGGGAGGAGTGGGCTATTAACTGGCAGCTTACAAATAACTTTGCAAAATGATTTTTCTCATATTAGATGATACTTCTGTGTTTGAGCGTTGTTCAGTCAAATCCCCTCGGATCAAGAAAGTTGAATGATGAGCATGATGGTCTGGAGCAGGACAATCGTTCACATCCGTTGTTTTGGGCAACAAAGGTGAATGGGAGGAATGGGCTGTTAGCCGGCAGGTTACAAATAACTTACCCATTTGATTCTTCTGATATTGGATGATGTTTCTGTGTTTGAGCGTTGTTCAGTCAAATCCACTCGGATCAAGAAAGTTCAATGATGGAAATGATGAGCTGGAGCAGGACAAGCGTTCGTATGCATTGGATTGGGCAACAATGGAGAAAGGGAGGACTGGGTTATTGGCTGGCATTTGGAACTACGTATTCGTGATAGTGTACAAGTATCATGTACCATGCATCGCCTATGTTGACTGAAAGTTACACAAACACGCCCCTCTGCATCTTTGGCTATAGTCATACTACTTGACAATGAACAAAGAACTCTTTTCATATAGCATCACGCTTACAGCATATGTAAAACATAAAGGTGCCTGTATCTCCAAACTTTACAATGAAACGTGGGGTTTTTATTAGAGCAATGGGCTCGGCTTGGCCAACAGCACCTTGTGTGAAAGTTTTACGTTCATCGTGGCCAATCCCAGATTTCGCAATGTCGCCACCAGCCAAACTGGATCTGGGGGTCGACCTCTTCGACGACGACGACCAAAAAATATTTTTTGGGCTGTTTGCGACATTGAACGCGAAACTTTCACACAAGATGCTGTTGAAGCTGACCGAGCCCAACAACAATAAAAACCCACGTTTTCGATAGCCAAGTTTGGAGATACAGGCACCTTTATGTTGTAAGCGTGATGCTATAGGAAGAAGTGGTCTTTGTTCATTGTAAAGTAGGTGGACCCTGACGGTAAAAGATGCAGAGGGTCGTGTTGTGTAACACAGCTACGTTTGCATGAATGAAAGGGTCAATGTATAATTACTTTATGGATCATCTAGGAACAGGCATGTATTGCTAGCTAACGGCCACTTTATCCAATCATCATTGTTGCGAGATCCACTGCATGCGGACGATGCCCCTGCTCTAGACATTCATTTCCATGATTAAAGTAGGTTGATCCGAGCTGATTTGGCCCCAGGCTGCGGTCAAAGAGAGATTACATCACTCCGGACATAAAGCACGCTCGATGTAGCTCAACCGATGAAACCTTGTGTGAATAACTCAACCAAATCAGCTCGGATCAACCTACTTTGTCCATGGAAGTGGTGTCTGAGCAGGAGCATCGTCCACCTATAGAATGCACAAAAGTTGGGAATGCACAAAGTGGCTATTAGCTGCCAATGTATGACGCATGAAAATGAGGGTTATTTTCATCATGCATTGTTCCTGAAGGGAAATCCTGACTTTTTAGCTGAGTTACCCAAAGAGGTCCTTCTGCATCTTTGGCTCTCCAAGGTCTAGCTACATGGCAATGAACCGAGAATACTTCTCCATAATAGCATCACGCTTACAAACATAAAGGTGCCTGTATCTCCGAACTTTACAATGAAACGTGTGGTTTTTATTAGAGCAATGTGCTCGGCGGTAGCAACACCTTGTGTAGAAAGTTTCACGATCAAGCTTGCCAATCCCAGATTTCGCAATGTCGCTACCAGCCAAACTGGATCTGGGTCGTCCTCTTCGACGACGACGACGACCAAAAATATTTTTTGGGCTGTTTGCGACATTGAACACGAAACTTTCACACAAGGTGCTGTTGGCCAAGCCGAGAGCCCATTGCTCTAATAAAAACCCCGTTTCATTGCTAAAGTTTGGAGATACAGGCACCTTTATGTTTGTAAGCGTGATGCTTGTAAGGAAGTGGTCTTTGTTCAATGTCAAGTTGCTGGACCCTGGCAGAGCAAAAGATGCAGAGGGACCTCTTTGTATAACTCAGCTACTTTGCATGACTGGAAGGATGGAAGGATGATACTATACTGTTGACAAAAGCCCGTACATTGCGAGCTAACAGCCATTTCTTCACAATAGCCACTGTCCACTCTATGACATGAGCGATTCTCCTGCTTCGAACATTCATTTCCATGATTGGATTATGTTGATCCAGTTGATTTGGCTGAGCTACGCTCATACAGGATACTTCAGTTAAACAACATAGAGCATGGTTAGATGTGTGGATTGATGTAATCCCTCTTTGGCTGTATCTCGGTCAAATCAACTCGGATCAACATAATCCAATAATGGAAATGAATGTCTGAAGCAGGAGCATCGTTCCACTGTCATAGAACGGGCAACATTGCTAATTGTGAGGAAATGGCTGTTAGCTCGCAATGTATGGGATATTGTCAATAGTATACAGTATCATCCTTCCATCCTTCCAGTCATGCAAAGTAGCTGAGTTATACAAAGAGGTCCCTCTGCATCTTTTGCTCTGCCAGGGTCCAGCAACTTGACATTGAACAAAGACCACTTCCCATATAGCATCACGCTTACTTATGGGAGTGCCTGTATCTCCAAACTTTACAAATGGTATTAAGGGTTTTTATTAGAGCAATGGGCTCGGCTTGGCCAACAGCACCTTGTGTGAAAGTTTGTGTTCAATGTCGCAAACAGCCCAAAAAATATTTTTTGGTCGTCGTCGTCGTCGAAGAGGTCGACCCCCAGATCAGTTTGGCTGGTGGCGACATTACGAAATCTGGGATTGGCCACGATCAACGTGAAACTTGCACCCAAGGTGCTGTTGGCCAAGCCGAAGCCATTATGTAAAACCCCACGTTTCATTGTAAAGTTTAGAGATACAGGCACGCCTTTATGTTTTACATATGCTGTAAGCGTGATGCTATATGAGTGGTGCTTGTCATCGTCATGTAGTAGCCAAAGATGCAGAGGGACTTGTTGGTGTAACAAAGCTGAGGGCAGGGCTTGAAGAGTTCTTATTGGCGGAAAGTGCATAACGGATCCTCCCCCTATAGAAGATCCGCCTATGAAAGACCTCATGGGATTCTTTTCGAGTAAAGCCATGGTATGATTAACCAGCCAAAAATGATCAATGCAACAGAGAGTATGAGGAGAGGTGAGTATTTATTCTCTCCAGGATACGTTCCTATGCAAAGTTATACATACAAGCGCATGCTGAAGGTTGTCGTAGGGGAAAAGCACATGTATGTACTCGTATCACATTGTATCAGAGCTCACTCTTTCGTAAACGTAATGTTGAGCTTACAATGGAACAATCTTCTGTAGCAAGCACTATTGTTGGGTATCATTACTATGGATTTATTATCTTTGAAAATACAAGCGTCTATTTAAACATCTATACAGTACACTGAGAATTGCCACAGTCTATGGTCTAGCAGTATATGAACAAGTAAGCTTTAATGAATGTACATGATAAAAGGAACAAAAGTGTCTCGATACAGTAATATAGTCGATCTAATCTCGCTTTGCAACTTTCACCTTTCTATCACTCTTTTCCTTCAGAAACCAATCAGTGGATCACATGAAATCAGCGGGTATCGTTGTGTCATTGTATTCTTGGTTGCTGCCGTCATAAGCATCTTCATCCACGATCTCAAATTAGTTGCTGTGCGTGTCTTGACTTCAACATTCCAATATCATCCATGGCAACAAGCCGCCTTTCAATCAAAGACATAAGCCCTCTTATGTATACCATCCAATCCATCGTCATCTCAGCCGCACCCATCATGTAACATGGTCCATCCCTCTTTGCTGACGACGTCACCAAGTAGCCAAAACTACATTTCAGGATCACCTATCACTCTGCTTGATTGCATCCGTCCATCCATCCATAACAATTGCAAATCCAACATGTCGATATAAAGAACTCCTGGGATCGCTTGCTGACGTGCTTCCTTTCCCATCGTGCTCTTCGTCTATCTTTCTTGGTCATTTTCTTTGTCGGTCAATCAGGTGAAGAATGCTTGTAATAGTAGTTGATGGTTGATATGGCATCCACAGGGATCCATACGTATTAAATCAAGGTGTTGCACGTAAATAAAGCTGCTTCTATACAATGGCTAGTTGCTGTTCACGTAGAAAAGGCTGCAGAGGCATGTTGCTACCAAGTAACGTTTGGTTGTGGAAGAAGTGAGCAAGAGAACGTGTGTTGTAGTAAAGTGACAAGGTTGCGAATGCTGTTTGAGACAATGGAGCAAACGCATGCTAATAGCAACCACGGAATGAATGCTGTTACGTTTGATAGTGGTAGTTGTGGGTTGTCAAGAGACGCAGGTGTTGTATGGGTGCACACGCCATGGACTTGCCATTCAGTCAGAGGCTCTCGGATCAAGACAATCGTATGCTTGATATGATGGATTGAAGCAGGACCAATCGTTTGCAGGTTGTAGTTGTATACTTGAATGGGGCAACAGTTGAGAATGGGAGGAGAAGAGACAAGAAGTTATGGGAGTGGAAGGAGTGGAAATTAAATAGGTCAAACACCTCTTGTATAAATGCATGAACGCTGTACATCAATCCTTGATTATGAGATTGCCCCTCTAGAACCTGAAACCTTCACACAAGATGCTCTTGTTCATGCTGATCACGTTACTTTAACAAAACCTCATGCTTCATTATGAAAGTGTTTAATGGAAGCGTCCCAAATGTAGAAGACATGATGAAACGGATGTGTATGGTCCATAGCCTCGAGATTGGCTATCTCGAACTTTTAACTTTCACGCCCAGATGTGGATCAATGGGAGATGTAGATGTATGGAGCCATTATTTTCTTGTGCGACACGGGTCAGTACTTGCTTCGTTCAGTTACGTATTGCTCATGACAGGGTTGCGTACCTGTCATGCATTGTTCCTGAAGTCCTGACTTTTTAGCTGAGTTACCCAAAGAGGTCCTTCTGCATCTTTGGCTCTCCAAAGATCTAGCTACATAGCAATGAACAAAGACCACTTCTCATATAGCATCACGCTTACAAACATAAAGGTGCCTGTATCTCCGAACTTTACAATGAAACGTGGTTTTATTAGAGCAATGTGCTCGGCTTGGCTTCAACAGCACCTTGTGTGAAAGTTTCACGATCAAGCTTGCCAATCCCAGATTTCGCAATGTCGCTACCAACCAAACTGGATCTGGGGGTCGTCCTCTTCGACGACGACGACGACAAAAATATTTTTGGGCTGTTTGCGACATTGAACACGAAAACTTTCACCTGGGGTGCTGTTGGCCAAGCCGAGCCAGCTGCTCTAGCCGGCCCACGTTTCATTGTAAAGTTTGGAGATACAGGCGCAGCATGTTTGTAAGCGGCTGTTATGGGAAGTGGTCTTTGTTCAATGTCAAGTTGCTGGACCTGGCAGAGCAAAAGATGCAGAGGGTTTCTTTGTACTCAGCTACTTTACATGACTGGAAGGATGGAAGGATGATACTATATACTGTTGACAAAAGCCCGTACACATTGCGAGCTAACAGCCATTTCTTCACAATAGCCACTGTTGTCCACTCTATGACATGTGAGCGATTCTCCTGCTTCAGACATTCATTTCCATGATTGGATTATGTTGATCCGAGTTGATTTGGCTGAGCTACGCTCATACAAGGTTACTTCAGTTAAACAACATAGAGCATGGTTAGATGTGTGGATTGATGTAATCCCTCTTTGGCTGTATCTCGGTCAAATCAACTCGGATCAACATAATCAATAATGGAAATGAATGTCTGAAGCAGGAGCATCGTTCCACTGTCATAGAACGGGCAACATTGCTAATTGTGAGGAAATGGCTGTTAGCTCGCAATGTATGGGATATTGTCAATAGTATACAGTATCATCCTTCCATCCTTCCAGTCATGCAAAGTAGCTGAGTTATACAAAGAGGTCCCTCTGCATCTTTTGCTCTGCCAGGGTCCAGCAACTTGACATTGAACAAAGACCACTTCCCATATAGCATCACGCTTACAAACATAAAGGTGCCTGTATCTCCAAACTTTACAATGAAACGTGGGGTTTTTATTAGAGCAATGGGCTCGGCTTGGCCAACAGCACCTTGTGTGAAAGTTTTGTGTTCAATGTCGCAAACAGCCCAAAAAATATTTTTTGGTCGTCGTCGTCGTCGAAGAGGTCGACCCCCAGATCCAGTTTGGCTGGTGGCGACATTACGAAATCTGGGATTGGCCACGATCAACGTGAAACTTGCACCCAAGGTGCTGTTGGCCAAGCCGAAGCCATTGCTCTATTAAAAACCCCACGTTTCATTGTAAAGTTTAGAGATACAGGCACCTTTATGTTTTACATATGCTGTAAGCGTGATGCTATATGGAAGGTGGTGCTTGTCATCGTCATGTAGTAGCCAAAGATGCAGAGGGACTTGTTGGTGTAACAAAGCTGAGGGCAGGGCTTGAAGAGTTCTTATTGGCGGAAAGTGCATAACGGATCCTCCCCCTATAGAAGATCCGCCTATGGTAGACCTCATGGGATTCTTTTCGAGTAAAGCCATGGTATGATTAACCAGCCAAAAATGATCAATGCAACAGAGAGTATGAGGAGAGGTGAGTATTTATTCTCTCCAGGATACGTTCCTATGCAAAGTTATACATACAAGCGCATGCTGAAGGTTGTCGTAGGGGAAAAGCACATGTATGTACTCGTATCACATTGTATCAGAGCTCACTCTTTCGTAAACGTAATGTTGAGCTTACAATGGAACAATCTTCTGTAGCAAGCACTATTGTTGGGTATCATTACTATGGATTTATTATCTTTGAAAATACAAGCGTCTATTTAAACATCTATACAGTACACTGAGAATTGCCACAGTCTATGGTCTAGCAGTATATGAACAAGTAAGCTTTAATGAATGTACATGATAAAAGGAACAAAAGTGTCTCGATACAGTAATATAGTCGATCTAATCTCGCTTTGCAACTTTCACCTTTCTATCCTCTTTTCCCTTCCAGAAACCAATCAGTGGATCACATAGAATCAGCGGGTATCGTTGTGTCATTGTATTCTTGGTTGCTGCCGTCATAAGCATCTTCATCCACGATCTCAAATTAGTTGCTGTGCGTGTCTTGACTTCAACATTCCAATATCATCCATGGCAACAAGCCGCCTTTCGTCAAAGACATAAGCCCTCTTATGTATACCATCCAATCCATCGTCATCCTCAGCCGCACCCATGTAACATGGTCCATCCCTCTTGCTGACGACATCTCAAGTAGCCAAAACTACATTTCAGGATCACCTATCACTCTGCTTGATTGCATCCGTCCATCCATCCATAACCATTGCAAATCCAACATGTCGATATAAAGAACTCCTGGGATCGCTTGCTGACGTGCTTCCTTTCCCATCGTGCTCTTCGTCTATCTTTCTTGGTCATTTTCTTTGTCGGTCAATCAGGTGAAGAATGCTTGTAATAGTAGTTGATGGTTGATATGGCATCATCCACAGGGATCCATACGTATTAAATCAAGGTGTTGCACGTAAATAAAGCTGCTTCTATACAATGGCTAGTTGCTGTTCACGTAGAAAAGGCTGCAGGGCATGTTGCTGCAAGTAACGTTTGGTTGTGGAAGAAGTGAGCAAGAGAACGTGTGTTGTAGTAAAGTGACAAGGTTGCGAATGCTGTTTGAGACAATGGAGCAAACGCATTGCTAATAGCAACCGCTGGAATGAATGCTGTTACGTTTGATAGTGGTAGTTGTGGGTTGTCAAGAGACGCAGGGTGTTGTATGGGTGCACACGCCATGGACTTGCCATTCAGTCAGAGGCTCTCGGATCAAGACAATCGTATGCTTGACATGATGGATTGAAGCAGGACAATCGTTTGCAGGTTGTAGTTGTATACTTGAATGGGGCAACAGTTGAGAATGGGAGGAGAAGAGACAAGAAGTTATGGGAGTGGAAGGAGTGGAAATTAAATAGGTCAAACACCTCTTGTATAAATGCATGAACGCTGTACATCAATCCTTGATTATGAGATTGCCCCTCTAGAACCTGAAACCTTCACACAAGATGCTCTTGTTCATGCTGATCACGTTGCTTTAATAAAAACCTCATGCTTCATTATGAAAGTGTTTAATGGAAGCGTCCCAAATGTAGAAGACATGATGAAACGGATGGCGTGTATGGTCCATAACCCTCGAGATTGGCTATCTCGAACTTGCAACTTTCACACTTGAATGTGGATCAATGGGAGATGTAGATGTATGGAGCCATTATTTTCTTGTGCGACACGGGTCGGCAAGTGGGATGGATTAAGGTGGCTTTTTGTCGGAGGAGGGAGGAAGGAGAATAATTTCATAAAACCTGCTGCTGCAAGGCAAAGAATCCAATCTCTCTCTCTCTCTCTCTTAACTACTACATTAACAATGGTATGTATTACGCTTCATCAAATGCATCTGCATGGATTAGATGAATGGATGATGGATGGATGAATGTGCTAACGGATGGATGAATGGATGTATAGGCTCGTGGTCCCAAAAAGCATATGAAGCGTTTGAATGCTCCCAAGCACTGGATGCTTGACAAGCTTCTCGGTAAGAATCCTCTTTTGATTTCTCGCTATTGGGATGGTGATGAATTGCAAAAAAATTATGTCAAGCTCAACAGTCCGATTTCAATGACGAATCGATTTTTGCTATACTGAATCCCTTGAAGCACGTGATTCAACATGTCACTCACTTGTTTAATGTCTAGGCTCGTACGCTCCTAAGCCCAGCGCTGGTCCTCACAAGACCCGTGAGTGCTTGCCACTCATCATCTTTTTGCGTAACCGCTTGAAGTATGCTTTGAACGGCCGTGAAGTCCAAGCTATCCTCATGCAACGTTTGGTCAAGGTTGACCACAAGGTCCGCACTGATTCTACCTTCCCTGCTGGTTTCATGGGTAAGTCATTGTTGTTGGAAAGGATGGGAAAATGGAGGGTGGTGGTGGGGGGATATCGTATTTGAGCGTGTGATTGATGGCGAGAGCTTTGACGAATCTCGGATGCTTTTTTTCGCTTGGTCATTTTCAGATGTTATTTCCATCGAAAAGACTGGTGAAAACTTCCGTCTCGTCTATGACGTTAAAGGTCGCTTCGCCATCCACCGCATTACCGATGAGGAGGCCAAGTACAAGTTGTGCCGTGTCAAGAAGATCACCATTGGCAAGAAGGGCATCCCTTACGCTGTTACCCACGATGGCCGCACCATGCGTTACCCCGATCCCGCTATCAAGGTCAACGACTCTGTCCGTTTCGATTTAGAGAACAACAAGATCACTGACTTTGTCAAGTTCGATGTTGGCAACGTCTGCATGGTTACCGGTGGTCGTAACATTGGTCGTGTTGGTATCATCACCCACCGTGAGAAGCACATTGGTGGTTTCGAGATTGTTCACGTCAAGGATTCTCTCGACCGTGTCTTTGCTACCCGCATCTCTAACGTCTTCGTCATTGGTGCCGGTAACAAGCCCTGGATCTCTCTTCCCAAGGGTAAGGGTGTCAAGCTCACCATTGCTGAAGAGCGTGATCGCCGCAGAGCTGCCGCTGCTGCTGCCCACTAAATGGACTCAATTAAATTGTATCCTTGTCAATAAAGTGCATTTCAACTTTGTATATACCCATGCTTTCACTTTACACAAACATTTGCTTTATTGATAATTTTGATGTCTACTATATAACCATTGTAATGATAATGTCGAGAACTTGATTGTCGCACTTGGCTATTGACAACAGGAGCACGTGATGGCACAATTACAACATCCATTTTATGTACAGGATAATACCGCCAATTTCGTTCTTGCTCTGACACAAGACCTTTTACTTTCATAACGCGCACATGCGATTTCCATGCCACCAGCCCTTGGTGCTTTTAGGCTTCCTAGCGATCGTTCAGCTTGCTGGCATAGCCCTCTTCGCTAGGGGATTCTTCCCTTACAAGATGTACCTACCTGGATTCAACAATGCCTCTCATACCCCATCCTGGCCAAACCAAAGTCGCGATCCGCTCATCATTGAACCAGAATTCGATCGGTTGGTATTCATGGTGGTCGATGCACTTCGAAAGTATGTATACAAGTTTGGTGTTGGTGAATGGTATCTTACATGTATTATAGCGACTTTATTCTCGGCGAAGACTCAGGATTTGACTTTGTCAAGAGGTATCTTCATATCACTATTGTGGATTACATGTTGCTCAATAAGCTATTCGTCTAGCCGTATCGTAGATGGTGGTGCGTTAGCTTTTACAGCCAAAGCAACAGCTCCAACTGTGACAATGCCGCGTATCAAAGCTCTCACCACAGGTAAGAACAATGTTGTCAATCATGCAGGGACGTTTTAGGGGCTGATCATCAAATACCAAAGGAACCATACCAAGCTTCTTGGATGCTATTCTCAATATTGCCGAGTCGGATACCAGCTCATCTTTGCAGCATCATGATAATTGGGTGCATCAGCTCAAGGCGTCAGGGAACAGGACGATACACTTTTTTGGAGATGATACATGGATCAGACTATTTCCAGGCACCTTCACCAAACATGATGGCACGACCTCGTTTTATGTGTCAGTAAGTATCACCAATGGCATATATATGGAAATAAGAGATTAATTGGTGTTGACTAGGATACAGTCGAGGTCGATTTGAATGTGACACGCCATATCAAACCTGTTCTCTCTGAGGAAGATTGGGATGCAGTCATTTTTCATTATCTTGGATTGGATCATGTGGGCCATTTGGGTGGACCATATAGGTAAGAATCAATTCTTTGTATACGATACATGTGATTAATGCGACTTTGTGTAGCCCGTTGATGCTTCCAAAACAGAAGGAGATGGATAAGGTGGTGGAGGATATCTATGAGATTGTGTCACGACAAGATGCACATCGTATATCGCAAAATCCTGATGCAAAAGGTACGCTCATTGTTCTTTGCGGCGATCATGGAATGAACGAGGTAAATGGTCTTCTTTGTATACGCTGCCCATCATGTACCAACATTTCATATTCAAAGGATGGCAACCATGGTGGTTCTTCTATTGGTGAAACATCAGCAGTAAGTCATCTTCTTGGTGGATCATGGTAAAAGTGCATGTGACTTACGTATCATTAAAGGCACTTGTCCTTTTAAGCCCACGCTTTGAATCGCGCCCTACAATCAAGCACAAACAATCATTCAATATCAACAAAGACGAACACAATGGACCATTTGGATTTCCTGTTATTGATCAGGTGGACTTGGTGCCGACACTCTCTTGTCTTTTTGGTATCCCGATACCCCGCAACAGCCTTGGGAAGGTTATTCCATCACTTTTCCTCAAGCAATCTGATCCATCACTATTGCTCCGAGCACTCCAACTCAACACATATCAGCTGGGAAATCTGATTGCTACCACAGACGTTTTTATTATCCCTCATCTCCACGGCACAGAAGACCCAACTTTGCTGCCTCATGCAGATGGAAAGTTTTACAGCAGAGGAGTCAATTACCACAAGCAGTTCATGGAAACAG
Organism: Lichtheimia ornata; assembly: GCF_029851405.1. Taxonomy (NCBI): domain Eukaryota; kingdom Fungi; phylum Mucoromycota; class Mucoromycetes; order Mucorales; family Lichtheimiaceae; genus Lichtheimia; species Lichtheimia ornata. Next base: position 268,315 of record NW_026695360.1, read on the forward strand.
CAAACATGGAATCTGCACAATTATCCATGGATGCCTATTTAAAGGTTTGTGATGCATGATTCTCATTGTTCAGGATGCATGGTAATAACCGTGATGCTTGTAGTTCATTGAATTCGCTCAAATGAGACTTACCAGCACTGCAAGTGATTACAATGAACTTGACATGCTAGCCGGTGTATTACTTATTCTTGTCAGTGCCTGGAGGCTTCAAAAATGGGCTATGCAACGATGGGAAAAGACCCGGACTCACGCACATCGTATGCCGTTCAGCAAAGCATTTGCAGTATTCGTGATTGCAGCATACATGGTCAGCATGTTTGCCAGCAGCTTCATCGAGGAAGAGCATATGACTTGGTATTATTGCACAGCCACAATGTTCTTATTACTTGCAATTGAAAGGTAAACAAATTGTGTGGAGAATAGGGATTTTGGAGGAGGAAAGCATCTAACACAATCATATCAATAGCTCTTGGTTATTGTCAATGGAGAAGCCATTCACCAAACGATTACAACTTGGGACCCTTTGTATTCTGCAAATGGCTTTGATACGAATTGGAATGGCTTGGGGCGATCGCAGCGTGCAAACAACATTATTGAAGACGTTGAGTAGTGGTGATCATATCCGGTGGCACTTGTTGGCCCTTTCATTGTCGATCTTTTTCGTGCTCGGTGTTACGAGAATATGGAAAATCAACATTGCAAACAATCAAGGGATCATGTCCGTTTCTTCGAGTGCCGGCTATATCCAATTGCTGTGCAAGCTAGGATTCATTTTGACGTTCGGCTTATATGCATTGATGGTCATGATTTACAAGATGCGTACGGACATTTCAGACAATGACGATATACCCGATGTCTATAAGGAGTGGATTTTGATATCACCAAACTTTGAGTTTGCAGCACAGCTGGATATGGTTAGCCTGGGTCGACTGGTGTACAATTATGCAGCAACAAGTGTACTCGTTTTGACAGCACTCGTATACGTGACCGAGCGTGCTAATGTGCTTCAATTAACAGGTAAGGAGGGAGATGGAGAGCATCACGTATGACAAAAGAAACTTGGAGAACATCGATTGACTGATGTGGAATCTTATGCAGGGGAAGACGCAAATGAAGATGATGATGAGCCGCTTCGCCACTCACTACAAACACGGCATTATCTGGATGCATTGCTGTACGCCGTCACACCTGTGTTGATCCTTTTCACGCGTACACAAAATGCTGTTTTGTTTGTATTGTACGCATCCCAATTCCATGTATGGCGACGATGGCAATATGCAGTGCTCTTCTCAGATGATGATGATCCAAAACCTAAACGACACATCCCAGGTTGGCTGTTGGCTGTTTTAATCACTTGCATGACACACTTGACATTTTTCATGACTGGTCATTCCAATTCGCTCGCTGCTGTGGATCTTAGCAATGCATACATTGGTGTGGATGGATACGATACGATGATCATCGGTGCGTTGACCTTCTGCTCCAATTGGTCAGCAAGTCTTTGGTGGGCCATTGCAGGATGGAGTCTAGTGATAGACAATGGTGTGGCTACCCAACCAAATCATGAGGAGGAAGATCGATCGGCTTTGGAAGATCGGTGGTACGACTACATCATCACACAATCTGCATTGTTCGCAATCTTCATCATGGTGCTTTCGTTCTCGGTGAGGTCCCTTCGTTATCATTTATTTGTATGGACTGTGTTCTCGCCCAAATACTTGTATCAGGTGGCATGGACTTGTTTATTCCATTGGATGGCCCAAGTCGTGCTGGGTACAGTGGTGGTGAAAATATATACCCGCGGTAAACAATCCTCGTAGGACATGCGATAGATAAGGAAGGAATAGCACTGCATACTCCCTTTTTCATTTAAATTGAGCACGGATAAATGTCAATAAAGGAATAGGTGGATTAGAAACAAAGATGTCACATCGATGTGCTATACGTAGCTTTCCCCTTTTCACGCCCTATTCCCACCGTTTGTGTTCTCGTTGTCTTTGATGATCTTAAAAAAGTGATGCTTGAAGAAAGAACAATCATGATCCTTATTGCAAGGTAGACCATTATCTACTACGGATGTGGCGTTCCGTTCTTTGTATGCACACGCACGGGCCTGCATACCAAAAACCTGGAGTATCTTGTGACTCGGCAGCTCGATTGCACCACCATGTACCCAAGCCCCACCCCCTTAATATACTCTTATCGTTGATTTCTTTGTGTTTTTATTTGGGCCCCTATTGACTCGTGATACATTTATTCCAAAAGGGAATTCACATAGAGCAGGGATGCGATGAACTAATGGGACATGTTGTACACGTACAATCAATGTATGTTTTTTGTTCACTGATTCATAAGGATGATTTGAAGCTTCAGATGCCATCAAAGGTGGGGATTGGATTGGATAACTGAATGAGTGGGAAGAACTGAAAAGGTGTTCCATAAACGCATCATGATGTCAAACGTTGAAAGCGTGGATAATGTAGAATAACAAATAAAATCAAAAGGAGTGGGAAGACGAGTAATGAAGAAGGATTGTGTTATCTCAGAGGGTGTTTCGCATATTCCTCTTCATCCAAGCGAGCACTTGAGGACCAAAATGACATGCAGCCTCGTTTCGAAAATGGCGCCCGCGCGCATCTGAACGAGGAAAACCTTTCAAACAACAAGGGCACACATAGGGTTTGATACCAGTGTGCACACGCGTATGTCTTTCGAGATCATGTCTTCGTGCAAAGGTTCTTGAGCAAAAAGGGCATGGGTGGGCCCTGCTACTACCTGCACCATTGCCACTTTTGCTGTTATGGCTATCCATGTTGCTGCTGCTGCTCGTGCTTACATTGCTGTTGTTACTACTAGAACTGCTGCTTGTGCAAGAAGAAGATGATTGTCGTCGAAAGATGGGTTGCTTGAAATGGTTGTCATAGGTGGATGGTGTTTCACTTGATAGTGAAGATGACGATATTGATCCAGTAGAAAGGCTATGAATGACATCTGGTGCTTGTGATTCACCATAAGATGGCTTCTTATTACTCATCACACTGGTCGTAGGCACCAAAGGAGAAATGTTTGATGATGCTGCATCTGTTGGATGTGTCATTTCCAGTAACCAAGACCAATCTTCAAAGCCATATCCTTGTGACAAGTTGTAAGCAGGGTATGTTGTTGGATCGACGAAGGAAGTTGATGATGGTAGTATTGTGTTATCTTGGTGTGGCATGGAAGAATCTGAGTGGGCTTGTTGTTGATGGTTTGGGAAAGAGTGTGAGGAGTGTGAAGAAAAACCGGTGAAAAGAGTATTGGTAGCCATATACAATGATTTTGTTCTTTAATATTCTTTCTTGGAGAGTAGTAGAAGAATGTCAAGCACGCGGTGTGAGGAGGCGAATGCAAAGCGCCTTTTAAAAACGCCTCAAATGTACAAAAACGGATGTGCAAAGACAGTCAATTGATGATGTATCTACAAGGATAGCAGTCGCACCTTTTCACACTGGGCTATCACGAATATTCTCGTTCTTTGCAAAACACCAATGGTATCCATAACCGGTGGGTCGGATCAGGCTACCCGAGAAATCTCGACATACACCTTTGTAAGGTTTAGTGTTGTCCTCCATGACTCTTTTATGACAGCAGCAAACAAAGGTGGGCTCGACGTGAGATATTTATGCATTAGCCGTATCAGACTTCTCCACTTGTTGCGTTTCTTCACTCCCTGCATCCGAGTATAGTAATTCTCAAAATCATTGCATATCAAGAAAGACATGGGATTTGATAATGATAAGCAGCCATGAAGGTTGTTCATCCCTTTACACCGCTACTTTATGGTGACCTTTTAGCATCCTATCATTATACATGTCCTCATAGAAAATCGTGTGATTTTATAATGGTGTTTGATGTTGTACGATAAAAGGGATCGCAAGCATACAGAACCAGGATCTGCACGAGAAAGAAAGTCAAACCGTTTACTAAACACACAACCATGATTACCCCCACGACCCTAATTATGGAATTTGCTCATCATTTCGGATACGAAACCATGCATGGTAATTTTTTAACGCTCAACGATTATAGATGTCATGGGAGAAATGCGTGATACCCACGATCAAGTTTTCAAGTTATGTCGACAACATGATGAAGATCGAGCACCTATAAAGCCGACGCTTAAACGTGAAAGAAAGTCAAAGATCACATTTACTAAACACACAATGATTACATGGCATGTACTACTTGAAACGTTCCTTTGAACAGCAAAATAGCGTGATCGAAACGAACATCTATTAGGTTGCGCATCCGCCAGTCACCGTTGCTAGGCATCTTAGCCGATTGTAGCTGTGCACATTGCAGCTTTTGAGCGAGTGGTAAGGTAGGCTGCATATTGTTTGGGCTTTGGTTACCTTGTGCTTTTTAACAAAGACGATGGATAATAACACGCTAATCACTTTAATGAGCTTTTAGGAGCAATTGGAGGAACATGGTCACTTGGTATTGCCAAATGAAAATCGAGTTTGAAAAGAATGATGTAACCTGGGATAGCGTTACCACCGCGACCTGTCACCGCCTAAGACGGAAGTTTTTCTTTGTCGCACACGCATGTAGCATCATGCTCCTCATCTCCCAGGAAGCCGTTAATGGCTTGCATTGGATATGCGGGTGATGGATTTTCTCACTCCATTTCTTTGTTCTTCGCGTCTTTGTTGATGATCGGGGTACATGCGTTTTCCCACAATCTTATCCATTTCGCACTGATCCTGTGGCTCCGTTATCGGTCTTGTCATACACATAAATGCTGCAGTCGCCATTTACAATACATGGTACATAACCGGGATGTTCGATCAACATTATCGAGATAGCTCAAAACATAGTAAACAAACAACATGCTCTCTGGCATATACCTCATGCTCATATTTACTCTATCGAATCGTGCTCTAATTATGAATCACGCTTGAGACAAGCCGGTGACACTGCTGCCGATCATCTTCCAATACTAGTAGCGGTGATCGCCTACATGTTACCTTTGTAATGTGGATCTCACAATGCGATCGGATAATCAAGAAGGCTTGTAACGGATCTAACCAAACAACGTAAAGCGCTCGAAATCAACAGAAATGCTACACACATCGTGGATCGGGAACTAACAGTTCATGCCAATCACATCTATTGCAATCGTATGGTGACCGCGTGATCTTGTTCAACCAGCTTCTTGCGCTATACATTATTTACCACCACATGTTTGAAAGGGATTGGACTTTTTATATCAAAAAAAGAAGGTACATGGGAATTTTTATACATTGGATGTGGAAATAGCCACACATGGTTTATGTAGGATCCACAATACTGTCACCTACAGCTTACTTCTCAAGCACAAGAGCGCTCGGATGTTTGTACGGTATCGTGTAATCCAGGTTCTTCTCTATTTATACAAACCTAGGCAACGTTTACTGCCATGTGCGTCAACAAAAACAGTGACCGGTATGCATAAGTATACCATCCTAGGACAGCAATACGATGTATACCCATGCACAAGCAAGAAGCGAGCATTGTGAGAAAAACTAAATGTGGGTTGCCCTATACAACATGAACGTCTAGAAAGGATACGGCCAAGGTAGGAAAGCAAGTTGTATAATTAGACGATTGTGGTGAAGCAGGTTGCATAGCGCAAAGCTCGCTTCCTTAGGGCTGCAGGTCTTCAGTAGCCATCGCCATAGTTGTAGGAGCCAATAATGACAATGATTGGCTATTGCATCCTCAAGCCTACCTTTAGCGTAAATGCATGTCTAGCTTCGGGCAATATTTCTGTCGATCAGATGTTACACGATAATGCAAATTGTTGATAGATGCTGATTTAAAAGTCGAATTTGATAACTTGTAAGATCACTGACCATGATTTACTTTTGTACTTTTAGAGAGCAAATTGCACCATAGCACACGTAAGAAGAAGTGAGCGTATTACATGATGAGATTCGGTATCAAGTTTACTATACACATGTCGTTGTTTCTATAATATTAGTCGCCTGAGCGAGATGCGTGCTAGATACTAGATTAAAGAAGAAGAGCATTGTGACGCTTCCTTAAGCTCCTTGCTCAAATCCTCCGCCAAAAGCTTATGAACAGGGTACATTGGATGAATGTTATCTGCAAAAAACAAGCATTAGTCTTCTTTCTTATAAGTGTAATACCCTCAATTGCCAATGCTTACTCATCCAGAAGTATCTACAATTACGTTACAAGCATGTTAATGAAGAATGCAAAGGAGACCAGCAGCTGCCACTTACTCGTAGTTTGGATACTCGCATTTATCGACGTCACAATATCCGGTTGTGTTTTTGAAAAGGCCAGAGGAATTGGTGAGGTACTCATTGAAGTATCGGTGTGCATCAAAGTAATGAACGAAGACCTCGTCTTTGTGCTTGGTGTTGAACAAGGCGACTCGGGCTTGAAGCAAGTCATTGAAAGATTTCACCACCTTGGCAATAGTATGGTTGCCAATATGGGCAGGTGCATGCTCCATGGGTGGCACATTGACAACCAGGAACGAACGCATACCATAAGAGTACAACGTTTCCTACCATGAGTTTTATGCATCAGCACACTAGCTCATTACTATACTACTGGAACAGTGCTTATATGAACCATACCAATTGCTCGCTATAAACGTCCATGATCTTGTTAAATAAGATGCCAAGCTCGATCTACATTCAAAGTTAAATATGGAAACAATAACGCTATTCGATAACGACTTTACCCATGTCTTCGTTTTGGAGGAATTTAAAGCGTCGTTGATGCTGTTGTAAGTAATGTGCCATATCAGTCGGCTGATACATGGTGTCGTACATAGCACCCGGTGATACAGCAACAAAAACATCTGACACTTACCCAAACCATACGGCCGTCAATGTTGTTTCTGGTTTCCATGTCACAGCTGGTTTGATGTATTCTTTCCATTGTTTTACTTGGTGAATGAAATCGACAATGTGTGTATATGCAGGTGGTACAAGGTCGCTGTCTACACTGGCTCCGCCATACGCAACGTCAAATAGCTGTGGGTCACAATCTTGTGGCAAGCCTTCGTAGCACTCTGTCAAGTACTCAATCCAATTAGGGCCATGGGCAGTAGTCTGTGCGAGAGCATCATCAGTAAGCCATTGAAAAATAAAGGAGGCGATGCATTCAACATACACCATTGATCCGAATAGGGGCATCCAACACTGAATCGTTTGATTGAAAATGATTCCACGTCCACACATCTCCCTTTGGACCCATTAGATTAGTGTAAGAATCGCCAAAGCCAAACCTATTATGGAGAAGATATACAAACATCAGGATCGTGTTTTTGTTTTTCGGGCCAAAAAATGAGTAGGATTCTTACACCATCTCCATATCATCTGCGCAAAACGTATGTGGAGGGGACAAGATAGTGTCGTTGTCGTTGTCATTGTCATCGGACGTCGTATTGGGCGATGATTTGTTATCTGCAGCGTGGACCCATATTCCACTAGAAGCGATAGCTGAAAAGAGTAATGGGAGGTAGATTTTCATCGTTGTGTGTGTGTGTGTGTGTGTGTCACAAAGAAGTGGTGGGCGAAAAATGAAGTAGGAAGAAAAAGTAGCAAAATCGGGGGGCATGTTTATAGGTGCCTGTTTTTATACATCTCCGGTTTTGTACCCAACAACGGCTGAGCTTGTGAATCAAGGAGAAATGATGCGGCAAAAGTAAATGCCTCGCTGGTTGGCGAGCATGATGCAGGAACAAGGTTTTTGTGTCCTTCAATTTCCTTTTATTGCATTTCATGTTACTCGCGGCGATACAACAAAAGCACACACACAGACAATGAAACATGCCAGGCGTTTAGTATAAATTTGCAATCTTGTTTCTAGTCAACCTTAATTACATCTTGGCGTTGTTGTCTGCTGCAGTCGTCGTTGGCTGGTGGAAGGTATATCATAAACCACTCAATGGCCAACATAAGGCAACAACTCCTTAAACAATGACCGCAACGACAACTGAGTAGAACTTTTGCAACCGCCACGCGTCCATGCATGCAAGTATTTATTGTTGTTGCACAAGCCCAGCTCCTGGAATAATGACTGGTGGCTACCATTGCCCCTGACAACTCTTAAATAATCAAGGCAAGCCACGAGAGGGACATCAGAATCGTCGCTTGACGTGCATTGGATATGTACCACTATATGTGATTTCAACGTGACCGTGTCACTGGTCAATCACGACGAGCACACCTTTCGTATCATGCATCTTTTATGAAATGAAAAAAATTGCACGTGCGTCAAGTCACACATGTATCGGCCATCAGCATCTTTAAAAAGGCAGCCTCCACAAGTTTATGTGCCCAAGAGGTCCCATTTGCCGATGAGGACATTGAAATATGACCAAATGAGGCATAGACTATGATAAGATGTGTGGCAAAAGCAGGATGTATTTTCTTAATGTTCTTGCATTAGGTATCTCAATGCTGCTATCACTATAATTCGTCATTGAACAAAGAAGATAACATGCGTGCTATGAGAAGCATCGACTTGATAGAAAAAGTATCCTTGTCCCAAGCCAATACACCATCGACATTCTTCAATCCCTTTCAGGTTTATGAACAATCAGGTCAAATAGAGTAGTCATGCTTTGATAGTGGGTGGTTGTCATTGTGTAGTGTTATTGCTCATCAATAATGGAGAATGTACAATGGTTGCTGCATAAACGTGGGGTGGTTGTTAAATGTGCTAAGCAAAGAGCAATAGGATGGTTGGATTTGGTCGTAATAGAAAGTAGCAAGCGTCGAAAGCCGTTGACTTGTTGGTGTTCACAAAGCGTTTGCCAATGATGAAAAATCAGATACAGGCACCCAATTGACGAGTGGCGTCTCTTTTGCAGTATAGATCAAATCTTGGTGATAAAGCATCAATCCATCAATCTCGAATGTGTCACCTCGCCCCTTCAAGTAAGCTTCTGGATTCAGCAGCATCTCCTTGACATCTTTGCTTGGAATAGGTCGTAAAGTCTTGAACTTGTAAAACATGTTCTCAGGTGTAGGAGAATCCATTTCATCCGGGATCATGTGCGTCTCCAACCAGAATCGTCTATTGTTCAAATCATCATGATATTCAGTAACATGGAATGCCATTGAGTAGAGTAGTATAGCCATTTACCTGAAAGCTGTATCACATTCCGCCAATTCAATACCTTTCCAGCAGAGCATGTCCAACACGTAAAAGGTCCAATGAATCCCATCGTATACACAATCAAGCACGTTGTAGTTGTTTCCATGTTGTTTGCTATATGAAATTGTTAAGCATGGTTCCTCTTTGTGATCAAGCCGCTTACCCATCCGATTTTGACCCGTTTGGTAGCATTGATTGGAATCGTTTCTGCACACGACCTAAAAATAGTCATCCGCTATTAATTAAACGTTGTATGCAACGACGTTTTCCAACTACTTACCCCATTTGTTAAGTGACAGCGATTTGCCTATTGTACAAGAGTAAGAGAAAAAGCGAAAGAGATGTATGGATAAGCAAGCACTTACCATTACCAGCCTTGACCATGCAGCGTTTACCCTTGGGATAAGGTATGACGATCCACTTGGCTTCCCAGTCCTCTGGCATATCAATAAGCGTTTCTCCATACATGAGCTTGATATCTCTACTAGTAAAATAAGATCAACATGATGTACAATCATGGTATTAGGTTAGCTTACCGATCCGACTTTTTGTTCTTTGATTTGTTTTTGCCTTTGGAACTGGAAGGATATGATTCAAAACATAGCAACTTGGAGCCATCCATATCATGATCATCGCCATCATCGCGTGAACGTTTCAATGTGGCGGTAGATGTCGATGTTTGTGCTTCGTCGTGTGAACTTCCTTCTTCAGATTCATCATCATCCTCATCATCATTGGGTATTTCAAATCGCTGCGTTCGATGTTGATTGAACTTGGTATCACGTATCTAATATCAATACATGGTTAGTCAAATGGGGACGATAAGCTTTTTGATTCTCACGTGCCTTCTTTTGTAAATCGAGAGCGCGTTGTCGTCTAAACGCCTGTAATTCCCTTTCGTTCCGAGAATGATACTTGAATAGTCTGGTGTTATCACGAGGTGGTAAAGAAGGATTCGAGTTGATATGCATCTGGCTCAGTGAGAAGGCAAGCGATGATGATGATGATGATGTATCTTTGGTGGGTTCGGTATCATGCTTGTCAACTGGTGCTGCTGATTCAGGCGTCTCATTGACTGATAGGGTGTCTTGATCCGAGGAAGACTTGAGTGTTGATTCGCGTGTGTCTGTTGAATGGTGTTCTGAATGGGAGTTGTCAAAGTCAAAGGACCATTGTTGTGTTGGATGTTGAAAGATGAAGCCGTTGAAAGAAGCCGATTCATGATCGTCGTCGTTGTCGTTGAATGCCATTTTCTTTTGGGGGTGTGGGTAGGGTTGTAGTGGAGGAGTAAGAAGAGTCAAGTAGAAGATGCATTTATTTGAATAAATCGATGATGCTTATATACATGTGTGTGTCTGATGTTTCCAGTCAACTTTGAGCAGCATGGCAGCTTGGATGCTTGAGACAAGGGATAATGCAAGGAAGAGACCCATCCACAATCCCACTAAACCGAAATCTTGTACAAATGCTAATGCAGCACCCACTGGAAGTCCAATAATGCAATAGCATACGACATGTACAATGAAAACCACTTGCTGATAAGACCCATGGGAAATAGCTCTTATTGACCCATTACATGCACCTGCCACAGTATCAATGAAATGAATACATGCAGCCCATGGAAGGATGCCTTGCACTAGCATGACCACCGACACATCGGACGAGAAAAGATACCCAAACGATCCTCGGAATAGCAACATCATCGCCATCAATATTAAACCTGTTCCAATGGCAAGGATCACGCTGGCTAGAGATGCATAATATGCATGTGCAGGTAGTCCTTGAGCAACCCAATGAGCTACACGTGATGAAGTTGCAATTGACAGACTCAGAGGAATGGTAGATAAGACATCATCGGCAATGGTAAGAATGCTCTGGGCTGCAAGATTCTTATCACCCATCATGCCAGCAAGAAGCGACATCGTGTCAAATGCCACATACTCGGCACCAAGCATCATAATCACTGGTACCACACGTGACACAATCTTCCATACAGCTATATTGCCATCATCATCACCATCGTTGTTGCCTTGCCGTATCGTTATCCATTGCCGTGTCTTGTGTCCACCAGCATATATCAGCATCCCGATCAGCATTAACCAGTGCGTGATTGATAATGCTGCCGCTGCACCAGCAACTCCAAATCCAAAATGCCATACCAAGGCGTATGCTACCAGCAAATGGCATGGTAGACATATACACAAGATCAGGGTGCTCATATGACTATTCCCTTTGGTGACTTGAAAGTACTTTTTGATTGCTTCAAATGCTATATAAGCAGGAGCACCTGAAGACTATCTTGATTAGTAACGATGACCCAAATTCACATATAGCTGTACCCACACACCCGGTATCAACCATCTGAGAAATTCTTGAGTCATCCGGCTCACCAATGGATGTTGTCCAAGGGATAAAAGCACAGGCTCAGCAATGCACCATAGTATAGCAATAGGAATAAACATGAACGTCAATACGATTATTGATTGTTGGAGTAGCCTGTCCAATTGATGCTCTTTGTTGGTATCCCCATCTAATTGTTGTTGTGCTGCATTCCATATTTGCGAACCTAAGGTATCTACACACGCAGAGGTTATATAAGCATACAAGTCCCACTTTGTCAAAGAATGATCGGTGATCCATTTACCAAGCACAGTGGTGCCACCAATGGCTATTAGCCATCCTGTCACAGAAGCTATCATGATTCCCAAAGCTGAAGCCGCTAATTCATTGGCACCAAGCCGACCCACCAACAATACCACACATGCTTCAAATGAATTTTGCAATGTATAAGTAAGCATAAGCGGGGTCGACATCCGTGCAAGAATTTGTATTTCGCTTGAGATGTACTTTTTCCAATCCGATAGCAACGTTGATGTTGTTGTCCTTGAGGAGTTGTTGTGCTCTTTTTCTGCATCAATGATGGATGCATATGACGGCTGGATAATTGGCGAACATTGTTGCTGCTGTATCAGTGGCTGAACTTCTTTGCAAGCTGTAGTGCACATTTTTCTTGTTTAGAATGGATGATGTTTAAACAAAGGAGGCAAGAATGGAAGAGATGGCTAGATTGACGTTTCACTTTGGCTGGGGAAGAAGTAAAATGCTAATACATAGCGTGGCCTATTAGCAGACATAAATATTTGGGTAAGCTTAGCTGACATTCAAGTCATGGCTTATGTCTGATACATCAATAGGTCCACTTTACAACCACGAGACGTCGCATCATCATTCACTCTTATGCCACAACAATGATACAGATGACTACCACGCATTACTCAGAATAGTATTCTCCGCTGTGCGTGTATGACGAAAACCGGGTTTCAGCACGTTTTATCGAGATCCCATTGTCGACTACTAGGGCATCACATGAACCCGTTTTACTTGCCAAAATGTAACTTCCTATCATGCTATGGATCTAGTTTTCTCATCTTCTACCATGATCCCTCTCCGCACTGCCATCAAAGGATATGCGCACTAAGCAGCAAATGATTTAGATTGGACAACCAGCACATCATCTACTTGAATGTGATCACTTACGATAAAAGTTGACTGATACGGCAAGTATCATTAGCCCTGTCAGCACCAATGGTCCATATTTATCGGAATATTCGCCTGGTTCATTGTTGTGGACACGATTTGCTCGGTCATGGTAGGTGTATAAAGCATACGCCATGATACCCATTGCTAGCACGCTAAAGATTACGGCTGATACACGGCCTACGCTCACATCTGAAAAGTTCAGGAACCCCACAGCGAGTGCACCGAGCATGACCGTAAATTGAATCCATGAAAGGAATGTACGTTCGTTGGCAAAGAACGTTTTGGCTGGTGGTGCTTTGGCTATAACTGGTGGACGTCGTTTCTTGTTACTTTCAGAAGGAAGGGCTTCACCATCCTTTATAGCAGCTGCTGGTCCTTGTCGATTTTTGGCATGATGGGGAAACAAGCGTATGTACAATGAAACAAGTCTTTGTGACAACAATGAATACTGTTGGTGTAATGTTGATTGTTGTGGCTCTTGCAGTGATGATTGTTTGTTTTGCAACATGAATGGTGGTGGTGGTGGTGGTGGTGCTGCTGCTGCTGAAGGCGGCTTTTGTAATGGGTCATTCATAGAAGGGCTGGTGTCGATACTGATTTGCACATGATGTTGTTTTGATCCTTCTTCGCTATTATTGGATGACGAGGCGATGCTGCTACTGCATGCTACAACGTTGTCTTTCTTATCAGTGATAGCAGGCCTTGCAACACCAGAGAATGTCTTTGCAGGTGGTTTCCGAATGTCGACATCCATTTGAGGTAGCCAAAAGGGGAGCAGGTTAATTTTATCTTCCAAGAGCGTGGCACATCCATGGATGAATTTTGAAAACTTGGGGACGGATTCAACCAAATGCGAATTAATGAGATCCACAACCCATTGAGGTGGCTCTTGACCCACGTGCGTTTGCAATTTGACTTCGAGAATGGCATATGGGAAGCGGCAAATATCTTGATTTGGAAGTTGCTTGAAGGGATAATCGATACCAATATCAGTGCGACGCCAATTGGAACCTGCACGTATACGATCATCCATGTTATCCTCACGCACGAGCGATAACTCGGTATCCAAGCTAATCCGCACACGAGCATCACCTGGAAGTTGAAATGCTGTGCGATTGTAAAATGTCCGCATCATAGGATGGAGTCGTTTGGTAAGCACTGTGTATTGCACTTCTTGTGCTAGTTGTTCCATTTCATCAATCTCCTTTTTCGAATGTTTTCCTTGTTCACGCATCTTTGAAAACAACTCGCTGGTTGTATACTCGCCACGCAAAAATGCATTCAAGTACTTTTCCTTGATTGGGAAGCGAGCCTTGACCGATGGATCACCTGTCCAATCTTCTCGATGGGTCTTTCGCTCCACAAAGATCGTGTTGGTATCCATGCCACCATACCATCGCATGCGTATTGCTTCAGCACCTTCGCTCTTTTCGATGCGCCCTTTGTATAGATCAAAGTCGTCATTGTCAAAATAAATGCTGGTGATTGCTGAGTCTTGTGCTTCAAACTCTTTGTTTGGATTAAACACCAACACCGGGAGATGCTTTAAAATGATCAATTTGAGTTCGGTGATGTTGTCAGGATGTACCCTATTATGGATGTTGCGTAAGCAAACCCCGTCTTTTGGATCACAAAGATCAACACTTGCCAGTATTTGGTGGTATTGCGAACAAAGGCAGATTGCTTTCCACCAGCACCGGAATCTCCTCCACGTTCTCTGCCTCGGGTACGTACACGATCGTACAATGTCGAAATCCTCACTATCATAGCATCATAGTTTTCCTTGTGGAAAGGATTGCGATTGAGTCTAGCACTAAACATCGGCTTGAGCAACCATTGGGTGCATTTCTTAATATACATAGAACCATAAGAATCAGTTGCTGTTTGAAAGTCATATTCACGGCTACTCACATCATGCTTCTTGACAATCAAAAGGAAACCTGAATAATTCAAACGGCTATACTTGGCCAGGTCATGCACATCCGCAATGATGTGTCCTAATTCGATTTCCGAGGCTGTAAACTCGTCTTCATCAGGCATCTGTTTGCGGCACAACATTTCGACTTCATGGGCTTCAGCATCGATACGCCGATTAATCTCCCCCAACTTGACACGCTGAAAACTATGCACCTTCTCCAGCTCTTTTTCGAGTTGCTCAACAAATCTCGATTCTTTTTCTTCGTTCCAGGTACTTTGTCCTTCATGCATCTCTTGTTTTAACATGCTTTTAAGCTCATCGTAAGCTAGATACAATCGTCAGCTATGATACAGTAAAGCATTATCCTATGAAACGATTACCAAGACAATAGTATGTCCATTCTGACGACAATGATGTTTTCAAAGTTTGGGAGAATCTCATTTTGTTGGGAAGAAAAAGGCAGCAAGGGGGTGAGAAAGGACAATGGTTGTGTCGTTTTATTTACGTTCCGAGTACCATGTAACATAGAAGACGAGTATTGTTGTATGTGTATACGTGATCATGCGGCCATCGATAATCAGCTTTTGTGTATGGTATTCTCACAACAACAATGTAACGAGGGAAGGACATGATATGATACAGGGCCGTTTCCCCCTCATCATGCCTATTGTATTCAACATACAAAGTATCCTTAATCAACTCAAAGCATAGACCGGTCGTGACAGGTGTCGTGATGGCACGTGTGTGCCTTGTTAAAGTTAAGCGGATGATGATGGAACGCCATGGCAAGCGTGTGGATCGAAAAATCGGGATTACCAGTTTGGGCAAGTATCATGCTCAAACGCCACAAGCGTGTCTACCGGATATTGTTGAAAATGGGAGGGATCAAGTGTGTACATATTAGTAACAGGATGTAGGCACCCATAGACAATGATATGGAGCGATTGCGATGGAAAGTGGATCATGGTTGATAAGTCTCTCAAAGCAGTTGCCAGGTCATCAACAATGTTTTCCTTGGCGTTGATCGAAAGCAAGGAAATGGTGGTAAAGGTTCTTTATGTAGTTGCCATGACGACAGCTGAAGGCGGTTGTTGATGAATCGGTGATTTAAGGCTTTCATTTTGTAGTAGCTTGTAGGATTTTGCCGGCATGCACCAGCAAGCGAAGCAGTCGAGGTAATATAAAAAAGCAGCAAAAAATCTTGGCATCATTTTATGCAAAGCTGTCAACATCACCATGCAGTATCTTTCTGAAAATGCATACATGTGGGTATGATCAATAGAATGGACAACCACACCATAAGAAGAAAACCCATAACAACCCAACGCACAATTTAAGCCTTATCGACCATTGACAATGGACACTTTTATTGTGACAGGACAAGCTCACGTGGATGTCCCTTTACTCGACAAAGAGAGCTGAGATATAAAATCAAAGCCTTGTGAGCCATGCTTGGACGAACGACGTTTCTTAAGTGCAACCAGCTTTCACTCGTTAACTCTCTACTCGACGACTGGGATGGCATCTTCCCCACAAGGCATCCCCGACATTTTCACCCTCGATGAACGTAAACTTCAGACTTCCGAGAGCTCTGACAAGCAGGAGCTCTACTTGCTTCAATGGCTAGCTCATGTGGAACGCGAATGCAAGACTATCGATTTGGTACATGCCCACCCACCCTTTGGGACCCTTCTCATTTTATACCACCACAACAACCACCACTCACTCTTGTTCTCTAGGACGTCTTGAAACGCGCACAGCCTCAGTTGGAGAAGACTTTACTCAAGCTCATTTCACTTGCAACAGCAAAGCCGCGTCGTCCTATTCGTTTCCTGATCGGCCGTTGCTTTGTACTTCTCTATACACGAGGCGATACCAGGATGCTTTTTGATACCGTCACAGCGCTCCATAGTCTGATCAGTGCCAACAAGAACATTGAAAAAGAAGCACGGATGTAAGATAAAAGGATGGATGATATGGGAGGAGGGATAGTGTAGGCTAATGAGAGTGTAGAGCTGCGATATCGACTACCGGTGCTATCATGCTTGCAAGTGGAAATAAGGTGCTTTCATTGTTTGCCGAGACAGCCAACATTCTTACCAAAGTTATCAAGCAAAGCAATGTAAGAGAACCCTATTCCGCTTGGCTTCCGCTCCATTCCGATCTTTTAACTCAGGAACCGATAGAATCCTCTCCTACTACGACTTGAAGCTGTCAATGCATTCACTATGCTGCTTAAAGGTGCCGGCAAAGCTGCAACAGAGCCGATCTTGAAAGAACTCGCCAAACATTTGCGCAATGGTTTAGTGGATAAAGCATTGGTGATGCGAATAGCATGTGCACAGGTAATAGGGAAAGGTGGATAAGTGAGGATGGCAGTAGGATGGCCTAACATGTCATGGATTAGTGCATGCAAGCTGTTATTCAAAATGCGCGACAAAGCTTTACAGCTCATGACGTTGAAAATATGCTTCAGACATTCCTCAAAGCCTTTGACAATTCGACCTTTCCTGTTCGACGAGCCGTTTCATCCTTGTGTGCCGCGTTACTTGCTTTTACTCAAACAACAGCAACTGTGGATCCCAACAAACCCAACGTGAAGCATGCAACTACGGGAGAAGAGAGCACAACACCAGCTACAGATGTTCAACCCAACGTGACAACATTGATGAGCGTGGATGAAATGCTTGGTTTATTGGCGACCAACTACAATCGGGCCAATGTATCACGTGAATTCAAGATTGGCATTATTGAAACGTATGCTACGCTATTCGTGTTGCTTGGGACAGAGTTCGTGGAGGCCAACTATGCCGTGATTGCAAAGCACGTTTTACGGGAGCTGCTGGATGGTACAAAGCATAATCTCGTTGCCGCTGATGGATCCTTTGCAAGAGCACAAGTCTTTTTCCTATTGCATAATACGATCGGCAAACGTCTTTTGAGTGAACAAGGCCAAGCCATGGCAGTCAAATTGCTGGTGTCTGAATTCGTCAAGAGTTGGCCACCTTTGATGAAGAACCAGGCTCCACCCAACAAGCATGCATTGATTTGTGCCACTGATTTGATCTCTGCTTTAATTTGTGAACTTGGAGGAGGAGCTAATGCTGTCAAGGTAATTTGAAACAACGCTATTTTCACTATCAAGCGTACTTATCATCAAATGATAATAGGATGTTGTTGCCGATCCAGTTTTCACATTGTTGACGCATCCAAGCTTTTCCGTTCAAGCATCAGCAGCTTGGTGTATTCGTTGCGTGTGTCATTCCATACCTTCCAATCTTCCTTATCTACTTCCACGAGCATTGAATCTATTGGAGAAAGACTTGTCCAACTTGTCTAATCCAACGGCTACAAGTGATCTCTTTAAGCGTACTTTGGCGTATGCGTACACTGCAGGCGCTATCCTTAGCGTCTTCCCTGATCGGCCGATTTATACCTCCTTTGAACTCAGCGCACGGGCCATGTCACTTGCAACACAGCTTCTCAAGAATCCCAGCAAGACTCAACAAGTAGCCAGTGTACAAATCCAAGTAGCATGGATCCTTGTGGGTGCACTCATGTGTCTTGGGCCAAACTTGGTCAAGTTGCATTTACCACAGTTACTGTTGCTATGGAAGAACGCCTTACCCAAGCCTACTGGCAAGGAAGCCAATGCCATTCGTGCCGAACCTGAATGGTCGTTCCTTTTCCACACACGTGAATGTGCCATCAGCTCTATTTACAGCTTCCTTGTACATAACAGCAACACGCTTGTTACACTCGACATTGCAAAACGTGTGGCTGCACTACTCAACAATACCCTGGCTTTTCTTGCAACAGCACCTAGTACATTCTCGCCATCCACCTTGTCACCATGTTCACCATACCAGATCAAATTGACCGATCAATATTATGCACTACGACGACGTATTTTTCAATCCTTTGTCACTATTCGACCCTTGTTATCCACTTATGAATCATCATTGACAAGCTTATTACGCAACTCGGTGAATGTGTTTATTGAACCTGACAAGATCACACCATCCTCAGGAGCACATGCCCAAGTGACAGCGAGTGTGCCTGGTCAATTTGTGAGTGTATGGAGTTCTGCGGATGGACATGGTTATGGTGTTACGAGCAAGATGCAAGGATATCGAATTGATGTGGCTACGTCAGCGAGTATGGATGATATTGCTGAAGGCAATCGTAGCAAAGAATGGGTCACCAAAGATCGATTTCAGCGGATTGAGGAATTACTTGAACGACCTATTATCGGATCAGCTGAGCTTGATCCAATTTACATTTATACGACATTTGCCACTGAGGAGCAGCACAAGATGATGGTCCCACATCCTGTTGCACCATCGACTGGCTATATCGACAGCAGCGTGGAGCTATTTGCAACCATATTTCCAAGCCAACCACCTCCCGTACAAGAATCTACTTTTGAGCATATTGCAAGTGTGGTCAAGGATGCACGTGTGGAAAAGAATTCACCCAAGCGTGCAGCAGTGCTTGTGAATGTCACGGTGGCTCTTTTGGGGGCATTCAAGAATATGATGTCAAAGAAGAAAAAAGCAACAACATGCGAGATTCCAAGTGGACGAGCGACACAATTAGTACAAGAAATCTTGATGGAGGCTATATCACATCCTGATCCCTATCTACGCAACGCTGCAAGTGAAACCATTGGACGATTAACGGCTATTGTTGGTGGATCATTTGTGGCAGCACAAATGCAACAGCTGGTGGATTTGGTGGTGAGCAATCGTGATCCAAATGTTCGTGCTGGTTGTGCATTGGCCATTGGATACATTTATACACACGTTGGTGGTATGGCTGCTGCACCCCATCTCAAGACACTGTTTGGCATCCTCGTATCACTCAGCAGTGACCCACATCCTGTGGTACATGCATGGGCACTTGAAGCTATCACAATGACAATCAGTGCAGCGGGTCTTATGTTTTCAAGCTATGTCAACAGCGCACTTGGCATGGTGGCCAAGCTTTATTTGAGTGAAACACATGAGCCTGGTAGTGGATCAGTTGCAGTATCGAACGCAGGAATGAGTGTTGGTTTCTCCGCTTATCAAGAATTTGGTCGTATCATTTATGAGTTGATTGGCACACTTGGACCTGAATTGCAAGCATCCACAAAGATACGTGAATTGTGCCTGAACATGGTCGAGGAACTCAAATTGGAACCTGACGAACGTGTGAATGTTGAAGCCATTCGATGTATTCAGCACTTTCTCATGTTTGCCCCTCAATATCTCGATACACAAGAGCTTGTGCCATATTTACAAAACCAAATTGCCAGTCTCCATTTGCCATTGAAGAAGGCTGCAGTGACATGTTTATATCAACTTGTTCAACGTGATGCTGAACTTGTATTTAAAGCAGCACAACCTGGTCTCGATACCGAATTGTTCAAGATGCTCGATACGGATCCCGGATTATCCGATGTCAAGAATGTGATTCGAAGTTGGTTAAAGGAGACGGCTATCAATGAGCCTTCCGTATGGGTCAATATCACCAAACGCATCATGTCAGGAACCAACAAATTGGATGCTGCTGCAACAGCCACATCTGCAAAGAAAGAAGCTGCAGCAAATGATGGCATGCGAGGAAGCTTTGATGGTCCTGGTACTATGGATGAAGATGACGAAGATATGTACGATGATGAAGGAGCTGGTTTTGGTGATGACGATGATCATGTGGATATCACAACAACAGTGGCGGATGCATCTGGAATGACTTCACGGCTTTCCGTCAACGTGGAAATTCCTCCAAGATGGCGTACTCAGCTTTTCGCTTTACAATGTCTTCAGCGCACTATTGAAATGGTCTCATCCAGCGGGATTCGAGAGCACTTTGATTTGATTTATGCTCGTGCACGAAGACAGCAAGCTGGCTTTGGTGATTACCTTGTATTCCGTGTACCTGATTTGATCAAGCTGTCATTTACAGCTGCCACAGCACACGTTGATGAGCTTCGCTTAGCAGGTATCTCTCTCCTTCGAATGGTTATTGAGGTACGTAATTGATCAAGTTTAATTATGCACGCAAATACTGATTGCTTTGATAGAAATTTGCTGCAAGCAAAGATCCTGATTTGGAAGGCACACTACTCCTGGAGCAATACGCTGCACAAATAGGTGCTGCTTTGACGCCGGCATTTGGAGCTGATTCATCCTCGGAGATCGTGTCAGCTGCTGTACGAGTGTGCGCTATTTATGTTGGCAGTGGCATTGTCAAGGATCTCTATCAGCTGGGAAGAGTGCTCAAGCTTCTCACTTCTTCTTTGGACAAAGTCAAGAGCGATAGCGAGTTGACAGGTGTTGGTGAAGTGAAGGATTTGAGTCCACACGCTTCGGTCATGGTCAAATTGGCAGTATTGAACGCATGGGCCGAGTTGCAAGTATCAAGCCAGCGCCAAGATTACCTTCGACAGATTTTGCAACCGTAAGTTTACACTCATTAGATACTTGGATCATTTGACATTGACTCTTTGAATAGTAATCTATCGGCGCTAAGTCCATTGTGGCTCCGATCATTGCAAGATTATGCACGCATTCGATTGGAATCTGATATTGTGGCATTGACCAACAGCACTGAGGGTATTCAAACATCCACTCCTGGAGGGATTGATTCAATGTATTCTGCTGCCACTAAGCAAGTGGTTCTTCCTGTAAGTCTATCGAGGGGGGAAATGAGGTGCTTTTAATAACATCTTTTGTATTATAGTATTATCGTCGCTCGTGGTTGAAGATCATGGAAGCAGTTGCAAGTTTGATTGAGAGTCAAGCGCCTTCGATGCTTGATGCCTTGTCCAATAATCCTGATGCCGAGCAATTGGATCCAGAGAAACCATCCAACCTTTTTTGCATTCTTTTTGGCTTGTGCATTGAAAGCTTATCGCGTATCTCAAGTTCCAGCAGTGGTCGTTCAGACGTATCCACCATGACTATTTGCCTGAAAGCCCTCAAGACTTTTGTACAACCTTCATTGGCAGGCGAGAAGTTTTTACCAAAGTCGATCTTTTTGGAATTGATGAATGTGTTTGATCGATTGATCCAAACCGAAGGATATCGTGTGCAGCTCATTATTATCGAGATTATTCAACGACTCACCAAGAACTATGGAGCCAGCTACATTTGTGACGACCTTGACGACGAATGTGATATCGATCGTACGCTTGAGCCTGGAGCATTTCCCTCGACAGCCAAATTGTATTATGTACTACGATTGTTGATCAACGTGTTTTTGCAAAGTGTACCTTCTTTATCAAGCAAGCGTGCATCTATACGTGAGTTGGGATATTATGATGGGATCTCAATTAGATGAACTAAATAATGTTTATGCAGGTTCAGAAGGCAAAGACATCGAACATGTAGCAGCCGTGCTTGGACCATGCCTGGATGAACTCAGCATGCTGATTGGTATAGCACCCTCGAGTTATAAGATTGATCTTTTGGCCATGAGCTTTTACATTTTCACAGGTAAGCATTGTGATACAGCACGCATACACCTTTATGGTTTGCTAATCCATTTCATGCTGGTACAATAGCTATGCTGGAAGACGACAAATTCCAATCTTTGCTTGCACCACGCGTTCTTGTAGCACTCAAGTCTATGCTTTTGACTCTGGAATCATCATTGGATACAGCCGAAACACATTCGCTCGCACGTGTAACGTGTGCTATGCTTCATTCTTTACTTGATGGTCTTTTTGAAAGGTACGTTGTGTTAAGGGAGACTATGGGTTTATCCGATTGACTCTTTGTTTCATTAGCGAGGTCAACAATGAAGCCAAAATCAAAAACAAGTTGCTTGCATCCGTTTTGATTATCACAAGTTGCCCTGAAGCCAATATGCATGATACCGATGGTCGACAAGTATTTACCAAGGCGATGCAAAGAGCACTTTTATGCGACAAGCAGGATGTATGTATATATACCTTCACCGTCACTTACGTTTTTGACTTACGGGCATTGTCACATTAGACCACGATGACGGCTCATCAGTGTATGCGGATGCTGATTATGCTACCAGAAAAGAAATCCGATTCACCCTCATCCGTTGCTCTTGGACGACTTTTGTTGAATGCTTTGATTCCCACTGTGGTTGAGCATCTTCTCTCTTATGCCAAATTATCCGCCATGGAGCCATCAAGAACGGATGAAACGCTACCTTTGTTAGAAGAAGATATCAAGACCCTTACAGCACTCGTTTCTTCTGCGACGGTGGATGAAGACAGTAAGTTGGAATATGTGGATTATAAATGGAGGCCCCAAATACTAATGCCATCTACAGAGACAGCCTTGTTGAGCATTGTACTCTCATCTTTTGCCAGCTTATTGGATCCAACCAATGAAACCACCATTCATCGCCTCACTATGACCCATATTCTTACACTGGCTACCAACATACCACAAGTGTTCCGTGACACAGTATCCCAATTACCTGAGAATGCACGGACCACCTTGGAAACTTCGGTGCGGCAAAGCGTACTTGCAGGTCAACAGCAACGTCAACAACAACTACGACAGCAAGAACTTCAACGCAATGCACATGAAGATGCACGACAACCTACCATCCAACTAAAGATGGACTTTAGCAACTTTACTTGAGTAGATTTTAATACACAATGATATAAATTATACACTTTTTGTAGATAGAAAACCATATAAATACATATTGTTGCGAGGATTAGCTGAAGTATAAGTTCATGAATGCGTATATGATATTGCTGCGGCAATGGATTGGAGAAACATGGCCAATGTAAAAGATAATCGTGTGTGTGGGAGTGGATGCGTAATGGAGTCTACGATAACGAGCTACTGCTGCTGCTGTGCTTGATTTTCACCTCAGCCGAATTTGTCCTTTCATTCTCATTTCCCTTTCTTTCTTGCTTAAAGTCTTCGAGGTGTCCACCTTTTCCCTATTTCTATTTATCCTCTCACTTTGCCCTAATGACTATGGTTGATCATGATCCTGCAAAGGGTGAATCTCATGATCCTACTTCCAGTCGGCCTGGACGAGTAAGAAAGGGGGTGCTGGTGGTGGTGGTGGTTGGAGGAAGAGTTGACAGGATCGCGAAATGTAACTCATATATGGACTTGGTCATTAGAAAAAGGGAAGACGTGCTCTCATGATTGAAAAAGGACCAGACACGTTGAAGCGACCGAGAACGCTTTTTGACACGGATGGCAACTTAAGCATGCACAACATTCTCAGTCCAAACAGCAGCATAGCACGATCGACGCGTAACTCACAACGACAACTACAACCACCAACTCCAACAAGAAGAGCACGCGACCCTGTATCTACAACCACAACGCATAGTAGAGGAAGAGGAAGAGGTGCTAGCACAACGTCAAGAGGAAGAGGAAGAGGACGAGGCAACAATAATGACAAAGCCCGTGGTGTGAAACGAGTTGCACCTGACGAAGAGCATTCTCAACATGATACGACAACAACAACTTCTTCTTCATCATCATCGCGAGGACGTGGACGTGGACGTGGAAGAGGACGAGGAAGAGGTGCGATCACCAACAACAATAAGCGACAACGATCCGATGACAGTACACGATCACCACGACAAAAGTATTTGATGGATAATGCATCAACCCCTCTTGATCGATATCGAAACGACGTTCTCACCGAGAAAGCAGAGGAGTTGGCGACTATTTATGATCATCATACCGAGACTGTCCGAGAATTATACCACCTTGAGTTGCATCAGAATATGCTCGATTACAATCCAGGACAAAAAGAGAACATTTATGATCAACGCTTCAAAAAGGTAAAGAGAGGAATGGAAGGGTATGCGATGTGAATGATTGTGTTAACATGTTGATTAGTATGCAGAAGCGTATGATCTATGGGAATCAGCCAATGAGCACTTACAACATCATTCGAGGTCATCAGGCGTCAACACACGACATCAGACATTACCATTGATTGGTGCGTTACAGGATGTATTTGAGGAGAAGGTCAAAAAGGAGGAGGTAGCTGCCGGTAGGTTACCATCCAAATCAACCACGACGTTATATACGGGCAGCGAAGTACGGCGTTTCACTCGACAATATCGTACCCTCAGTGATTATCTCGCCTCCTTTGTATCGATCGAAGACAATGAAGATGTGACGCCAGCACAAGCAGAGGAATTGGTAAAGAAGGAGATTGCTATACGACAACGAATCGAAAGGTTGAATGCGAATGGTGGTTTTTCAACTCGTTTACAATCCATTGCGAATCGGAGACCACAAGGTGAACTTCAACAACGATGTACCACGCACCATGATATTGTTGTCAGCCAAGCGCTTCATGCATCCAAACTTTTCGCTAGCAACACGAGACATCGACGTAACGCAGCTCGAAAGTGCGCCAAAGCGATTGAACGTCATTGGGAATTGATACGTACGCATGATGAACGACGCCATCGAGAGGAAACACGTCGATTGATGCGATTAGCCAAAAAGACAGCACAACATGTGATGCGTAAATGGAAGGTCGTTGAGCGTGTATGTGAAGCAAGACACAAGGAGATCCTCAAAGAAGAACAAGCCATGGAAGGAAGAAGGCATTTGGAGATGATTCTTGAGCATTCTGAACAAATGTTGGGTGTACGCATGGAAGAATTGGCAGCAACCAATGAAGAAGAGGAGGAAATGGATCAACCAAAGATTGAGGAAATTGCTGAGGAACAATCACCTATCGACGACACCATCCCTGAAAGTCCACCTCGACAAACATCAGCAGGCAACGATGATGATGAATTCAGCGAGGAGGGTATGGATGAGAAAGATCACATGATTTCGGATGAGGATGAAAGCGAGGACGATGACGATGAATTGAATGAACTCAATGCTGATCAAGATTTGGACATTGAACAACTATTGAAAAAGTACAACTATCGACTGGAGGATGATAGTGAGGAGGAGGAGGACGAGGAGGAAGAAGAAGAGCAGCCAATGGATGTTGAAGAGCCTGCTTCTCCTGGTGTGGAACACGATGAGGATGACAACGCAGCATCCAAGACTATGATACCCGCTGATACACTACCATCACAACATGATCAGCAATCTGACAATGGTCACCATGAGGAGAACAAGGAAGATGAGCAAATTGAAAAGATGGAGGAATCGGATGATGATCGTACAGTGACAGTATATGGATCGGATATGAGCGATATCGAAGAGAATGAGGAGAAATCGATTGAGGATGAAGGAAAACAACAACCATCACCACCATCGCCACCTTCAGAAAAAAGCGTTACACCCAAACCAGAAATGGCTCAACCAACAGGAACAACTCTATCCACTACCAAAGTCAACATCAAGATCCCATTCTTGTTGCGAGGCACATTACGAGAATATCAACATGTTGGATTGGATTGGTTGGCAAGCTTGTACAACAATGGATTGAATGGCATTTTGGCTGATGAAATGGGTCTCGGCAAGACGATCCAAACGATATCGTTGCTTGCATATCTCGCATGTGAAAAGAGGATTTGGGGACCCCATTTGATTGTTGTACCGACAAGTGTGATCTTGAATTGGGAGATGGAATTCAAGCGATGGTTGCCAGCTTTCAAGATTTTGACGTATTATGGTACACCGAGGGAACGCAAGGAGAAGCGAACTGGATGGTCCAAGGAGAATGCATTCCATGTTTGTATCACGTCGTACCAACTTGTCATTCAAGATCAAAATGTCTTTCGTCGTAAGGCATGGCAGTATTTGGTGTTGGATGAAGCACATCACATCAAGAATTTTCGATCTCAACGATGGCAGGTGTTGCTCAACTTCAATTCCAAGCGACGATTACTGCTCACTGGTACGCCATTGCAAAACAACTTGCTTGAACTTTGGTCACTATTGTACTTTTTGATGCCGAATGGTGTATCACAATCAATGCCTATTGGATTTGCAAGTCAAAAGGAATTTCAAGAGTGGTTTTCTCATCCTGTGGATCGAGTGATTGAAGGACAACAAGAGATGGATGCTGATTCACGAGCTGCTATTCAAAAGCTGCATACCGTATTACGGCCCTACTTGTTACGGCGTCTCAAAAGGGATGTGGAGAAACAACTTCCAGAAAAGCATGAGCACGTGGTGTATTGCAGATTATCCACTCGACAGCGATTCTTATATGATGATTTTATGAGTCGTGCCAAGACCAAGGAAACACTTGCTAGCGGCAACTTTCTCAGCATCATCAACTGTCTCATGCAGCTACGTAAGGTCTGCAACCATCCTGATTTGTTTGAAGAGCGACCAATCATTACGAGTTTTGCCATGCACGATGAGGTATTGTGGACAGGACAACAACTAGAAACGCGTGTTCGAAAACGGCTTGGTTTCATCAACAACGGGGGCCTCGACTCCACGAATCTGGTGATTGTCAACAATGAGCACGTATCAGCCACAGTTGCCAGTGAATATGATAACATCGATGCCAGCAAGTATTTTGTACATCAAATTGCACGATATCAGACACAAATCGACATTGCAGAATCAAGAGGAATCACTATGCACAATCGTTACAACGAATTGCGACAATATGCAGCACGTTACGACTATCACGATTTCAAAAAGTACTACAAGTTTCGACAGCTGCAGGGGTGCTACGCTTCTCTCAGTCGATGGGAATCGATGCTGCATGTCAACTCTATGCGATGTGCGAGACGCCCTCTTTATGGTGCTTCACTTATCCAACTATGTGAATCCGCAACTGCAGCCCGTGAAGCTACTTTTTTCCCCACCAAACATGACAATCGCCATTTCTTTGACATTTCCACTCATCTACGCAAGGCTGTTGTCAGCTATCAAGATCGCATCAATGCTCATATGGACATTATTGATCGATACGGCTTTGTCACACCTGGCACTGTTATACAACGATCACCTATCAAAGAAGAGCAGCAATACCAAGAGCATCAAGGTAGTCTCGATGTTGATATCCTTCATCCATTACGAACACGCCTATCGATTGTGTTTCCGGACAAGCGACTCCTTCAATATGATTGCGGCAAATTGCAAAAGTTGGATGCGTTGTTACGGCAACTAGCAGCGGGTGGACATCGTGCATTGATATTTACGCAAATGACGCGTGTGTTGGATGTGCTTGAATCGTTCCTGAATATGCATGGCCATCGTTATCTCCGGCTTGATGGTGCCACAAAGATCGAGCAGCGTCAAGTTCTCACAGAGCAATTCAACAACGATCCACGTATCCTTGCATTCATCTTATCAACCCGCAGCGGTGGTCTTGGTATCAACCTCACAGGTGCAGATACGGTGATCTTTTATGACTCAGATTGGAACCCATCCATGGTAAGATGATTTTAAGAGTGGATACCTTGTATTGTATGTAATCTGACACATGATCATCATTAGGATAAACAATGTCAGGATCGTACGCATCGTATCGGACAAACTCGAGATGTGCATATATACCGCTTTGTTACCGAATATACCATCGAAGAGAATATTTTCAAAAAGGCAAATCAAAAAAGGTAAAATGCGTATGCATGGAAGAAATACACGCATCTTTGTTCACATGTTCTGTTTTTTACTAGAATGCTTGACAACATGGTCATCCAAGAGGGTGAATTCACAAACGATTACTTTCAAAAGACCGATTGGTGGCGAGATTTACCAGAAGTGACTGGAAGCATTGCTGATACTGCTACAACGACTCCCACAACTGCAACAGAAGCTGTCAAAACCAATCCACCCCCTGATGCCAGCAACATTGACATTGAGCAAGCGCTATTACAAGCTGAAGATGAAAATGATGCACAGGCTGCAATCACAGCCCGCAACGAAATGGAAATGGATGATCGTGAATTCAATGAAACCAGGCAATCCAATAGTCCTTCGGTATCGTCGCCAAGTGGACCCTCATTAAGTGTACCAGCAACGCCTGCTCCAGAATCAGAAGGTCAAACGTTCCTTTATGAAGAAGACGATGTAGAGGAAGCTGATGCTAGTGGCGGTGCTGTTGATGAACAAGACATGCAGCTTTCTGTGGGACATGTGGACCAGTACATGCTACGCTTTTGGGAACGCGAAATGTATGGTCATTACTTGGGCTTTGGTGGACTTCCAGAACCTGGTCAGGACATTCAAATTGTAGATTAAAAAAGAAACTTTCCCGCTTCATCATTTCCCCTCCTATGTGTACAAAAGAGAAAGAAAACCCATACTATTACTATTACTACCTTTGTCATCCTCCCCTTTCTCATTTCCCTCCCCTTCTTCTTCGCTGTAAATATATCAAACTTCAACCGAAAAGGTTTGACTTTTATTGACATGATCGGCAATTCTTGTGCCACAGCCATGACCCGCAGTGCAACAGCGTGGGTTGTGCAAGAATGGTATAGCATATTGATTCCTCCTCACTTTTCCACTCTTTTTTCATTTCGTAATCAAAGACGACCACAAACGTGATGATGGAGAAACAAAACTGCAGCTGCTACGAGTGGCTTGCTCGTATGCAGACTTTCACAGAAAAAGATAATGTGCATCAAGGGGAGCACGGCCATCAGCCGACATTTTAAGGTAAGCTCCCCTTTTCCTCCCCTATTACGGGCAATGATCTGCTGCCTGCTGATGGCATATCTCATATATATAAAAGAGAATTTCTTTGTAACATGTATCATAAAACCTGAACGTGCCTCCTTTTTCCTCTTTTTAAGTTTTTTTCTTGTTGTCCTTTATGCCATCGTATTATCCACACAATAGCTTCTACACCAACAGGGCGCCGTTCTTCAACCATTTCACCACTGCAGTTACTCCCTATGGTACTATGTTTTGGGTAGAACAAAGAATGCTTGATATGTATATATACTCACAGCTTTTATTGAATAGCTTTTGAAGAAAGGTGGATGCGTACATGTCATTCATCCAATAGTTCATAATACTAACCATCGTGTATACATACGTAACAGCGAGACGGCATTGGAAGATAGACGATCAGCTCATAACGCACTCGAACGCCAACGACGTGAACATCTCAATGCAAGGTTTCAAGAGCTTGCACGTACGTTGCCATCGTTACAAAGTGTACGACGACCGAGTAAATCGATGATTGTCTCAAAATCTCTCGATTATGGTAAGTTGTTTGTTTTCCTCTTTGGTTGCGCCTCAATGCAGATGAGATCACACATACACATGCATACAACTCGTTGTTCTCTCTTGTAGTCATGCAAAGCAATACACGTGAATCACGTTATGTGTCAGAAATACTCGACTTGCGACGACGAAACGAGCAACTACGGCAACAAGCAGCTCTCTTACACAGCTACAAATATCCATCATCATCATCACCACCATCATCATCTTCATCATCGTCATTGAATTTACAAGTACAGGAACAACAGCAACAACAACAACACCTTAATCTCAGCCAAACTACAATGCCTGATCCATTTACACTGACACCAGCCATGATCTTATCAAAAATACATCAACAGCAACAGGAAGATCGACGTGGACATCGCCGTTCATAGCTTTCAACATCACACCTTTTTCAGATTGCTTGTAAATAGCATGATGCCATCTGTTGTACTTGTTAATTTTCCTGTTTTATTGTAATAGTCTTTGACAACTATGCCCCATTTTACCCATGTCCCGAATAATATAGCGCGCAAATACATACGTCAGCACACATGTTGATCGACAATCATGAGACAATAACGCTTTTTGATAGACATGTCCGCCATGTTGATCTTTACCATGTAAGGAAGACACATGGATAGAAGCATGATCAAAGTATATATATGGAGAGAGAGGAAACAGATAAAATGATGTGCAAAAAGAGTTGAGAGAATGTTTATTGGTTGATGACAGGTGGTTGTGAAAGTCGTCGTCGTATAAAATGCGGCGTACGATACGTTTAGTCGAAAAGACCAAAGCCCATGTCTTCATCAGATTCCTCCTTCTCTTCTTCCTTGGCCTCTTCCTTGGCTTCTTCAGCAGCACCACCAGCAGCGGCACCACCAGCAGCAACGGCACCACCAGTAGGAACGGAAGCAAGCTTCTCCTTGCCTTCAGCAAGAACCTAAAACACGTGATGTGAGTGAGTATTGTATGTTGTTGAAAAAGTGTGTGTGCGTATTTACCTCCTCGACAGACTTGCCCTCGAGAGCCTTGGTCAAAGCGGCAACGCGCTCATCCTCAACTTCGACACCAACAGAGCCCAAAAGGTTCTTGATATCAGCGGCAGCGGGAGTGGCATTGCCACCGGCAACGAGCAAAAGGTAAGCAGCGAGGTATTTCATATCGTAAAAAGAGGAGGTCGAGTAAAAAAGAAGGAACTCAAAGCTTGCACCAGCGCAACGTTCTCAAAAATTTGATGCGTTGGGTAAAACCGGTCACCAAGTAGTATGAGCCACCACATTAACATTTTTTCCAATCTCCACAGCAACCACCAGCACCACCTGTTTATCTCTTAATCAATCTTTAATAAAGTTTTCATTCGTGAATAGACTGTAAAGCTAATTGCCATCATGGGCGCAACTTTGATATATCCAATGCTTAATCCCACATAGAATCCCTTGAAGCCTTTGGCAGCATAGATCGCCTTTACGGTTTCAAAAAAGCCGACAAATTTGGTTGGATGAAGTAGCCCGCCAACTTGCATTCTCCTTCGAGTCACTTCGAGTGGATAGCTGCTTGTTTGTGCTACGAGTCCCGCTACGCCTCCACAAACGAGCTCAGCCCATGTCTTTAATCGATTGTTGCTCTTTTTCATTGTGTAGCGAGAAATCACAGGGTGGTATTTGAACAACTGTGTCATCGAGTGGTATGTGAAAAATGATATGCCTGCATAAGGTATCATCCCTGCCATTGTTGGTATGAATCCACGGTAAAAGTTGAAAAGATGAATACGTGCTATAGCTGCAGGTTCTCGATAGATCTGCCGGCATGTTTGTATGAGGCTGGGTCGTGTATGATCTTCTTTTCGTATGTCGTATGCCATCCGTACACGCACAAGATCGAGTGGATACGTAAAGACGACGCTGGTCATGCCTATCCCATTACATTACATATACATGTATGTATACCCGCCATCCAATCGTTATGCTTACCTGCAAAGGATCCAGCGAAAAAGTGTCGTAGTCCCGTTTCTTGGGCTTTAGTTGGCATCAGGATCTTGCATGAAAAAGGGTACTCTTAATATCCATGTCATACGCACTCCCACTCCCACGACTTTTACTCACTGCACGGAACTGTTCGAATGCGATAAACCTGATCGTGGCATATGGAAAGATCCTTAGCAGGGTTACAGAGTGACCTTGGAAGAGACCCAGCACACCCGTATGCTTGACGATATCACGGCCAGCTTTGAATGCACCCGTAAATGTCCCTAATGGAGGAAAGGAGTTGAGTTGTTGCTTGAACAAAGGAAACCAAGTTATCAACACACCAGCATACTTTTCGAATACAGGATTCTTTGCTTGGAAAAGAATCTTGACCCGATCGAATGGAGCAACGGCAGTCTTGGCCTGGGTAATGTATGAAGAGCGGAAAAGAGTGAGATGTCGACGTCTAATGCAGCTGTAGCTTTCATTCTTACCACACAACCAGCAACACCTCCAGCAATACCAGAGCGTATCACATAATCCAAGTTTTGAGTCTTCTCTCGTTGTTCTTTCCCATGGACCATTGAAAATGCAAGAGCAAGGAAGCACGTTACCCAGCAATCATTGTTGCCAGGCAAATGAACAATCTCCGCCACCCTTGCATGATCGACAGTGTACGTGGATTTTTCTCTTGTTTATGTTTCGGATATACGCGATAGCGAGGATAAATAGCGCATCATCCGGCGTAATGTGCTCACAACATAACATAACATACACTACCATCATCATAAGACTAGCTGTTATTCTATTACAAATCATTGATAACGTGAATGCAAATATATATGGGATATGACACAAATCCATTTATGCTTTGATATTGCATATGCATGTCCAAACACAATCTGTGGCGGATGATGAAAAGTGATGCGATGATGATAATTGATGAATCGAAACATCCAAAGAACAAACCATGAAGCCATGTGCTGGTTGTAATAGTGACGATGAATAATGCCAAGATCACATCACCCTTGGACGTTTGAAAAAAGACACATGTCCAAGCAACATCAATGTAGAGAACCCTCTCAAGAAAATGAATTACATATCACTAAATCAATACTTCATCCTTTTGTGTCACTGCTCTTACCAACAGCGTTCTCTCTCCGCACAAACCACGTTCGCGTCCCAATTTCGTTTTCCCACTATTTGGACCGCTTCAGGGTCATTAGAGTATAGGCCAGGAACCATGTGTTACCATAGCAACATCCATCTGGTGCATGCAAATGATCTCCAATAGCTCTCATGTGCATGCATCATTTGAAGACATAAAGGGGGGAAAGAGAGAGAGAGGGAAAAAGAGATTGTGCCCAAGGTTGGATGATTGGAGAGGAGGGGAAAATCTAAAAGAAGCAAAGAACATGATGTTGAAATCTCCCGGGTAGGTCTTGGCATACCCCTTTGGGTAAAATTGTATAAATGGAGGATTGATTTTAGCCTATTTGAGTAGTGATATCATTGGTGCTAGCCTCTCACACATGTAAGAAAAGGTTACTTGTACTCCTCCAAATCCTGGATATACGGGAAAGTCCTTTCCCGGTACACTGCTTTTCACCTTTTTTGTCTTGTTTATTTTACACACGCAATCCAAACCCTCTTTTTCTTCCTTTTTCTTTCACTATTTCTCCTTTCTTTTTTTACTTGCCATGACCTATAACAAGGGAAATACCTCACAGATGATGACAGGGAACAGTGCCTGTACCTATCGATTCATTCCCAGTTCGCTCACTGATCTCCCGTCAGAAAGGTACGAACGCTTCACCTTGTGACAATAAAATGGGATCTCACCTTTGTGCATGCTCTTTACAGGGAATACGATATCATTTTACGCCAACAACCTGAGCGTGCCAAAATGAGTGTCCCAAATGAACGAGGTACAACATAACCATCAAACTCCCCCTTCGTCCTGAAAACACCAAAATTTATCCGTGAAACATTACCCATAGACCGACGTCCGATTGAGCCTCCTCCTATTCTGCAGATGAAGTGGTCAAACTGCACGCACGATCAAATAAAGTACGTGTATATCTCTTGTGGCGTGAAAAAGTACTAATTTCCCTTTGCATGTAGAAAATCCCTGCAAAGCCCCTTTTACTTTTTGGTTGCCAACATTGTTACCGAGGATGAGCCAAACACCCTACTGCTACCGTCACAAGATTACCTCTCGGGATCAACCGTTTCATCACTCTACAGGTTACGTGACATTGACAACTCTGGTAAGTTCCAATCATCGCTTACAAGATACGTACCACCTAACCTATATATATAAAAGATGGCGGCTTTTTTGTTTTCGGCGATTTGGCTGTAAAGAAAGAAGGCAAATACAGATTGCATTTTAGCCTCTTTGAAATTGTAGAGTAAGTGGATCTACCAATGTCAGCTACCCCCTTATGCCACAATTTTGGTTCATGTGTCTGATGATTTGTGGTTTATAGGGGCACTGTCGAAAATAGAAAGACAATGCTATCCGACGCGTTCACTGTATATCTTCCCAAGCGATACCCAGGGCCTACAGAAGCTACCTTCCTTTCACGTACATTCTGTGATCAAGGCGTTAAAATGCGTATTCGAAAAGAACATCGATTGCCATCGTACGTATATGTATACGCTTACCATTAGACTACGACGTATCTCACATACAATCCAACATTAGCGTAAGCGGTCGTAAGCGACGGGTCGAGCATACAACTCCTATTGAGGAAGAACAACACTCTCATAGCAGCAAACGTAAAGGTGGATCGGTTGCTTTATCAGTATACGCAGCCACGGGTGTACAAAAGCAAGGTGTTCATTTTGGCCAATGGCAATCATCCTCGTCAACGACATCTTCATTATCATCGTCACCCAACAGCATGAATACGACTACTGCCAACAATGCACCAGCTAACATTGCTCATGTTTACGAATCATACCCTGCAACCAAAGACAAGTATGGCCATCTTTTACCATCACCTTGCTCATCGCAATATCGCTGGGAGGAACAACATCAGCAACAACAACATCATCGTGCACTTCCTTCACCGCCACAGCAATTCTCCTCTGATTTGGCACATTATCATTTTGATGGTAGTGGGCAACAGCAACACCCATCAGCAGCCTATTCACGGCAGCTAACACCACCTCCAATGTTGACTGAAGCAGATCGACACCCACCTCGTATGGGTGATCGCTTGCCACCACTACGATCCATCATGGCTGATACATTATTGCTTCCTCCCTTGTCATCTTCACCGCATAATCCCAATGCACCTGCTGGTCGCGTTTCCATTCATCAACTTTTGCAATAGTAAGGCTGGCCCTGTTGTATTCTATATTACCCTTTTTTCTTCTTCCCAATGTACTCTCCTTGACCTTCTCCCTCTCTCTTCTCCCACACATATTACACACCTGCATCCACCAACCCCACCCACATATGTCATACCATATCCTCCACCTCTTTTTTGTATATCTGCATCTCACCCAAATTGTCAGCGTTGATTGTCGTACATATGCCTGCTTGTACTTTTTCTCATTTCATCCCCCACATTGCACTCACTTTATGTCTATCCCATTAAAGAATAAATCTTGCCTTCTTGTTTCCATACTCAAAACGCCCACATCCAAGGCATTGTTGCTCTTCACAAGCATAGCTTTTCACACAAGATAGGTATCATGCTCATGAAAGTGGTACATGGTGCATCACTAGGATCGATGGCTTCTTCTTTGGATCATGCCCACAGCAGCCACCTATATCACAGGAGCATCCTCTACATGCTGATCGTCCTATAATGTTGAGATGTTATCGTTAGGATAAGGTGACACTATATCGGCTGCATCCTATAACATAGCAATCATTTGCTCGATGGGCGCCGTTTCTTATACCATTCCTCTCAGATGCTTACATGGCCAAAATGGCAAGTCTATGTGCCTTTTTTTATGGGGGGTGCAACCTTGTGGAGCAGAGCTGGCCATTGTGGTCATTCAAAAGTTTTCATTGTCATGGTCGTCATTGTGCTTATAGGGAGGTAAAACCTCTTGTCATTGTATATATGAATGGCATCTTCAATCAACATGACACAAAGAAGGTCTCTCTCAGTGGTATGAAGGAAAATGGATGGTATACGGGATCCCGGATGTGCCCTGAAGGTGGGGGATAAATATTGACGCAATTTTATTGGATGCATGTCACATCTTGTGTTGGAAGTCTACATCTCTGCAGCCAAAATCATGACAAGGCTATCCAGGGTCTTCCTAGGACAACATGCATGAATCCAAATAATAGGATAAACAAGGTAAATAAACTTACGTTGCATATGCAGCGAGAGTGCGTGTGTACACATGATCAATTGTAGATAGGAATACACCCGTCGAGTCCATGGTATGAAGGTATATCGCTAGTACTGAGCTCCGATATCTCTCTCTGGTGGTCGTACCTTTGTAGCCTTGCTATATCTTTTCCCGTTTCTTTCTCCTTTCCTCTCACCTTTTTCCCGTCATGGCTGCTGCTGCTTCGCAAAGTGCTTTCCAAAAGTTCATCAACTCGCCCGCAGGTCCAAAGACCATTCACTTCTGGGCTCCTGCCATGAAATGGGTAACGTAGAACTCATCCCATTTGCAAACCAATCGTCCTTATTTGATTTCTTCCAGGCCCTTGTCATTGCTGGCATTAGCGATTTGCAACGTCCTGCCGAGAAGTTGAGCTTGTCCCAAACTGCTTGTAAGTATGATGGTCATCGTGTGTGATATGTGTGTGAGTGTGTGTGCGTGTGCTCTGTGGATGTTGGGAGATCGGATTATCGAGAGCTATATTTCTTACATGATACACGACGCAAATAGCCCTTCTTGCCACCGGATTGATTTGGACTCGTTATTCCATGGTCATTATTCCCAAGAACTACAGCTTGGGTACCGTCAACCTCTTCGTTGCTGGTACTTCTTTGATGCAAATGGGCCGTATCTTCAAGTAAGTATTGGACTCTTGTGTTATGTCAAGCTTCATCCCCATTCTTACTTTTTTCGCCTTTCCATCAGCTACCGCATGTCCGACGAGTACAAGCAAAAGCAACTCCAGGCAGCAGCATAGATTTTATATATCAACCTACTATAAAATGTACTATTGAGTCAAAACAGCACTTGTTGATGAACAATGGGGATGGTGGCATATATGGAAAATGATGATGATTGAGCAGCCATGTCACTAAAAAGAGCAACAATGAAACCATCAGCTGGTGTACACATCATTGCATTGACAACAATCACAAAAGGAATGATATTCTCATCTTTGTTTATCTTCTTTCCCTTCCCTCTCTTTCTCTCCCTTTCCTTTTCACAGCTCTTACCCATGGGCAACTACTCGCCTTATCCTGGTGTGACGATCGCCAAGGAGCCTTTGTTCGAATATGTGCCAGCCTGTGAAGAACCTCCCAGTAGTCATTACATGCATTCACGACCAACAGAAACGCTTTTGTTCCACTTCCCTGATGAAACGGATGATGACTTTCGAAGTGGTGTGATGATCTTGTTGGAGCATGTCGATCAAGGTTCATTTGACATGCTGCGTCAATACGTTCCACCGCAAGACCAAGACTCCCCTTTCGAAGGTGGATTGCTAATTGAAGCCCACTGCATTGATGTATATGCAAGACGTCGCATTTTATCCGAGTTGAGTCACTACCACCCACGTAATGTCATCACCTACAACCGTGCACACTTTGCAGAATCATCATCTCGTCCAAATCGTACGACCATGCGTAACAGGAGCGGTGTTTACTGCAGCAATGATAATACGTTGTCGTCCTGCAACAATGACAATGATGACGAGGAAGAGCAAGAGCAAGCAGCGGGTCCATCATCATCATCATCATCATTTCCAACAAGAATTAATGTGATGGTTCCTGCTACTACCAATGCGGACATGGAAGGACACATCATGGTGATGCCACGGACTGATTCCTATAATCGGTATTATGTGCTTCCACTTTACGACCTACCAATGATGGCACCTAGTATGGCAAGAGCTGAAATTGAAAGGCAAGCAAAGATCTCCAACAACGTGTTATGCGACGTGGTGTTTGGCCTCATGTCGATTGGATACCTTTATAATGGTACAGCTACTCTCATCTTCCATCAACCTTATCCGCCATGGTCGTTCAAGCTCTTTGGCAAACGCTACAGCCCTCGTGCATTTGACGACCACGTTTATGACCACTATTGTCGCGTATGCAAGCAACTCGATGGTCACGAAACCCATGATTGTCCTCCAAAGTACATTGAGTACCCTGAAAGCGACGATGAAGAGGATGGAGACCAGTATATGACTGAGACAAGTAGCATAGTGTAATAACGTGCTTACCATTGGATCATTAGCTCTCTTTATGTACCGTTGACAAATAAACCAACTCCCTTTGCATGAATCATCCCTATTGCTGCATATGTCAATTGATCTCACAAACACACCCTTGTCCTCTAAAACAAGCGAAAAGGTCATCTTTTTTCCATTACGTCACACGCCATACATCATTCGATTCCCAACTAGTAATCTACATGATCTTCATGGATGATACAAAGTTCAAGTCGATCCTAGACTCCTTTGTCATGTTTAGAACTCTATTTCAGCCAACATGCGCATTATCGGATGATCATCCTTCATCCCCATTTGTAGACCACGTGACATGGCAATAAAATTTATCACCAATGCTTGCTTGTTTAAGAGAGAAACATGGATTGCAGTAAATCCTGCAACGAAAATAGCAGCTCAGAAGTTTCAAAAAAAAAAGTCCCCATTTTGCGCATGATGGACGTTTCCAGAAAATGGAAAACATATCATTCGAAGGAAGAAAAGTGAATAGAATACACAAAGCATGGCGGATCAAGAATGTTGGGTGGCAAAGTGTATAATAGAAATCATACCCAGCATGTTACTGCATTCAAGTGTACGACGCACTGAATTGTGCGAAAGGCATTTGGGTATCCATCTAGATCATTGTATCACATATGGCATATGGTATTCCGCGGCACATGCCAATGTCAAGGATGAAAGCGCCGGTGCCATGGAGAAGTTGTTTGTGTCTCTATCATAGGGAGTACGGCGCGGCTAATTGTTGAGAACGTTCCGCGGTGAGCCATTCAATACAAAGATGTGGATTATTCCCATCAAAGTGCAACATGAGCGATAACAACAACCATCATTATTGAGGATAGGGCTATACGTTGTTTGTACATCGCACCAGTCTAGAACATGATGATGATGATGGGCTTGGCATCAATACAGAGATAAACGCAGAATTAGACTCTTTGGTGGACATCGATCAGTAGAATCGACCCAACAAACATGCCCCCTAGTGATGATCAACAAGAAGAAAAAAAATGCCGATTTCCCTTTCAGGCCGAAAGAGCCGGCGTGTAGAGTGCCGCAGCATTGGCTATTGGGCACCATTGTATTCTGACCTTGATTATCCCCGTGCTATGGGGAAAGAAAAAAAACGGGGTTGAGTAGTATTAAACGTAAGCATGATGTCGAGTGGTGCACTTATGCATAAAGTAGCAGCTTATGGCATGTAGGACATATCCCTGAGTCAAAGAATTTTTATGGACGCCGCACTGACAATCCATGTACACGTACACGTGGCAAAAAAGGGAATTCATCTCACACATTTAACATGCCCCCTGATCTTGTCAAAAATGTGGTCTAGATGTTTTAGGATGCAGCACACACACAACACACACACACTATATTGCACCACACATGTACACAAAAGATGACAGCTGTTGCATTTGGTTACTACCTTGGATGCTTTACTCATTCCCGATTACACACCATGGGTATTCGGATTAATAATTTAAAGCTTGCCGGCCCGAGATAGAGCTATTAAAAGTTACAACTCAAACCGCATCCCAGTTTTCCCTTGCTACTGTACAGGGGATGGCATCCATTATCATGCCATTACAAAAGCCAAGAGGCATAAACAGGGGAGGGTAAAAGTGATTAGCATCACGCTAAGTGGCAGGATGTTGGATATCTCTAAAAAAAGAAGCACGAGGATTATGCAAGTGTTTTAGCACAAGGATGATCCGAGCGTTTGGGCTTTTAGTATCGTTCTTTAGATTGTTTGAATAGAGATCTGGACCGAGAAGGATCGACGGATGAGTTAGGGATGGCGGCAAAATGCTATTTTTAATAGGGAGTGTTTCGAAGAAAATCAGTGAAGCCGTTTCGGTCCGCGGGTTGTGGCACGCTCCACATCCGTTTATTTGCTCCTTTGTAAACTCAGTACTTTCCATAACAGGTGATCGTTTCACAGGATTTTTTTTTGTTCAGCTGTGCATGAAATATAAAAGAGCCGGCCATCGTTTTCTTTATCTCTTTGTTTCCAAGTTCTTTGTCTTTAATCGATACCCTCTTATAATCAACGCATGGCACTCGTGGCTCCTCCCACTGCTTTTGACGAACGTCGCATTAGTCGCAAACTCACAATCAACATTGATCAACACGAAGTCAATGTGCGCCCCATCATCAAGGGTATGTATTTATATAGATTGGATAGGATGCTATGGATAGAATGACTCATTTTATTCTTGTATAGGTGCTATCAAAGAAGCTGCACATACGTTGACGGAATCCAGCGAGGCTCCCAATTATGATCATATGTATACCCTCTTCAAAGATATGGTCAACACAGCATCGATCCAAAGCCGTGATTTCGCAGTGCAAGTGGATGGATGCAAGGGTGTACTTGTATGGACAAATCATCACCAGGGCTTCCCTTTCCCCATTGTAACCAAGCAATCGTCGCCATCCGGGTTCATCAAAGTACTGCGTTCTACTGTCAACAAAGCACACTCGTCAATCGCCTCTTCCATTGACAAGACACGCCGCAAGGTCATGAGCAAATACTCACAATACATCACCATTGGCTACATTGGCGTCCTACCACACGAACAACGCAAGGGTCTTGGTTCGGCATTGCTCCATTACGTTACCGACAAGGCTGATGAGGCTCAACAACCCATTTGTGCACAAGTTGCTTGCAGTGGTAAAGCTGTACGCTTCTTTGAAAAGTTTGGATTCAAGGTCGAGGCTACGGTGAAGGGTGCTGAAGTACCAGCTTGCATCATGGTGCGTGAACCTGTTGTTACCAGTGCTGCACCAGAACCACGTCCTCTTCGTATTCGCCCTGGTCGTCGTATCTCTGACTATTGATCTCCTTCGTTCCTCCTCCATGATTTCCCCCTCCCAATCCAATCCAACCATTATTCCACCACTGCATTCTGTTTCATTTTCATTTTTGCATTTGTACATACAACAACCATTGGCTGTGATAGCTCTTATTATTATTACTCTACTATAAAACTTCTTGCCTTTTTTTTCTACTTTGATCATTGAAAACTATGCATCCAATGCGGAGATGTTTCTAATTGTTGGTGTGACAACAAAAGGTCATGGAATCGATCGGAAGATTACATCCGAAATGACCGAAGACATTATGCAGATCATTTGAATTGCATGATCGGTGTGGATTATAGATTTGTATTTTGTCCAACATCATCTACAGCGACGGGGTTGATCAAATAGAAAAATGTATAACATATATGGTACATGAGTAAAGGAGAATAAAACTAAAACATAGGGCAGAATTCTGTATCTCTCACTAATATGAAGATGGGGTGAGCACGTAAAAGGTGTGAAGAGAGAGAGAGAGAAAGAGAAAGAGAAAGAAAGAGGGGATGGACCCGACAAGGATAAACCTCATTGTAACTATGATCGAGGTGAACAATGGAAATAATAATAATGATACGGTCAAATAGGAAGGCGAATGTGATTTGGAAACGCCATATCCATGGTTATGCTATTGCTGGAGAAATGCATAAGGATGACACCATGTTGATTGCGTATGTGGTTGATAACAGTGTAAAAAGGCAACTTGAGAAGCCTTAACGAGAGGAAAGACTTTGCATTGAATGAAAAAAGAAGGTAGGATAAGATGTGAGTGTGCAGTATAATTGCGTGTTGTCGAGAACTCGCTTTTATATATGAGTAGGTTCCCACTACCAAACAGCTTAGCCCATCAGGGGTGGAGTGGGGGGGGGAGAGCAAAAAGTAAAGTTTATGCTTGTTGACAATGCATAGTATGACTTTACTCGCTTGTGATGAGCCGGATCCCCGGAGCTGCACCAGCCGCTTTTGAACAAATGAAGAATGTAAGATAAGAGCAGGTGAACAATACCACAGTACCCCTGCATGGGTACTCTTCTACAGCTTCTTCACCACCACCAAACCATAGCTATTATATGGATGGGTGCATCATCCCATCATACCTCATTAATCTACTAAACAAGGCTGTGCAAACTATAATAGTTGATGATGATGCATTCACAGGAGAGCATTGTTGGTTTGTTTACAAAGACGGATGCTTTCTTTATAACTATGATGATCCATAATCCTTGCGCCCTGGTAATTCATGGCTCCCCATAATATTTGTATGCTCCATGATGTCCCCATCCTGCATCTACAGCATGTACCTTATATAATAGGATCGTCTTGTTAGCTGATTTTTATAATACAATCCATCTCTGCATAGGCTCCTACAACAACAACAACAATCCCCGTGTCTCCATCGATTAATTGACTACATCGTGCTTATAGCCATTGTATAGAACTTGTCATGGTTTGATATCAACAAAAGAAGCTCCTTGTATTGTAATGTCAACTGCTACTAGCTATCTTGTATTGATGATGCTAGATGCACCTACACCTCCTTATGCCGCCAATCTTGCAACGCGTCTATCCCGTACACCTTGTGCCAACTTATCCAACACTTCCAAAGTATCCTCGAATGAAATGCATGCATCCGTGATGGATTGACCATAAGTCAAACGATGGATGCCTTCACCAGGAATGTCTTGGCGTCCTTCCACTAAGTGCGATTCAAGCATCACGCCCACAATGTTGTCGCCCGTTTCATTCGGATTGCCTAATTGAGCCGCCTATAGATATCAATGTAAGACAATGATGACAATTGTTATCGAGCCAGCATGTAACTCACAATGCACTCTGCGACAATGGGTTGTCGTTTATGGTTCTTGTTGCTGTTGCCATGGCTACAATCAACCATCACGCGAGCAGGCAGCTTGTTCTTTTCTAGAGCTTGAGCGGCCTTTTTCACATCCTCCATCTCATAGTTGGGTCCACTTGCACCGCCTCGCAAAATCACATGACAAGCATCGTTGCCGTGTGTTTGTACAATTGCTGATAACCCTTGCTTGGTCACTGACAAAAAGTGGTGCCCATTGCTTGCAGCTTTAATCGCATCCATGGCTACAGTGATACCACCATCCGTTCCTATTGCTTCCAGTATCAAAATCCTATGCTGTTGCCTATCCCACTGTACACGTCAAATTACCATTCTTGAAACCAACGGGGCAAGAAAGACCAGAAGCAAGCTCACGATGGACCTGAGACTCGGTGGTTCTAGCACCAATGGCACCTATGGAGAGATTGAATAAGTATTAAGGGCATGCAAAGAATGATGATGCAAGTGGATTTACCCCAAGAAACGAGATCGCCAGTGTATTGTGGAGAGATCTTGCAATACGAAAACATTGTATAAGCGAAATGACAATTACATTTGATCATATACTTACCGTATCCAAGAATTCACAGCCGGTAGGAATACCCATTTCATTCTACATCCAATCCATATACCTCAATTACTACTTTGCGGTAGAGAGTGTTTTGTTTTGATCATACCAAATCCAGCAGCAATTGGCGTGCGAGTCGAAGTCCTTTGTTGATCTTGTAGCTTTTTGAAATGACACCATGAATACCCCTTCCATTCAAAATAAATG
This sequence comes from Lichtheimia ornata, assembly GCF_029851405.1. Lineage (NCBI taxonomy): Eukaryota > Fungi > Mucoromycota > Mucoromycetes > Mucorales > Lichtheimiaceae > Lichtheimia > Lichtheimia ornata. The sequence goes on from NW_026695360.1 coordinate 311,892, forward strand.
TGATGTACACCTACCTATTGTTCAATTCTGGATCATTGATCAATCCTTTCCAACCCACAGTCGTCCTTGGCTTCTCAAAGTAGACGCGCATGACAATCAACAAATCATCCTTGACGGTTTCAGCGTATTCCACTAATCGGGTAGCTATGTCATTGTGGAATTGAATGAGATAATGTAGCTAGCACGCATATATCCAAAGTAACGCTACCATATTCCTTGGCTGCTTGCACATCATGGATTGAGCAAGGTCCAACCACAACCAGTAAACGATCATCCTTGCCCTTGATGACATTTTCTGCAGCAACACGTCCATTCAAAATAGTTTGTGCAGCCTTCAACGTCAAAGGTATATCTTCCATGAGAATCTGGGGAGGAATCAACGGCTTGATACATTTGATACGCTTGTCGTCAAGTTCATTGAGAGCTACACTTGGCAGTTGGGTGATGTTAGTCTACCCGCATTATCCATATATAGAAGCATTTTGAAAGTACCTTCAGTGTATACGGTGCGAGACAAGTTAAACGCCATGTGAAAAAGTCGAAAGTGGGGAGCGTGGGTGAAAGAAGTTGGTTGTGGTGATTGTGGAGAAGATGGTTGCTGAGGTAGCTGAGTGTGATTTCGTGCAACCTTGCATGACTCATTCAATGCTTAATCCACATGCTTTGATGATCGAGTCACGTGTCGACATTTGAAGTATAATCAAAGTATGATAAGTGAATATCATCGTGTGGTTGCCATAGCGATTGCCTGGATTCGTCAACAGAACAAGGAGCCAACTTTGTTGCAGCTGGTTTGTGGGCCGAGAGAGAATGCACCCGATTGGCTGAAGCATAGCAGCAAAGTGGGGTTGCAAAACATCCAGGATCGGTAATCATGCCATACTCGTTCCACAGCCATTCAGGCCAATATTGCAAACATGGATACGGTCTTCTTGAAGACGTCGTCAAGGAAGCCATTAGGAAAGGTTTCAAGATCTATGGATTGAGCGAGCACATGCCACGATTAGAAGAGAGTGAATTGTATCCAGAGGAGCTCGAGGTAACTTGTCAACACGCGTACCATGAACACCATGCCAATCAATCCTTCTTTAGGCTTCATGTACCCCAGCGACTCTTGCAGCTACCTTTGCGGAATTCAGACAACATGCACGTCAATTACAGGAGCAGTACAAGGAGCAGATCACACTCTTAGTTGGTACCGAGATCGAGTTCATACATACCGGCTATGCTGGCGCTATCGACAAACTACGCAAGCAACACACGGTGGATTATGTCGTCGGCTCGTTGCATCATGTGGGAACTATACCCATCGACTTTTCCAATGAACTTTATCAAAAAGCCCTCGCCAAGTACCAGAGCCTTGAAGCTCTCTTTGAAGCATATTTCGACGAGCAATACGCCATGTTGCAAGCTGTAAAGCCTGAGGTGGTTGGCCATTTTGACCTTGTACGCATCTTTGCTGGATCGGATGCCTGCTTGCAGGAGTCAGCTATTTGGGAAAAGGTGGTTCGAAACGTGGATCTTATAGTTGGCTATGGTGGTTTGTTTGAGATCAACTCACGTGCTTGGAAGAAAGGATTGACAGATGCTTATCCACACCGCTCAATCATTAAGGTAATCTCGATACGATTATTTGTCAATTGCTGTGTGATGGTATCTCAACCTTATTACATTGATCCATAGCTAATCCAAGAAAAGGGTGGTCGTTTCACACTATCGGATGATTGCCATGGACCCAATGATGTTGGAATGCATTATGACAAGTTGGGAGCTTATTTGCGAGAGGTCAATGTTGATACAATCCATTATCTGGTACGCGAAGGTGATGAGGTAGTAGTCAAGGAGAACAACAAGATCCTCGAAGATCACTTTTGGAAAAACGTTCAAGAATGGTAGATGTAATTGTCCATGAAGCAGATAAGAATAAAGAGTAAAAGCTTGTTGTCAAGTGCATATAGTTACGGGCGATAGCTTTTAGACGTTGAGAGAAAAAAGATCCTCCATTGAGTATCCGGATGAATGACCAACCAGTATACCTTTCCGTGACAAAAAAGTGGCATCAGGGATCTTCGTGTAATTAATTGGTTTATGCAGTTCAGAGTCTCCTACATCCAAATGTGATGTAGAATCATCATTATCATACACATTGTCTATGTACCTTCCTACATAACAACAATCATCCTCCCATTTGTGCAACAATTTGTCAAGGAACTGTGTATGTAACCTCCTCTCGGATCAAGAAAGTTGAATGATGAAAGTGACGGACTTGAGCAAGAGGATCGTTTACATGCGGTGGTACATTCGACTACGCTGAGTAACTTTGTTCTATGTACCCCCACGCTTGATTGTAAAGCTTTCACTTATGGGTGTCTTTGTGTTTTACAGATGCTGTAACCGTGATGCTATATGAAGGGTGGTCTTTGTCCATTATTAAGTAGCAAGACCTTCATAGAGCAAACGATGCAGAGGGGCATGCTTGTGCAATTGAGCTGAGAGGGCGGGACTTGACAAGTGTCAACCTTAATGGTGAAGATTGCATAATGGTTCCTGCCCCTATAGTAAGGTCTGCCTAAGGAAGACCATATGGAAACATGGTATAGTTAACAAGCCAAAAATAATCAGTGCATCCGGGAGTATTCGTGCCAAAGGGTGAGAGGGGGATGACATTGTGTGTCTCCAGGGATCGTACTCATTCAATATTACACATACAAGATAGCGGCTCATGCTGAAAGTTGTCGTAAGTAAGCATATGCATGTACTGTTTCACGTTGTATCAAAGCTCACTTTTTCCTAAACGTAATGGCTTACGCTTTCAATGGATCAAACTTCTGTAACAAGCTCTATCGTTGGGTGCCATTACTATGGGTTTATTATCTTTCAAATTACAAGCGTCTCTTCAAGCTTGTGTACAATGCTGAGCGTGACCATTGCTATCGTCTATCAGCGTACGAGCAAGGAAGCCTTAACGAATGTAATGTTATGAAAGCAACAAAAGTGTCTCGATGCGATGATATATATGATCTAATCTCGTTTTCCAATCTCCATGGTTCTATCCTCCCTTTCATTCCGGAAACCAATCAAGTGTATCACGTAGAAACGGTGAGTAGCTTTGTGTCCTTGTATCCTTGATTGATGCCGTCATAATCATCTTCGTCCATGACTGCAAACTAGTTGTTGTGTGTACCTTAACTCCAATACCCAATATCATTCATGGAGACAACACGACTTCCGCCAAAGTTATAAGCCCTCTCATCCATACCATCCAATCCATCATTATCCACAGCCCCATCCACCACGTAACATGATCCATCCTTCCTGATGGCGATGTGCCAAGTAACCAAAACGACATCAGCATTCCCTGTGCATGATTGCATCCATCCATCCATCCATAACCATTCCAACTCCAACATGCTGATACAAAGAACCCCTATGGTCGTTTCCCTTTCCATTCGCTTGTTGGTCAATCACTTCTTGGTCATTTCTATCGCAGCTCAACCAGATGAAGAATACTTGTATTGCGCAATAGTATTTGATGGCTGGTATGGCATCACCCATAGGGATCCCTTTGTATTGAAGTAAATTGCTACACGTAAAGAAAGCTGCTTCTAAACAATGGCTATCTGCTGTCCACGTAACAAAGGTTGTAAGGCAAGTTGCTGCAAGTAAAGAACGCTGTAGGAGACAATGAAGTAAAGACCTTGCTTATAGCAACTGATGGAATGAATGCTGTTACCATTGGTCGTGGTAGAGGAGTGTGCAAGAGAACGTGAAGTGTCAAGAAACGCGGGTGCTGTAGTGGAGTGTACACGCCCATGAACTTGCCATTCAGTCAATGACAATCGGATCAAGGTAATCGTAGGATTGACATCATGGGTTGAAGCAGGACAATCGTTCGCAGGTGGTAGTTGTATGTACTTGAATGCACCAACAGTTGAGAATGGGAGGAAGAGGGAAGAAGCTGAAGTAGAAGAAGCGGAAATTAAATGGGTTGGACACCTCTTGTATAAATGCATGAACACTGTACATCAATCCTTGATATTGAGATTGCCCCTCTCGAACATGAAGCTTTCACACAACATGCTCTGGGACATGCTGATTAGTATTGTGTTAAAAAAGACCTCATGTTCATTTGAAAATTTGGAATGGGAGGGTGCAATGTGGGGTTTACTATGTAAGTCGGAAATGCAGGTCAGCGCCGGATTCATGATTCATCGAAATAGTATGCATAATCTTGGGATTCCCCATCTCGAACGTAAAACTGGGTCAGGAGGTTTGCTGAGTCATGCTGATCAACTTCATTCATTTAAAAGTCGCAGGGTTTATAGTGAAGATAAAATGCGGGGGCGTCCAAATGGTAGATGATGGGAACAAAAGAGCGGACGGTCCACCGCCCCGAAGTTGCCCACTTCCAACTTGGAAATTGGTCACAAGGGTGCTCTCGAGCATGCTGATCAACTTTTTCATAATAAAGATCTCATACTTCATTTGAAAATTTAGAATGGGAGCGTCCAAAAGTTTGAAAGACGGAGACATTCGCAGGGTCTGTCTTTCAAGAATTTCAGTGTTTGCTGTTTTGGCGTAGCTCAGTCAAATCAGCTCGGATCAAGAAACTTGAATGATGGAAATGAACGTCTGGAGCAGGAGCATAATTCCACTGTAATACAATGAACAAAAGCATGATTAGGATGAAGTGGCTGTTAGCTGCCAATCATAGATAGTGTATATGGCATCATACATTGGCCATTTCAGTCATGCAAAATGGCTCCGTTACACAAACACGCCCCTCTGCATCTTTTGCTCTATTATAGTCATACTACTTTACATTAAACAAAGACCACTCTTCATATAGCATCACGCTTACAAACATAAAGGTGCCTGTATCTCCAAACTTTACAATGAAACGTGGGGTTTTTATTAGAGCAATGTGCTCGGCTTGGCCAACAGCACCTTGTGTGAAAGTTTCAAGTTGATCGTGGCCAATCCCAGATTTCGCAATGTCGCCACCAGCCAAACTGGATCCAGGGGTCGACCTCTTCAACGACGACGACCAAAAAATATTTTTTGGGCTGTTTGCGACATTGAACGCGAAACTTTCACACAAG